>NW_004955433.1:10488343-10524353 GCF_000276665.1 Chinchilla lanigera
TGTACTGCAGGGTGAAAACTGGGTGGAGAAGAAAGCCAGGAATATAAGCTGGTGAGAGGGAAGTGGCTCATCTTTTTTTTTTTTTTTTTTTTTTTGTTTGTTTTTTTTGTTTGTTTGTTTTTTTTTCTCTGGTACCGGGAACCGAACTCACGACCTTGCGCTTGCGGAAGTGGCTCATCTTGAACAGATAGAGATCTAAGAGAAAAGTTGACCACACTCAGACAGTTAGTTAAGGCTGTAAACAGCACTAGAGTCCAGGTCTCCTGGTTGCCCAGCTAGGTCTTTTAAACTGACCATAATTTAATGGTGCACACAGCAAAGTAAGATGACTGAAGGGGAATACAGGAAGGTCATTAGGAAAATACATCTAGCACACTGTGCTCACTTTAGACTGTACAGTCCTGAAGGTCTGCACACAATGTTCCCTCCAAAAGAAAATTTCTATGGCAAGTGAAATCAGTAGAAGCATACTGTGGATCATTTGGAGGAGCACCTTCTAATTGAGTTCAGCCAGACTATTTCAGAAAAGAGCTTTGTTTTTGTCATTTGTCACCCTGCACGCTCCAAATACTACTACCTTTGCTCCCTGCAGAAGAGATGAGAAAAGAATCCAGTGCACAAACTCACAGGAAATGATAAATTCATGCCAAGCAATGAGAAATGGAGAAGGTAGAACCAGTATGAGTACATGATCGCCAGGTATCCTACCCCAAGAGAGCCTGCATCAAAGGTCAAAGTAAGACAATCATATTTAAAGAGAGATTCCATTTGAGCCAAAGAGCATTTTGTCAACTGTTTGTTACTGTAATGAAATACCTGATGCAGGCTACTTATGAAGAAAAGGAGATTTATTTAGCTCGTAGTTTTAGAAGTTCAAAGTCTAAGGTTGGGATGGAGCACTGGTTTGATTTCTCATGAGAGTGGCAGACACATTGTGGCAAGAGTGAATGTTGGAGTCAGTGGTCACATCTCAAACAAGAGGAAAGAGAATATTTTCCCACGATCTCTGAACTCTTTTGAAAACAGCTTCATAGCCTAAGGTCATACTGCTAGGCCCCACCCCTTAAAGCTTCCATAGCACTTCCCAACACTGCCACCTGGGGCCCAAACCTCCAATCACAATGAATGCTTGCAGATCACTCAAACCATACCCAACTGTAGCAAATACCATTTGTCATATGTATTTAATATCTATTTGAATTGTATTGACACTACAGTGATGTTTATATTTAATTTCTAATTTATTTTGATGTATAACTGACCAAAACAATTAGCAACAAGGTTTGTATCTTACACTTATATCTAAATGTATTCATAAAATCTTTTATATACTCATTAAGGTCCACAATGATAATTTTCCCCCAAATAATTCATACACTACTCAAGATTCAGAACCCTGTTTTCAGCCAAGTGAAATCAAGTAATAGGCTACCCTATTCTACACTACCTAAATGGAGCAATGGTAGAGAAGAAGGAAAAGGAAGTGCAAAGAGAAATCATCTGTTTTCCTGCTACAACTCCCAGAATGTGCAAAATCTACTAAAAAGTTCCATTTAAAAAATGGATTTAAATGGTATCAACTTACTATTGGACTCCTCCATTACAGAAGAGTATATTTTCTATCTTTTAAGATAGAAAAGGCAAATTGTTGTTCTCAAACTCCCAGAAAGGAAGCTCAATTAGCTCAATACAGTAAGTTTTCCAACACTAGAATGAATGCAGATTCTTAGCTCTTATTCTTGATGAAATAGTTGCATTAGAGGCCAGAGGACTACATTCAATGGAAACTATGTGTCATCTATTATTATTATCATTATTATTATTATTGTACTAGGGATAAAACCAGGGACCTTCTACTGGTGAGATAAATTCCTAGAGCTTTTTAAAAAAAAATTTTCAGAGAAGAGTTCACTATGTAGCCCAGCCTGGCCTTGAACTTAGCAATCCTTTTGCCTCAGCTACTCGAGTGGCTAGGATTATAGGCATGGGTCACAGCACCTGACTGAAACTATACATCTTTGAACCCTGAACCTTGTACTCTGTAGAGAGCTAGTCATGCTAGTAAGAGGCTAGAAGCTGCTCAGATGATCAGATTCCTATTCTTCTGAGCCTCACCTGGAGTGAAACTGTGGATGAACTCATTAGAAGTCGAACTGGTTTCTTCTCCTCCTTTTTCTTTCTCCTTTATAGTTGAATTTTCCTAAGATACATGGCTCTATCATGTAAATAAGCTATGTACGTAAGCAATAGGAAGCTGAGAATAGACAGTAGAGAAATGTTCATTTTTGATGAGAGAATGGAGTCACAAACACTATGTTTTATTTTCCATGTGATATTTAAGGTAAGATTCAGGATCCTGGGACTCTGGTGCAGCATTTTTTAAAAGACAAACACAATTTATGAAAGACTTGCACTAAGGAAAGTAACATCCATTAGCTCTTTGATTAGACATATAGAAATCACAATGCCTAAAAAGAAATGGAGGCAGATCATCAGAACAGGCAGGTAGGTCTGAGAGAGCAAGAGCTGATGAGTACTAATGTTTTGATAGTAGTCCAGGATGGAGCGGTCCATCCAAAGTTCAAGAGAGGATAAGCCAGGTGTGTTAGTCCAGGGAGGGGATTGGCTAGTAAACTATGTCTCCTTTTGTTTTGCTTTGTGGATCACCACTGATCTCTATCACTCATCATCTCCATCGCACACAGAGCACATCCCTGCCCCAATGCTTTTTAGGTAAACATTAAACAACACTGTACAGGGAGAGCAGCCAAAGTGCTTGATAATTCATCAGCAGTGGCAAACCTGAGTGTTTCCATGCAACGCAAATTACTTTGGCTTCCACACGACTCCTGTCTCTTCAAGTGCTGATGGTAAATAGCCTTCCTTGGGATAACTATCAAGTATTCATTTGAACAACATTAATTTACAATGTCTTATTCCTCTTTACATTGTGCTACATGACTTATTCACAGAGCTGGCTCTTTGGTGACTGGTGTTGATTCATTCTAAGCACTGCACTTGCCTAAGATTTTTATATTAATGGGACCTAGAGTGGAAAACGATCCTGTGCCAAGTTGATTGTGCAGGAATCATTCAGGAGGCAATGACACCTCCAGAACAAGTTGTGTCTTTCTGGCTGGGAGGTGGAGGAGAGAAGGCCATGGGACAAGGTTGAGACAAATCAGTTTCCTTACCTGAGGGCTTCCTGAGAGCCATGCACCAAGGAAGCAACAGTAACAGCGAGGGTAATGTTAGTACTGTCAATTTATATTTTTCATGTCTCTTCCAAGCTAATAGTCTCACAATAGCCCTGTAAGGTAAATATAGTGAAATGGGTTAAGAGTATAGGATGTGCAGGGTTGAAACTTGGATCTACCACTTTCTAGCCAAATGACATTGAGCAAGCAACTCAACCTTTCTGTACCTCAATTTCCCCATCTTTAAAATGAGGCTAGCAATCCTAGTTACTACATGATTGCTGGTGTTGTTGTCAAGTAGATGAGTTGTTACAGTAAAACACTTAGAATTGAAGTGGAGACTAGATTATCATAGTTCATAAATGATTCTGTACCTCTTCACCCATGCATATGGTAAGACCACCTTTGCCTGGCCAGGCTCAGCTGTGATACCTGATTCACACTGGCCAATGAGAGTAGAAGAACATGTAGGATCAGGGCTCTGTAACTCCCAGGCAGGAGCCCTGAATGAAAGCATGGAGCCACTTGCCGCAGTGGGAGGGACTGAGGAAGTACATGCTATGCTGAAGTGCGTGCTACACTGCTGCTCCTGACAGCTGAGTTTCCCAAAAAAGGAGACACAATGCAGAGCTCTCAGCCAACTTTCATGAGGTAGTGTGGTACAGAATAAATTTGTTGTTAAAATCTTTAAAAAACAAACTAAAACATAACCCAATTTACCCTGCCTGATACAGAAAGTGGTCTATCAGTGTTACATATCATGGTTTCCCTGACTGTATTTTATAGAAGAACCTAGAACTTGTGGTAATATTTCCAACACCACCCAGCAATTATGTGACACTATATTGAGGGCTTAGCTCTTAAAATGGACCAAAAGGAAAATATGGAGGGGGAGAAATTTCCTAACTACAAGGAATATTATGAAAACTAATACTATAAAAAATAATCCTCCTTACTTCCTAGTTGGGCCTCAGTTTTCCCATCAGTAAAATGGAAATAATAAAATAGCATCTGGTAAGGGAACTGAGGGAAGAATCAATGAGATTATACATGTGAAGTGCTCATAGGACTACCTATCATATACTAAATATTCAGTAATGTTAGTAATATTTTCTGCTATTGTTAATATTTTTATCGATTGTTTTTATAATCTTAATATCACTTAACCTCAGTAGTCCATGGATATAAGCAATTACATCTGTTTAAATGGGTAAGCATAAAGCCAGATCAAGAGTTCCTAATTACTCCATGCCTCCTGCTTTCTCACTCAGGAATTTGATCCCCTTTTTTTCCCTCCATGTGGCTAATTCCTCCTACTGTTAAGCATTTCCATCAGCAGGAAGCCCTTCCTGTTCATCCCCATCTACAAATCGTATGTACTTCCAAGAGCCTGGTACCATGCTTTCATAGGATGCATCCTGGTTCTTTGTTGTTTTTGTTTTTTTACCATTGTTTAAGGTCTCTCTTCTCTACTGAACTGGAAGCTCCATGAGGGAATATATCTTTCATGCTCATAGTGGTAGGAACTCAATATTTATTCAGGAGAAAGAATAAACAAACATTAGCCAAGTGGACAAATGATGTGGGCAGCCATGCACAGAAGAAATACATTGAGTAACAAGCACATGAACTGATGCCCAGTCCCCTGTTAAAGAAAGGCACAAAACCAATGTGATATTTTTTCACTCTCCAGATGGGCCAACAAAATGAAGATCAACATTGATAATATTAAGTGCAGGAGCTAGTACTTTATCAATATATTGCTCTACTATTTTGGAAGGAGATTTAGCAGAAACTATTAAGATGTTAAGTATGATCCAGTAATTCTATTTCTAGGATTATACTACACAGAAGTAATAACATGAGAGTGTGAAGGTATACATCTAAGAGTGCTAATTACAATATTTTTTGTAACAGTGAATAAAATGGAAACAATCTAGAATGTCCATTTTTAGAAAAGGGGTTAAAATAAAATTTGTTACTTCTATGTGATGAAATATGGCATCCTAAGGTAAAATTTTATTAAATGATCAATTAGAGTATGGACATTGTCTTTTTCACTACTGTGTCCCCAAGCCCTAGCATCTGGTACAGATTTGGTGAGCACTGAATATTTGTTGAATAAATTAATGAGTATATGCTGAATAAAATATTTTCATGATATGGAGTTAAGAGAAAAATATTTTAACCATTTTGGAGAGCATCCAATTTTTGTTTTAAAATGGTTGTATATGTGGAAATTGACCCAAACTATATGTGTAAATAGATAATTGTGTGAATGCATGGATGGACCAATTGATTGATACAGGAATAACTATGCCCTAAACTCTTTAAGTAGTGATCTTCTTTGATAAGTGACTTTGATAACAGTGTAGTTGGGCTTTGCAGGGAGGGGGGGGATCTTTCCCTTTCACTTTAAATATTCATGTAATTCCTGATATTAATAGGTGGGTTTTTTCTCTTGTAGTTATTTTTGAAAAAAAATCATGTAATATATGATGATTATCTAACCTAATAACTTTAAGATAGGAAATTGTGAAATAACATCCCTTCAAGAATCTTACCTGTTTATATCCATTGTCCTCAAAGAAAGCCAACCCCTTCCCCCACAATAAAAAAGCAACCTTGTCAGTAGATGTTAATCAGTGGAAAGGGAAAGGGTATTTCCAGTAGTACTTTCTGGACTCAGCTCAGTTAGGAAAATATGCTCTTTGATGCCATCACAGCCCATTAAGCTCTGGATGATATCAGAGAGGGAATGAAAGATGAAGAAATAATCCTCTAAAAGATTATCATTTTGATAACACTCTTTAAACACCTCCTAGGAATTATGACTTCTTAGGAATCACTGAAAATTATGTACAACCTGATTTGAAAGCCAACTTGAATATAAGCTGTATAACTATGAGGAAGTTACTGTACCTTAATTCTTCAAACTCATTCCCCTTATCTGTAATAAATAAGTAAGGGTAATCAGCATTTATTCCTGCAATAAATCAACCCAAAATTTTAATAGTTTAATACAATCAAAATTAATTTCTCACAGAAATTCACTATTAATGTTCAAGTATTGAGCCCCAGTAGATGGTTTGCTACCCACCATTGTGTATTGGGTCTGCTAGAACAGGACTCTGTAACTTCCAAGCAGTCTGTGGCCTGTTAGGAGCCAACCACACGCCAGGAGGTGAATGGCAAGCTAGCAAGCAAAGATTCATCTGTATTTGTGGCCATTTCCTTTCATTTACATGACAGCCTGAGCTCCACCTCTTGTCTGGTCAGCAGCAGCAATAGATTCTCACAGGAGCACATGCCCTGCTGTGAACCACACATGCAAGGGGTTGAGCTCCTTTGAATCATCCTGCAATCATATCTCTCCATCCCCCATCTGTGGAACAATTGTCTTCCATGAAACTGGTCCCTGGCCTGGTGCCAGAGGGTTAGGGACTGTTTGCTGTAGAAAGAAGAGCTTGAGACACCGGTTTATGTTAGGTGGCTTCCTTTGCAAGTATGACATCAGGCAGTGAGGATCAGGAGAGGGGCGGGTCAAAGGAAGAGTTAACACTGGGACTCTGTTGAGTTTTCTGCCACTTCCTGTATGGTTGTGTGGTCCCACAAACAGACAATTGATGAAATGGGGGTTATTGCTGCATGTCTTTTAGGAAGAGGGTGAAGCACTTATCCACTGAGTACTATGCTCATGCATAAAAAGTTTGTCCCCATGGGGCTTTCACATCCCCACACCGCAAGTTATCCATGTGTTCACTATCACAAAATGAAGTCCTCGTGTACCTAAGGTGGCATGGTTGAACTTATAGACAGCTGGTGACCATAGTAGAATAATGTAGAATTCTACAGTAGTAGAATAATGTGAAAAGAGGTCAGACCTTGAAAAGACGAAGAGGTATACTTGAGGTAGCTCATACCTAGGGATTTAATGTACATATTTCTTCTATATTATAGCATGCCCATCTTCAGCTATGGCAACCACACCATGTGAGGGAGAAATAGGGCAAAAGAAAGAACCAGGCTTAGAAGTAGCAAATGTCATTTTTGCCCACACTGCACTGACTAGATCTAATCACACACATGCTCACCCTCCCATCAAAGGGGATTAAAATTATGTCGCCCTTATGTGAGTCAAAAAGGAGAAAGAAATGGTTTGGTGAACATAGAATCTTATTTCTCCCACTGGTTACACTGGTTTCACTGACCGTGTCCCACAGCAGGTGAGCGCTTATGATGGAAACCACGACTGTGCAAGGGACTGGGTGTTCCAGGCACAAGCGAGCAGGCAGTTGACAGATGACATTCCTAATTAGCATGCTGCAAGATGAAAGCGATATCTATCTATAAAAGACATTCTCTATGAGAAAGCTAGAAAAGTGACCTTGGCTAGCAGAGCTCTCACTCAAAAGTTTGAGGATCAGTGCAAACTGTGATCAGGTAATGGACTCACGTTATAGTCCCTGTTATCTCAGGTTCATACAATGAAACTACCAAGCGTGACATAGGCAGAGGATTGGACATAGGATGCCAACTCGCTTGCTACTGAATTAGGCCACTATGCAGGCATTTATCAGATCACATTCTTTTTTATTCTCTACCTGGACTTCTCTTATAACTTAACAAAGACAAGATGACCTTCATCTATGTTTTGGCTTAGCGCTGGGAGAACAGGTTAAGTATATGATATCCTGAGTTCCATCTCTGACTCAGCTGGGCATTTATGATGGTTAATTTTAGGTGTCAATTTGACTGGATTCCAGGATATCCAGATAGTGATAAAGCATTATTTCTGGTGTGCTTGTGAGGATATTTCTGGAAGAGATTGGCATTTGGATTAGTAGACTAAGGAGTGTGCACTTTCACCCAGTGCGAGTGGGTGCTGTGCAATTGGCTGAGGGTCCAAACAGAACAAAAACCAGAAGAAAGGTTTCCTCCCTCCTTCCCACCTCCCTCCTCCTGTTCTTGGACAGTAGACCCCGCCTTTTCTCCAGCCTTTGTGCTCTGTAGCTTGCACCTGGGTTCCTCCAGTCTCTCAAGCCTTTGATCTCAGGCTAAGAGTCACATTGTCAGCTTCCCTGGTTTTGAGTTTTGAGGCTTTGGACGTGGAGTGAGTCATGCTTCTAGCCTTCCTGGTTCTCCAGATGGGCTGTGGTGGAACTTCTCTGCCTTCATAATCACACAAGTCAAGTTCCCTGATGAATCCCTTCTCATCTATCTATCTATCTATCTTTCTATCTGTCTGTCTTTCATTCTTTCTTTCTATCTATCATCTATCTATCTCCATCCTATCGATCTTGTCTCTCTAGAGAACTCTGGCTAATATAATATCCACTCAAAATTACTTCATGATAACCTAAACTATTCCGAGCCCTCCACTGAGTGGGGACACGCAGAAATAGGTCAGAAGGTCTGAGTTTCAATCAGGGAAAAAGACATTGAGTAGCCATGCAAATAAACATCCAATTGGAAATCAGAAAAGTATGAAGAAGGAAAAATAGAAGGTTCTGTGCCAACTGTCATCTCAGGCCCATTTTCCTCCTTGTACCATTATCAGAATTCTCTACTTTTTAAAGCTGGAATTAAGCCTTCTAGACAAAAATGATTATATTTCTCTCACAGCCAAATTGTAGCCAATGGGATATGAGAAAAAAAAAAAGACAAGTTGTTCTATTTTTCTTTTTCTTCTTTTGATTGTCTAGAAATCTGATATGATGGCAGGAGCTACAGCAATGTTTTTAGACTTCAAAGCAGAAGCTATGCTGAGGAAGGAATTTAGTCCTTCCTGACTGTGGAGTTGCCTGCCACCCTTTAACATCCTCGACACTTTTCCATAAGAGAAAAAAAAATGCCACTATCTGGGAACCCCTTTCTTTGTAGGAAAAGCAAGGGCTCATTTTTGCTAAGATTTTTCTCATCTCTGAGATAAGCAAAAAAGTCAACATGAAAAGCATATAGAGAAAGATTGTGCCGCGCAGAGGCAACTCTTGTCCAAAGACTCAAAAGAAAGTCAGAGTGTCTTAAAAGCAAAGAGAAAGGAGAAAATGGAATGAAGAAGGAAGCACAGAGTAGAGCATCGTGGGTCTACAGCTGAACCGGTGCTCATTCTCAGGCAGTCATTTCTTTCAGAGGTCCTCAGGTTCTGTGTCTGCTAAATGGCAAAATCCAGCTCCCTAATGAACAGCGTGACACACAGGCACAGAGCTGGGGCCTTCCAACCAAGTTCAGCCACATTCAAATCCTACTCCATGCCCTGATTTGGTGTGTAGTTAGTGGTTAGTTAGAAATGCTTCTACGGACTTCAGTTTTCCAGTTTATGCACTATAAGTAGTAATAGTATTTATTGCACAGTGTTGCTGAAAGAATTGAATGAGTGAATGTTTATCAAACACTTAGAAAATTGCCTGCCACATACTAAGAGCTGTATATGTTTTTGTTAAATACGTTTAAGACCTTGAAGAATTATAATAACTGTGTATAATGGGCTCCCCTTGACTCCCCACATGAAACTCTTCAAGGCCAGCACCTTTGTCCAGCCACTCTTCTCTGTTCCCTAGCACCCAAGGAGGTGCCTCCTTTGGAAATAGTCTCATTAAAAGCGACTTTTCAAGCAGGAAATTAAGCAAAGTGCTTAAGGCACAATGATTTCTCAGTGTCTCCATTCCCTCTCCACCTGCAACAAGTGGGGTAATCATGGACCCTACCTGGGAAGACTGCAGTAAGAATAAGATGCTTCACAGAAACAAAGGCTGGCAAACTCTGCAAAGGCCCAGACAGTAAATTTGTTAGAATCTGTGGCTCATATAATTTCTGCCGCAGTTGCTTACCTCTGTTGTCATGGCCCACAAGCACACATGATCCAACTGTTTCATAATCCATTGAGAATGGATGAAGGGACATGGTGATGTTCCAATGAAACTTCATTCATGGATATTGTAATTTGGTTTTCATAGCATTTCATGAGTCATGACATCTTCCTTTGAATTTTTTAACCATTTAAAAATATTAAAGGGGCTGGGGATGTAGCTCAGTAGCACAAGTGCCTGTCTGGCAAGCACAAGGTCCTGAGTTCAATTCCCAGTACCCCCCCCCAAATGGCAATAGATTGGACTTGGCTTATGGCTCATAGTTTGCTGACTCTGTCCATAAATATGTGGCACAGTGCCTGGCTCTTAGTAGGTGCTCATTTGCTAACTTTTGTTAACTTATCTGCTATTAATATTAGCAACAAAGCATCAGGTGGTAGGTTGGTGGTCCTGCAACCTACCCCTCATCAAGCACCTGAAAACCAGGGCCAGTCTGGGACTTTGCCTCTTCCTCTTGTCTTCTAAGCAGCTGGTTCTGTCCTACATTGGAACTCGGACTGGGAGAGGAGAGTTGCATGAAGTCGATGCATTGGTTCAACAGTTTCCTAAATATCCTGACAGCTTGGACCAAAAACTGCCAGCTTGAAGGGGCTTAATAAATGGAGAGCCTGTAAAGCAATTCAGAATCTGATTTTGCTGCAGAAGCATGATTTTAACAGATCTGTAGATGTTCCCAACCTTTTAACACTGTCTCCTGTGAGTCAAGAGATTTTGATCTTGTAACTAAATTGTCTCTGCTGCAGGTTTACCATCCTCCTGGGTAAATTCTCTGACATGCCCAGTTTCAGTTTAGACCCAACTCCCTCTGAAACAAACACACACACACACACACACACACACACACCTCTTCTCTGCTTCCAATCATCTTCTATTTCATTTTCTGAAAATTGAAATATAGTTTTTTTAAGATTATCATAATGAATGTCAGAATCAACTCCCTTTGGCCGAAAACCTAGTTTTCTTCTTCTTTATTTTTTTGGCAGGAGGCATTTCTGTTTAATTCTAATGCTAATATTTGGGAAAGTGGCAGCAGATTTAAAAGTTATTTGCATCATGCCTGCGATCTATTGCATTCTCAGGCCAGTCAATCAGCACATGGCAATCAGGCCACTTCTTTCTTGTCTTGTCTTTTTATTTGAGACAGACTATTGCAGAATCCAACAAGACATAGTTTTAAAATAAAGAGCTCAAAGAGTAGCTTCACTGGGGCTAAAACCAGCAGCTCTGGAAATGCAGGCTTTTCTTCATGGAGCAACATTGTCCAGATTCTACAGAGCCAGGGAAGAGGCCGCATCACTGAGTTCCAGGCCAGAATCCCTGCGGGTATGTGTGCCTGCCCATGAAAACCATGCTCACGCATGAGGAGCACAGTCCTGGGGGCTGGTGTTGTGGAGCTGAAATGCATCTCATCTCCTAGAGTGAAGAACAGAGTATGACCTTGAATAACACAGTCAGGAGAGGAGGAGGAAAAATGGAAAACAGAGGGGAGGAAGAGAAGAGGAAGAAATGCAGAGAGAAAAGAGGCAAACAGAGAAGAGGGAAAAGGGAAGGAGGAAGTGCAGTAGGGTGTTGGGGAGGAAACCAGAGGGGGTGTAAGAAGTGGGGCAGGGAGTTCCAAATCTTTGGTCTTGTACCTTAAGGAATGAAGGTGTACTTGCAGAATAGCCCCGAGTAAGACTTGGAAAGAAGAGCTGCCTCACAGACTATTGAAAAATAGGTCAACTTTTTTACTACTCTAAAAATTCTCTAACTCACAAACAGGGAGGTATGTGGGAGGGGGTTGGGAGGGAGAAATGGAGAAGGGGTGAGAGGAATTACTTCTCCATTCTCTCTTTCAGAAAAAGAAGTTATTTCCCTTGAGCTCTGCTGGGAAAACTCAGAGTTGTAGAACCTTACAAAAGTTCCTCTATTGTCCTGAGATAAGCAGTTTTCTCGGGTGAATTGGACCTTGGCAAGCAAGGAGGACAGAAGAACTGCAGAAGGGCCTTTCCTCCCAACAGTCTCAAGGAACAAAATCAAAGATCACCTTGTATTTCCAGTTCTTCCCCATCTAAGAAATGGGAAATGGAATGAAAACTTTTAAAAAGTAGCAGGAGATTAAACTCTCGATATATTAACTGGAATCTCCTATAACCAGAACTTTGGCTCATCTACAGAACAATGGTTTATCATTGCTCCAAAAAAAAACACTCCATCCAGGTGCAGAAGATTTTTTTGGTTATTGAAATAGGCTGCCTTCCATGTCATCAAATAAAACAGAAATTATGTTTAGATGGTTTTATATAATCATAACTAGCATTGTTTAGGCTTACAATGTTACACACATTATCTCATTAAATCTCCACACTGTATACCTGACAGGTAAGTTATGATTACAATCATTTTAAGTGTAAACCTGGGGCTTAGACAGCAAAATGACTTGCTCAGGCTAATAGTTAAGAATGGTGACTCTGAGATTTGGCTCCTTGGCAGGTCCACCTGGCAGTAGAGATTTTGTGCTTTATCTCCAAAAGATTCCACTTTCTTATGCACAGGTGAGTTTTTGTAGAGGAATAAATATGAAGAGAAATGAAATAGAGGCACCCTAAAGAAGCTTAGGGTGTGTGTGTGTCTGTGTGTGTGTCATGACTTGTGTAAATAATTTGTGAACAAACAAATAGCAAAAGATTGGAGTTAGACCACTTCCTTCCATACCAGTAGTGTGTGTGTGTGTGTGTGTGTCTATGTGTGTGTGTGTGTGTGTTTCTGTGTCTCAGAGAGAACTTCCTGGAGGAGGCTGTATGTAACACAGGCTTTGACAGATGAAATAGATCATGATAAGTGCCAGTGATGGAATAAAGATCCAGAAAGAGGGAACAGAACGTTCAGAGGCATGGAGTCATAGGCACCATGCATTATTTCAGAAATTAGGACCATTTCCAAATGCCTGGGACATAATTTGCAGGTTCTGGAGTGGTAGTAGTTGAGAACAGACAAGTGGGCATGAGCCCGTTTGTGAAACCCCAGACTTAATGCCAGAGTTTGGACTCGGTAGAGTGTTCATGAACCTGACTTGTCTGGAAGCATCACATAGATGTTCACAAGGCAATATGATAAACCTGGTAGAAAAAGAAGTTATCAAGATCAATCAAAAGAATATTCACAATGGAAGCATCCATCATTATGGTCAAATAATTGAGTTCTTGAAGATTGGACTCATATCACTGTTTTGTAAGAATGCCGTCTAAAATCAGAAATCCTCTTCCTCCTTTTGCTTATTACTTCTTGTACCTAAGCTTACCCTAAACTGGTCATTTGAAATTCACTAGTAGAATCAATTCTTAAGGAGGGACAGATGATGTATTCTTTTGAGACATGAGGTATGTTTGTGTTGGCGAAGTGATTTCCCTGGGCTCCCCAGCTTCACAGTCTCTGTTTTAAGAACTTCTTATCCACCCACAGTGATGGGACTTTGATAACAGAATTTAAACTCTCTGTCCCATCCTACTGACAAAAGCTACAGGACCAAAGGGACACATTGCTTAAGTTATTTTAAAGAAAGAACGTTATTTTCAAGACAGTCTTCACCAGAAATGTGAAAGAAGAATTCACAGATACTCCAACAGTCTCTGTGAATTAAAGAATTGAAGAACAAGTTAAAAACTTGAATGCTCTGGGACAACCAATATTTTATAAATAGACTGAGAAGCAAAAAGAACAATATATAAGAAAAGAAAAAGACACTCAGAGAACAGCAGAAATTCAAGAAAAGGAGTACTGTTTGAATTCCTAGCAGATTTTCCAGATTCTGACAGCAATGCCTTTTTGAGGCTCAGCTTTATTTTTCTCCTTGCAAGGCTTTAGGAGACATCCATACTCTTTACTAGGCCCACATTTCAGGCTTCAGTACTCTTGAGTTTAAATTACTTGAAATTTAGATGGATTTAACAGCACCTAAATCAAAGTCTTTCACCCACTAGTGTCCACTAGGAGTCATAAAGACTAGAGGGGGTAAAAATGCCAGGTGCTAAACCAAGTCTCCTTATCTGAGGAGCCTGAAAGCACTCAGTCTTTAGGACCTTCTCTCTAACATGATATAGCAAATACTCCTCAACCCTTTTAATCAATGTGATGCTGAGACATAGCTAAAATGTAGTAGTTGAAGATTTGGTTTGATCACCATGGATAACCCTCATTAGATTGTCTTTCTCTTCCAAGAACCTTTCTTTAATCTCTCATACCACGTATGTTTCTTTCTTCTTGATCTTTCATGAATTTTGTTTGCATGTATAGCACTTACAGCAGTCATTGGGTTTGTGTAGCCATCACCTCCAGCAGATGGTAAGTCATCTGAGGAAGACACTGTCTTATTATTTCTATGTTTCCTATACTTTTCATCATAAATCCTTGAAGCCACCACCCTTCCCATGGATACCTTTTAAAAATTTTTAAAGGGATGTTCACCAATGAATGAGACCCATGTTAAGACATGATCTTTATTCAAACCTTTCCCATTTGTATGGAAGGGGGGTGAAATTCTACAAATGGAGCCTCAGTTTAGAGCCTGAAGATTCCTCACATGAGTTTGAATTTTAGACATATGTCAGTTCATTAGAATAAAGGAAAAAGGTCATAGTTGCTTCAACCAGTGTGCAGGGCCCAGGTTCTCTCAGGAACACTGTCAACCTTGATACTGTCCTTCTTTCTCTGTACCCATTCACACTATGTGTCTTTTCCATCACAGTGAGATGGAGAATCCATAATCCCCATGGCATGTTGAACAAAAGGATTCATCGTCTCCTTACTCCCAATCTTAATAGCCAAACATATCCAGATATAATATGCAATTTAGCCTCTGCCTGAAGAAGAAAACTTTCAAGCATCTGAGTGGCTCTGAGCTTCAGAGCCAGGGCAAGGCCTATTAACCAAATTTCTCTCTCAAGCCACCAATGCAAAAAAGAAAAAGATGGTGCCTCTTCCGGTTGCAGCAAAATCTACTGCTGTCTTCAGAATACAAGGGAAAACTCATTTATGGAGAAATACACAACTAAGGACCAAGTCAATCAATTTCCTAATCAAATGGGGTCCCATTGAGATTTTAAAGGCTTCTCACTATCCTCCAGTATAGACATGGCAGACATGGAAATCTCACATGAATAACTCAATGACCTCTGACTTATCAAGCAGTGATTCCAATTTATTAGTATTTTCTGCTCCTAAGAGAAGGAAAAAGTCATCTTATGATTTGTGTTAAACCTTCAAGTCCCTTCTACAATTTTTCCAGAGAATAATCCATAAGAAAGCTTTCGACCTAAAATGCTAGAAAATTGTAAAGAAAACATCAACTGAGCTTTTCAACTCTTCGTGAAAAGAAGAAACAGAGCTCTTAAATTATTATCATCTTGAGTTGGGCTACTCTGTGCTTTGTAGTGGAATTTCCAGAAGCTGAAGTCCATGAGGGACACCCTGGGAACAGAATAAACCAACATTCTATTCAACAAATATTTGTTGGTTTCCTGCTGTGTGTTCAACACTTTTCTGGTCACTGTGGGGACATAGAAGAAAACATTAGATGAGAAGTTCTATGTTTTTGATAATGTATGGATGTCCTAGGATTTTCAGTTTATGAAATGCTTTCATGTATTGCTAATAAACTATTTTGTAGAACAAGTAATGTGAAGAACACCTCCATTTGATAAGGCAAGGAAACCGTGGTTCCAAATGGCTAAGGCACTTGCCTAAGGTTCATCTGATGAATAAATGATGGAGGAGAAAACACTGGAATTCTAGTTTGCTTAGTCTTGGTGCTCTGGTCTTTCTATTCCCCTATGCCTCCATTTAACACAAGGGAGGCAGGGGGCAGGGGCAAACACACTAGAAGAGGAAGGCAAAGCTCTGTGTGATGAGGGCTGCACTGCATGGTCCAACAGCTCACACGAGATCAGGGGACAAAGTGCTAGTGTGAGCCAGGGGCTCATGGTAGGCTTCATGGAGGACAAGTGTCTTGGGTTGGACCATGAAGAATGGAGACAGCATTCTGTGAAAGGAATTGAAACAGCGTTTTGAAGGAAGTCTCTTAAGGAAGCTAGTAGTTTCCCAGAAAATGAGATTCAGAAAAATAAAAATGCTAACATCCATTCAAAAGAGACTGAAAGCAGAGCTCAGCAAGTCTTCCAGCTCGATCTCTTTAAGACACAGGTGAAACATAACTACCATTAGCCCTATGGGAGAGTTTAGTGCACCTTCTGCTCTGTGATGATGTGCAAAGAATGGGAAGGGATAGAAGAGAAATTAGTTGGCACTGGAAAGGGAATTTGAGCATGGTCTGTGTTTCCTCTCTTACATTTTCACACTGGCTCCTTTCCTGTAATTAGCTCTTCTATCAACAACACTCCAGAGCTGGTGATATAGCTCATCAGTACAAGCGCCTGCCTGGCAACTGCAAGGTCCTGAGTTT
Organism: Chinchilla lanigera; assembly: GCF_000276665.1. Classification (NCBI taxonomy): domain Eukaryota; kingdom Metazoa; phylum Chordata; class Mammalia; order Rodentia; family Chinchillidae; genus Chinchilla; species Chinchilla lanigera. The sequence continues at coordinate 10,504,846 of NW_004955433.1, forward strand.
GATTCCTGATTCAACAACACTCCAGACACTGAGGCAAGGTCAGCTTTGGGGGTATACTGGGCATCTCATTGGATGGGTGGAGGAATCACTCTGCCTTCTCTACTCTGTAGCTTCTAGATCTGATGCCAGTTGCACCAAGAGGTGGCTATTGGAGTAGAAGGGTTTGGACCACCTATTCATGAGCTGCCCAACTGGAAGACCCCATCACTATCACCAGAATAGCAAAGAAAAGTCAAGGTCAGAAAAACAGGCACACTTTGCCCTGCTTCCCCCACCTGACCCACTTCTCCACCAGCCACCTGCTCCAGCCACCTCAGGCCCAGTCCCAGCTGCCAGATTCCAACCGAGGCAGCCCCTCAAACTGCCAGGCAATCACTCCCCAAACTGTCACCCCGTGATCAGAAAAGAAGGCATTATGTAAGTAACTGACAGCACCTGAACGACCTCTCATTTGGATTAAATCAAGATCTTTAAATATTTATAGAGTCCTGGTATCTAAAATAGCCAGCCTTTACCCTGCATGTGGGCTTTTGAAATATGGGTCTAGTGCATTCTAAATGGAATATTCATCTGAGCAGTCATATATTTTGTTTGTGCAAGAGAGTGTGTGTGGCAGTGTATGTATGTTTGACTGTGTGTGTGTTTGTGTGTGTTGAAAAACCCATTGCATTATGTTAAATATCCCAAGGGCTCAGTATAGAACATGATTGGAATGAATACAGGATGAGAATAACTTTTTTCTATCTCATTAGATGGTCTGAGTTTTGAAATCTGCTCTAAGAGTGTGGTAAAGTGTGCAGTGTTGTAGATTAATGCACTGAATACATTTCTACAGTTCTTGATGTGTTTCATAAAAGGTCCATTTCAAAAGTGTGCTGCATTATAGGTGAACACTCTCAGTAAATAATCTTGTTACAGAAACCTAAGCAATTTTTACAAGGCGTATTTCTGGCTGACTGAACAATTTATTCTCCAGATGTCACATTGTATTTTTCCAATATAAAATGAAACAGCTTTTTTTTTTTCTTTTAAGGCCGACTGTGCTGCTTTGTCTGAATCTAGAACAAAGGCTCTCCCCTTAAGGAGGCTGATGTGATGTCGAAGCCCATCACTTTAAAATTAACAGCACACCTGGGAGGAGCTGGCAGTGCCATTGCTGGCCTTCCTATTCAGAAATGACACTTAACAATTGCACAGGACATTCCCTGGGGTCATGCAGTCTGAGAAAACTCACTGCCTTCTTGAAAAACTAGAGAGGAAGAGAAAGAGGTACACAGAACACGAAAGAGGGGGAGGATGATAGAAAAGGGGTGGAGAAGAGAGGAGAAGATGAGGGCAGAGAAATGGGAAGCAAAGGTAGAATAATGAGAAGAGGGAGGAGAGGAGAAATAGAGGCAAAAGAACAGGTGAAAAAGAGAAGAGAAGATAAAGGGGAAGGAAAAGACAAGGAAAAAATGTCTGGAAGAGATTGAAAACAAGGGAGAAATTTGCAAAATTCTGCTGCCACCACAATCAACTTTTGCCAAGGATTTTGCAAGACACTGATCCCACAGAATATTCTATAAAGAGTTCTGTGATCAATTTTCAAAATCCTTGAATTCTTTATACACTGTCTTCCCTCAGAAAGTCAAAATGGCCTTAGTATGTGAAAGGCTCTGAGATGTCTTATCAGAAGGAAATCTGTTCAACTGCATTTAATCCAGCATATAAGCTTATAGGACTCCAAACATCTTTTTTCCCTACAAATCATCTGTGACTATGTGACTTAGACATAGTCCCCTAAAAGTTTCCAACAACACATCCATAATGATTTTTCTGGAAAGGGTGGACCATCCACATCATTCATATCAATGTATATAAACTGAAACACTCTCCTTGGTCCTCTAAAACTATATTACTCTTACCCAGGGCAAATACCTCTGACAGTAATTTCTTACTATGGTATCTAGAGCAAAGAAGGTGCAACGGTCAACTTCAGCTACATAAGGCTACAAAAGTGAAGAATCCCCCAATACTGAAATTACTAGGCAGGTGCTTGTGCCACTGAGCTATATCCCCAGCCCCTACATTGAAATTACTAAAGTTGATTCTCACTCATTTTGTATGTCACAGTAGCAAAACTCAAGTTGTATGCTTGTCCACTTGTCTTCCACAATCCATGGATCCAGGTGTCATGGCACGGGAACAGAGCACTGTGAATGAGCCAGGCAATGTCTTGGAAGTATCAACCGACAAGTTGCAAAGATCACATTCCATTGGATGAAGCAAGTCACATGACCAGGCCTGATTTCCAGAGGGTAGGGAGCACCCTTCTCCCACAGGGAGGCACTGTAAGTCACAAGTGAGCTAGGAAAGGGTAAATTTCTTCCAGAGAAGACAGTGAACAATGAGTACAATAACACAGCTGCTACGTAGAGGTTCGAGAAGAACAGCTATGTTCTACTGATGTGCCTGCTGGGGGTCGCTTCTTCTAGATTCTGCCACCTTATAGCTTCACAAGGTGAAAAGAATTACACTAGGACTGGAAATTGTCCCGTAGTAGATATGTTAGTATGGTATATTAATGAACGTGGGTCCCACTTTAAGAAATTCAATACATGAAAAGTTGGAAGTAATTAGGGTTTAAGTGTTCACAGAAGACAAAAAAAATCTTTGTTTAGCAAAATACTTCCCAGCAAAGATGCATCAAACAGTTGTGTTTGATTCAGTGTATTAGATTGAGCAATATAAAGTTACTGCTTTGAGGTTCAAAAAAATTGCCCATCAGTAATTTCCCACAGTTCAACCTGATACAAAAGTTCAGTCAATGAGCATATCACAAGAAATTGCCGTCAAGGATGGTCAGAAGGTTTCGTGTAGGTGCCAGCCATCATTACCTGATGAGGATTCTGGGGCATTCAGTCTCCTCAGGGAGGCACTGGGGTGAACAAGTGTGGTCTGCCGTGGGATAGGGATACTCGTGTCCCGCATTCTCCAGCCCTGCTCTCCTGCAGTGAGATACTGGGCAATGCCCTTTATCAGGCTACCGTGTAACCCAGCAGCCCAGCAGGCTCTTTCCGCATGCCAAAGCTCCAGGGATTTCTGTTGGAGTGCAACTGACTCTTACTGAAGGAGTTACCATAGATCATTCAATCCCCCCTCCACAGAAATAAAACTTTATTTCTGGCAAAAGAAATTTATGCTGTGGGATGGGTAAACCCACTGGCCACGAAAGGCACCCATGCAACAGTGATCTTCTCAAGATTTCCTACTTGAGCTGTCTTCCACAGACTGCTCCTGAAATCGGGGCAGGATCTGCGTGCTGGCTGTTCCCTCTGCCTAGAATGCTTAGCCCTTGCTGTCACGGCTGCCTTACTTTCCTCAGGTGTCTGCTCAAGTGCTGCCTTGGCAGAAGGGCCATCTCTAAGCACTCTGTGTGAAATCACTTTGCCTGTAACTTTATTCTGCCATGTCTTCCTGAAGAGCACCTGTGACCCTTGGATATGAGTCACCCTGGAGTTAAGGAATGAATGAAGTCAGACCAATAATATCATGGCCAGCAGAACAGAGAAACCTTGGAGAAACAGCCTTTCTTATATAGATTTATTGCCAAACAATGAAAAAAGTATGCTAAAAGAATTCTGCGATGATTTCCAATATATCCAATATAGAATTGAATCTTTAAAAGTAGACTAATAGTCATGGAGGAATAGTCTGAAATTAGGAATCATTTCAGGGAAGGGAACAATAGAATACATGATGAAGAAAAAATGCCAAATGAGTGAAGTAGAAGGCAAGTAATAAATATTAACCTCATCTCATAGGAGTATAAAGAATTTTAAAATGAAAAGAAAGAAAAAAGGAAAGGAAAAAAGGAAGGAAGGAAGGAAGAAGGAAGGAAGGAAAGAAGGAAGAAGAAAGAAAAAGAAAGAAAGAAAGAAAGAAAGAAAGAAAGAAAGAAAGAAAGAAAGAAAGAAAGAAAGAGAAGGAAGATGGTGGGAGGGCATGCTCGGGAGTCCAGCTGGCACATAAAAAGAGTTATCAAAAGGAAGAATAGAAAGAGCAGAAAAAAAAAAAAAATCAAAGACAATGACAGCAGAAAACTTGCTTGAGCTAAAGAAAGTCTGAGTCTGCAAACTGAAGGGGTTTTCTGAACACCAGTCAAGCAAAACTGAGAGGCCTGCTTAAAGCTAACTTGCTTCAAAGACTTGCAATGTGCCGATCAGGGTGCTTGTGTCCAGCAGACAGCGCCTCAATTCATCTCCCCGACCACAGTACACAGCTGGGGAAATGGAGATCTACAGAGGTCAAACAGGCAGGTCAAGGTCACACCAAAAGCACTGAGGCAAGAGTCAAATCTTTCCGGCTCCCAGGCCTGGGTCTGACCATCCTGCCACTCTGTCCTGGTGAGTACAAAGGATTCAGTGAAGAATTCTGGGTAGCACAGGGAAGCCCAAATGCCTACGATGTTTGCAAGGAGCAGCATGCACCCTCTTCCCTCAGAGAGCTCTGTGAGTTCTGAGCTACTTTTCCTTGTGGATGTTTCTCACTGAGCCATTGTCTCCCCCAGCACCGGTGCTCATGGCAGCTTTCATGGGCAAGGTGAGGAGGGTGGAATTTATTCCCAAATCAAAATACAGCATCATGGTTAAATTTGGTTTCTGGAACTAGAGAGCCTGGGGTTTGTATCCTGGAAGCACTAGCTGTGTGACATTTTGCAAATTAATTAACTTCTCTGTGCCTCAGTTTTCTTATCAGAAAAAATATTAATAGCCACCTCACAGGGTTCATATAAAAACCTAATAAACTGAGAAACACCAAGTCCTTAGATCGGCATCTGACACATAGAAAGCACCCAATACATGTGAGATCAGGTGGGTGGCCCTCAACAAATTCTGGCCTCAGGATCTTGCACCCCAGGCTCCTGCTACTGCCAGTGGATGGATTCTACTCTAGGGCATAGATTCTGCCCCTTCTTTAAGCAGTGTCTAGCCAACCCCACTTGACACCCCTCCACAGTGGGCCACAGCAAGCCCTGTGCGCCTGCTGTCTCTCTCCTGGGCCTTCTGCTCGGCCTCTCCTGCTTCACACTATTTAGTCAATGCCATTAATCAAAATCCTATAGCAGAAAACGCATGCATAAGTCCAACACATTTATTGCTATGGCAACAATTCAGGCACTTGTCCCAGTGTCAAGCTATATCAGTGGAGATAAATTCTATTGTTTTCACAGTGACAGTTTTCTCTGTGTTGGACTTAATCCATGGAAAAATATAGCCTTTCTCCTTATTTAAGAAAGTGAGAGAGAAACAGAAAGTGACCTCTGGGTTGCTTATCCAGTACATTCAAAACTGAAACCAATTTTTTCCCCTTTCTTTTAAAAATGGAGGAAGACATTCAGTGATTTGCAGCAGTGTCATACTGATCAATTGATTGGCAGAATCCCCGTAACCAAGATTTTCCCCTTTCCAAGCTGGAGTTTGGCAAGAGCCCAGATGAATGAAGAAATTTGCAAACGCCTGCTCTGCAATGACTTTCATGGTCTTAGTCTAGACCAGAGCCCGAATCTTTAAACACACTGGGTGAAAGCAGCCTGGTGCCTCAACAAACAGTGTTGGTAAATAGAAACGGGCCTGCCCAGAATGAACATTTTTTTCCCCTGATGAATAGCACCTCTCACCCAGAGAGATGACCCTTTCTGTTTTGTGGAGAAGAGGGAAGGGTCCTCTCTCCCACCCTCCCCAAGCACGTTGGCCTGGACAGGGCACTGCAGTGTGAAACCACCTTCTATCTTTTTAGCACTGGATAGTAACTACCCTCACCGCAGACACACTTGTAGAGGAAGCTGATTTGCCTTTTGTTCCTCTTCTATGCTGAATCTCCCATCCTTCCTGCCAGAAGCAAGGCCCAAAAGCAAAATTCCTCAGAGTCTAGAGACCTTTTAGAGTATTGCTGTGCATCTCACTCTCTGCTAGGTACAAAGAAGAATGCAAGAGAAGTAACAACATTTGTCCTCAACCTAGCGAGAAACGCACTAATCTTCATTCACCCTTTCATTCATTCATTCATTCATTCGTTCTTCTCTATCTACTATGAAGCACCCACTGTGTGCTTGCCACACGACACCTGGGTGCACGTTTGCTTTTTTTTGTTTTTTGTCTTTTTGAGGTAGGGTTTTGCTATACAGTTCAGGCTGGCCCCAGACTCATGGCGATCCGCCTACCTCAGCCTTGCAAGTGCTGGGGTTACAGGTACACACCACCATACCCAGCTTGTACATTTGCTCTTGCTGTTATAGCAAATCACTATGCACTCAATGGCTTAAAGAAACATAAGCTTATTATCTCACTATTCTGCAGATCAGAAATCCAAATAGATTTCACTAGGCTAAAATCGGGGTGTCATCAGAGCTGCATTCTTTCTGGAAACTCCAAGGGAGAATCATTTCCTTTTCCAATTTCCAGGCCACCTACATTCCTTAGCTGGCCTCTTTCTTCAGAGAAGAAAGAGGAAGCTTCAGTCTGAATCCTTCTACCAGTACCACCCTTCTAGTTCTTTCCCAGCTCCCTCTTGCATTTTCAGAGATCTTTGTGATTATATTGGACCCCCCCCCCAGATAATCAAGGGTGATTTCTCTTTATTAAAGACAGTTTATTAGCATCATTAATGCCATCTGCAGGTTTCATTTCACTTTGCTATGTAATGCAACATATTCAGAAATCCCAGGGATTAAGATATGGACATTTGGGTGGGGAGAATCATTAATCTGTCCTACACCTGTAAGGTGAAACCTCCCTGTTAAGGAAGTATTATTATCTTTACTTCTCATCTACAGAGGAGAAAACTTGGAGTCAGGAAATTAGAATTTTGCCTAGGGCCATACAGCTAAATAAATGGTGCAGCTGGGAATGGAACACAAGTTTCAAGACTCTCACATTCTTTCCTATCTGGACTATAGTAACTCCCTCATTTGGTCACTCGAGAAATGACGATTTTTGATCATCTGCTATGTGCATGATCTCTGAGGCACATGCATACTTGAGGTGGGGTGAAGTTTAAAGAAAAACAACGCAATGCTTCTGATGGACCACATAATGTGTAGTTAGGTTAGGAGTTCTCCTGACAAAAAGAAATTCAGTCTGAGATGAGTTAATCTAGGAAGTCTTCCAGGAAATGGTGGAGCTTGGACTACATAAAAAGAAGGTACAGAAATATGACTCCATTTCTTCCAGACTCTTGGGTAGATGCTAAGGGGTCAGGGTGCCCTCAGCTCTTTGGGGAGCCTATCCAAGGGCAAGAAGGCTTGATTCTTTTGCATCCTAGATTTCAAATTTGTTTCAACTTCCACAGAGGTTTCAGCAAATTCTTACCAAGGTCATTTTGCCTTAGACAAGGTCATTTTGTCATAGGCATAAAGTGGACTTTGTGTTGTGTCCTGTCTATTGGGGTTCTAGAAGCAATGGTGACAGAGAGAGAATGCTGTTGGATCACAAGCTAAAAATGTTTTGTTTTCTTTCTGCTCCTTCCTTTCTATCTTCCCCTCCTTTCCCTTCTCTTCTTTTCCCTGCCTTCTATTTCTTTCCTTCCCTTCCCTCACTTTTCCTTTCCTTCTCTTTCCTTTCCCTTCTTGTTACTTATTTCAGGACCCTGGTCCTACATAGCAGGGAGTAGGAACCTCCTTACTGCACTGTATAAAATATACTGAAACAAAATCTGCAGACAAAGAGACCAAGTATCTATATCCCAGAGAAAAGTGGCCACAGGCCGTAAGATCTCTGAGAAAGTTTGGCAAAGAACAAAAATTGAGGTTGAGGCAGGTTGTTGTTCTCCCTACAGCATCAGGCAAGAGCTTTGGCTCTAAGACAGTTTCCTAACTTTAGCTGATTGCATTCCACCATTATGGCTTAGGCCAAAACCCTACACTATGTAGAAAGTGCGTATTCCTGCACTTTCCCTGATCACATCCCTCTATTATTTACTTAACTGTTTTTAATTGACATACTTGTCTATTGAAGTTTATTTAAAATAAAGATGTGTATCACTATTATGACTGGAAAAATGAGTGTCACCATAACTAAACACAAAAGAAACATACTGGAAATTAAACAAGGTAATTAAGTGCCTATGATTCCCCCCAAACGGTTTCTGCCTGAGATCTGGTGTCTGCTGAGGGGGAATGGGCTTAAAGAAATGAGGGAGAATTAGTTTACACAGAGATTTTTTACACAGCAACTTTTTACATGGGACAATGTAAAAGATGAAAAGCAAATTGATGTGGAAGCACCTTTGTCACCGTGACATTCAAGGTTGCATCTGGGAGTGATATTTAAAGGAATCTCCCAGAGGTCAGTGGTAATGTCCAGAATTAAGAAGAAATGTTGCTAAGGGATGTTGACTCAGCAGCATTCCCCCAGAGAATAGCTTGTGGGTTGGAGCTTTCCCCAGAGTGGCCAGGCCCAGAATATGAGAAGTAAGGGAGGCAAAGTGGGAAAAACAAATTGAAAGAGCTGCATTACTGAGTTGGCTGTAGCCTCACAACAAACACAGCCAGTTGTCCATCCAGAAAGGACCTGTCTGTAGAAATTAAGGAATCATTGCACGTTGGAACCATCAGGAACTAAGTGTAACATTTCCTATCTCTTTTCTCTCATTGGATGGAGTCTGCTTCACAAAACATTCATTCCTCCATACTTCTTGTTTGTGATGACCCCTTTGGACTCTATGCCTAGTCTGGTTAGAGGCAGAAGTTGCAGCAACCAGAGCAAACAGAAAACTATAGCAATTAGAAACAATTAAGTAAATAATAGAAGGAGGTGATCAGGGGTAGTGTAGGCAGAGGTCACGCCGAAATGCTGCTTCATGCCCTGCAAGTGAGGGGCAGTGATGCTCAGAAGTGAGCAATGGTGGGGGCACCTCCATGTCCTCTGCTGCATAGTGACATGCTCTGTTACACATGGAAGCTCTGTAGATCTCCACAGTTGCATCCCCCCATTCCTTCTTTTGCAGAGTGAGAAACAGGACAGGCCATGCTGGAGATCCCATTGGATCTGTGGTTCTGGTAGGCAGGTAGGGCCAGGCAAATATGATGAGGCACATGAACTTATTTCTACACTACAATGAAGATCTACAATTTACTGAGTTGATATAGAAACTCAGGTTTATGTGGCAAATTGTGACTTAGGGGAAAGAGAGAGAGGGAGAGGGGCAGAGAGAAAGAGAGAGAGAGAGAACTTGTTTTTCTCTAGCTTACTATAACTGGAAAGCAGGGCACAATTTTAGGGTTGGAAGGGGCTGCCAAAAATCATGCCCTCTAATCCCCTCATTTTACAGTGGGAGAAACTGAGTCCCAAAAAATCAAAGACCCATGCAGTCATCGGCAAAGACGGGACTTAAACAGAAATCTACCATCCCTAAGACTACTGCCCCTGCTATCCTGGTACCCTGCAGCCACAAGATGAGTGACCTACATCTCACCACGAAATGGAACAGAATTTAATCAGAATTGTATCTCCACCTTATTCTTTTGCTTAAGATGTATTTAATACAGACTTAATGCTAAAGATCCATGATAAAGAAGCAAGAAATTAAAGCAGTAAATTTGTGTTGACTTTGTTCCTAGCCTCGGCATTATACTGCATCTTTTCTCTGTCAGGTTTAGGTTACTTTTTGTTTTGTTTTGTTTCCCTTTTCTTACCTGACATTTTGAAATGTGCATTTATTTTTCTTTTTCTGAAATGCTCTTTTGTGAAAATAAAACTATGTTTGCATAACAACTAAGATCCTTGTTTTAAAATGCTTGGGGTTGTTGTAAAGAACTTTCTTTCATCTCTGGGGAAAAAAAAATAAACTGGTGAGACAAGTCTAAATAGCTGAGTTGGGAAGCTCAGTTATAAAGGGAGAGCTGTGTAGATCGGAAAATGAGGGGCAGTTTCATTTTAAGGTATTACAAATACACAGCAAGATTTCCATTCCAGTGGGGAATAAGACTTCGTCTGGGTTACCATGCTAGTGTGGAAAGCCCTGTTTGGCTCAAGGAAGTGACAAGGTGGTAAAATGCTAAGGATACAGGTGATGTAACAAAAGCGACATTTTATGATAGTCCAAAGAGCTACATGCTGGCCCTGACCTTCTTTAATCTTCAAATTTTTCAGGTGTAAAATTGGGCTAGCAATACGTTCTCACTTTCACCAGGAACTTCTGGTCAGAAATGAACTGTGGGGGAAGTAATATGTTAGTCAATGCCCCACCTCAAATTGTCTTCCAGAAAAACTAGCGGTCAAAAATCCAGTACCTTCCCAAACTCCACAGTGGACCCTTATCCATTGGAGGGAATTCAATCTATCCCGTGATTTCTCTGCTATGGTCTAAACTAGTCTGTCTCCAAAGGTTCATTCTTCTTTGGCACAGAGCAGCCCTAAGAAGCAGCTCTTCCACCTGGGGTTATAATTCCCCACTTCCTCAGCAATTCAGAGGGACTGAATTCCAGCCAGTGGAATGTGAGCAGAAATGATCCCCATCAGAAAGGGCCAGGGGCAAGCTTCTATCCTTTCCCCCCAGGAATACAGAAAACCTGCAGAGTGGGTTTGTGAGCCACATGTAAAGATGGAAAGCTACAAAATGGAAAGAACTTAGATCCCTGAATTACCCCTTCTAAATGAGCCTCCTAATTAGAAACAACCAAAGTGGACTATTATGTAAGTGAGAAATAAACGTTTCCTGTGTTAGGCCAATAAAGAGAATTGGGGATATTATCTGTTATAGCAGCTGACATGCCCTTAATTAATATCACTTTTGAACAGCTCAGTGATTTCCTTTTGGGAAATTACCTCGCCCATTATGTGTCATCTGGATGGGATAGCAAATCAGATGCTTGTTTCTCATGATAGAAGTCAGACAGACCAAGTCTCTCCTCTCCCCTCCTCCCCTCCTAGTACAGCCAGGGCTCCAGCTCATAACTTAGGCTCAGGTAATCAGATGCACTGCTGTGGCAACAGATGAAATAATGGGAGAGAAATATTCATGGTTGAAAGTATTAGCAGGATTTTGACTTCTCTCTTCTGCTACAAGATACTTCTTACAATTCCTATTTTCTAACCTTCTAGATTTGGCTGGCTTGCTATTCATTCCTGATCAAATTCAAGATACTCAGCAATTCTGTGAGCTTCTGATATCTTTCCAATAAACACTCTCTTCTTAAGTTAGGTGGAGTCAGTTTCTCTTGCCTATGACAGGAGAACACTATTACCAGCCCCTCAAAAGAGCAGTGGAAATAAAATTTAAAAGAACCTGTGTTCCAAGAAGTTCTGTAAAGGTTGGGTTTGGTAAACAACACACAAGACAAATATAGATCTCTTGAAATATGAATATATTTTACCTAGATGTCTCCTTGAATTCTGCGGGGAGGGGGTGGAGGTAGGAAAGAATGAACAGTGGGGTTTGCTATAAGCTGCAATAAATACAGTGACAGTGCAGTCAAGTCAGAGAGACTGTGATTGATTTATTACATTATAGGTCATTAAAAGTGTTCCATTGCCTTTTTAAAAACCATCCAGTCATTAAAAAATCTTTGCGAATACAGTTTCCAACGTCATTATAAGAGATTCTTGACAGCTCTTCATTTTTAATGGCGCTGTTATAAACAGGCTCCATAATGGTCCTGCTTAGTGGGAGGCTGGTTCGAAGGCCAACAACTCATGGAGTCCAGGTTTACATGGTGGCCCCATGCAAAGGCTGAGTCTGAAGTTAATTTGTGTAGACTAATTGAAGAACTTGGGTTTTGCATGTGACCCTAAAGGTACTTTCTAAAAAGGGGTAGGACACCAACCAGTGCTCTAAAATGTATTTTCTCTTGTAAATCTGAACAACAAGGAGAAACAACGGAAGTGTCAGATTGTCTTTAAGCCTACAATGGGGAAGAAATGGTACTTTATGCAATTCAAATTGGAAGGGAAAGATTGTGCCTCAGGCCAGAGGAAGGGAAAATGCTGGTTTTCTAATTTGTGGCAAATGGAGATGAGCTCTCAGCTGACTTGGCCAGGGTCCCCAAGAGATCAGGTAGCAGGGCTGAGTGGGAGGGGGCTGCTTTCGGCCAGTTCTGCTTCCCCGTCTTCTGTTCAACATCCACCCAGCACAGGGAAAGTATAAGAAACACAGTTTGCATGTTCAGCACATGGGAAATGCGCACTGTTCCCTGGAAATGTATGTCTAGCACAATTGCTTACAGTTAATTCCATTCCACAAACACTTGCTGGGCACTTAGTAGGTCCCTGCCCACATGCCAGGCACTGCTGGGCTATAGAAATGAACAAGGCATGGTATGTACCATTAGCACTAATTTGACTACTCAGGACCATGAGGAAATAGGAGCAAAGCTGGTAGCAGAAGTGCTGAAGAGGGTAGTGAAGACATCTGGGATTTACACCTGCACAACCTCCCCTCTTCTTGAGACAAGAACTGTAATCTTTAGACAAGTTGCCTTTCCATTCAGATGAGGCTGGCTCTTACCCTACCGCACTTCATGCCCTAGCTCTAATGATGGGCACATGAGCCAGGTCCGAACCATCAGAGCATGGTACTCCACTCCTCTGGCCCCAGTGGTCAGATCCAAGTCAGGACAAAGTAAAGCAGCTTTGGAATTTGGGCTGAAACTATGGAGATGAAGATGCCGAGTTTACTCTGGGGTTGCCCAGCCCATGCGTGCAGGCCTGGAGCTGCTGGCAACTTCATGCTCCAACATAAAGACAACCTCCTTGACCATAAAGGCAAGGCAGGGGACAGAAGAACTGAGATGGACAGAGACAGCAGTGCAGTCACCTGGTGACACTGTTGAACATTTGCCTGTATCTCTGCCTGACGCATTTTTACCCCGTACATTTCAGAAGTGAATCATTTGCACCTGCAAGGGTCCTGGCACTCCTAGCACAGTAGCATTGTGGAGAAAAGATTAAGCCAGGCCTCCAGGAGTCCGAGATGGCTATAGAGCAAGTATCCTCTGAACTGGTTAAAAGACAATCTAGGAAATGCCACATGCCTTCTCTGTCTTCCGTTCTAGTCTGGGCCAGGACACCGCAGTTGTACTTTGGAAGCCCCTTGCCTTGCTTTGTGTCACACGGCTCTGTACTGGACCCTTGCTTCATTTGCACCTAGATTCACTGCTTGCTCTTGCCCTGCCCTTCTCTGTATCCCATGGAGCTGTGATGCAGACTCCATAGCAACAGGCTCTGGGTAAGTGTCTCATGTGATGCCCCAGTAGGAGACTGGAGAGAGAAGGGAAGACACTCTAACTTTCATATGCCCTCGTCTTTCTCTCTCTCTTTTGGATTCTTGCAGTGGCTACATTGCCTCTAGGGTCTCAGCTCCCACCAGACAGTCCTCATCATGGCCCCAGCTCTTGCTGGGTGCACCTCTTCCTTGGACGCTATCAACACTCTTTGCCCGTCTTGTGTCTCCTGTCCTGAGCAGTAACTGCTTCATTAACTCTAGATTACCCCCTCCTCATCCCTTATTGTCCCTTAGGGCCTTTCTGATATTTTTCTATGTTAATTCCCCTCCTCTGAATGACCTGGCATGGATTCTATTCCCTCTATCCATTGCCATGTAACAAACCACCCCTAAATTTAGTGGCTTTTAACACAACATTTTCATATCTCTCATAGTTTCTGTGGGTCAGAATGAAGGCAATGGAAAAGTCAGGTCACCTACCATGAAAGAAGGCAACCTAAAAATAAATGCAAGATAATATTAAATTCTTGGCCTCGGCTCTATCCTCTCTTTGTTGAAATAGGAAATTAGCAAGTCTTGGGTGTTAAAAGACAAGCACCAAACTGAGATAATCAAAAGGAGTGAAAAGGAATTTCTTTCTCTGGGAAGAAATCAATGATGATGTTTTAAAAGGCGTTTGGAGTACAATCGTACACCACAAAGCATCATCTCTCCTGCTTTCTAAATACCAGGTTGTGCACCACAGGGGTGCATGTTTCAGCTGTGGGGAGGTAGTTCAGGTCAGAAAAGATTTGGTTGCAGAGAACAGAAGTTCAGTTAAGCTAGCTGAAATTAAAGTGCTTCATCTGGAGAAACCACAGCCCTTTCCCCCACGCCTTCCTCCAAAACAGTGTCTCTGTTCCACCTTGACTTGAATCTTATCCCTCACATCTAAATAGACTGCTAGGTTGCATGACATCTACTAGAGATGTCATAAATTAATTCTGAATGTAGAGAAAGGAGAAATCCAATTGGCTTAGCTTGGGTGAGGAATCAGCTCTGATTGTCAGCAAGCCTGGATAGGCATGTGACCCATAAAGGCAGATTCCCTAAAGGTAAGGAGGAGACCTTAAAAAGTCCTTAGTGGCCTAGAAGTCACTGCAGAAGTCAGGAAATAAGCTCTGCCCAGAGTGCTGTGTGAAGTCACTGGTAAGCTGGGAAGAGCCTAAGCAAAGTAGTTGCTGTGAATCTCCCAAAGATGCTTAGCTAATGCTTCAGGTCCCTGCCTGGAGACCACATGTCCTTTAATCAGCTGCTGATAGAATTAAGGTTTTGTACAGAATTGCTCATTTCTAGAGAAACATTAGCACAAATGCAAACACTCTCAGCTGAAACTATTCAAAACTTATTTTTCATTATATTTTGTGTTTGCTTTTTTCCCTAGACATAAGGTTGTGCTGATGTTTTTTGCTTTCTTAAATTCCCAGGAGCTATAAGTAATAATGACTTACTGCCTCTGTGCCCTGTATTGACTCGTCAGACTGTTCAGTCCTAGGCTCACAGCCTACGTTGCACAGGGAGAAGTAATTAGGGTGGTTCTAACTAAATGTCCTCTTCTCAGCTTTAAATAACAAGAATGTTTAAACAACCAAAATGACAACCCTTTCTCTTAACTCCTAAGTTCTTGTTATGGTTGCTTAATCTTTACACCTCCTTGTCCCTGTAGAACCAACTTGTCATTATATCTTTATCCCACCCCTGTGATTATTTAGGAAGTTTATCCTCAGCCTACAATAAAACATAAACCATTCAAGAATGTCGATCAGGGACTGCAGACGTGCCATTTTGCCTGTCAACCCTGGTGAGTGGGAAAGCTACATGGAGTTGAGATTCTAAAGTTGAGGCAGGAAGGTTGAGTTCATACAGAGAGAGACAGAA
Organism: Chinchilla lanigera; assembly: GCF_000276665.1. Lineage (NCBI taxonomy): Eukaryota > Metazoa > Chordata > Mammalia > Rodentia > Chinchillidae > Chinchilla > Chinchilla lanigera. The sequence goes on from NW_004955433.1 coordinate 10,519,963, forward strand.
AGAACTACACCTTCATTCCTTCGCATCCCAGGGTAATTTACCCAGAACTGTACACATGGTACTTAATAAGTACCTGCTCAAAGTCAGCAGCAGCACCCAGGAGCTGTGTCAAGTAGGCACAATCGTTGTTAAGATCTTACCGATGAGATACATCCAATCAATTCTGTCCTATTCACACCCTGGTTTATCCCTTTCCAAGCCCTCCTTTCCAGGAACAATAACAATTTAAGATGATCACAGGGACGGGAGGTCTCACATAGGAGTTGTCACCTCATTTGGGGGCATGCAAATCTGATGAAAGCTGATCTTGTCTTATCAAGATCTTGTCAGTTGGCAGTAACAGGTTTCCAGAGGAATGAGCTCGTGCCAAAAAGGGTCAAGTATTGGCTCAAATATTCAAATTTAGAGAGTCATGGGTGGCCCCGGAGTGTCCAGATCAGTGGAGTGTTGTTGAAGTTTTTTATGGTTTCTCTCAGGCTTGTCTCTTCCTGGCTTTGGTTCTGGCACTTGCTTCTTTCACCTCTTCTTTTTTTTCTTTCTTTTTTTGAGACAGAGTCTCACTAGGTATTCCAGGCTGGCCTTGGACTCACTAGGTAGCCCAAGCTGGCCTTGAAATCAGAACAATCCTATTGCCTCCGCCAAAGAGGTGCTGGGACTGCAGGTGTGCATCATCATGCCCAGCTGACTTGTTCTGGTAGTTTGATTCTTTCCTCTTACACATGGGTTTATGCAGCATAACTGAGACAGGTTGATTCCTCCAGAGAAAGACATGACTGCTTTCTTCCCTCTGGAGTGGGAAACTCCCAAGGAAAGACTGTCACTGGCCCAGCTAGGGTCAAGTAGACACTGTTAGGTCAATCACAGAGACCATAATGACTGAGGTAACAACACCTCTCTCTCTCTCTCTCTTTGCTGCTTCTGTTGTTAAAATGGAGAATGACTCCTCTGAAAATTATTATAAGACAGACAGCCACCCCCAAATCTCCCTAGAGTAAATCCTGTCCTCCAAGCTGGGTTTAGGGGCACATACCTGTAGCATCAGCATTCTGGATAACTGAGGTAGAAGGATCACAAGTTGAATCTCAATTGGACAAGTCTGTGACTTAGTGAGACCCAGTCTCAAATTAAAAATAAAAATAAAAATAAAAAGGGCTAGGGAAACAGTCCATTGTGAAGCCTCTGGGTTCAATCCCCAGGACTGAAGAAAGGGAGAGAGAGAGAGAGACAGAGACAGAGACAGAAACAGAGACATACAGAGACAGAGACAGACAGAGAGACAGAGAGAGGAAGAAGGAGGAGGAGGGAGGAGGAGGAGAGAAAGGGAAGGTGAAGAAAGGGAAGGGAAGGGGAGGGAAGAGAAGAGAAGGGAAGGAACTTTCTTCCAAGAGTGTATACACAAATACAGTACACTTTTACACAAAATTTCAGAGAGCTATTGAATTCACAGGTCCTTTTCAAGCCTCAAGATGAACCCTGTGTAGGCAAAGTATTTAAATTGCTAGTGGAAGAATTCCTAATGGCTGATCATTTTCAGAGGAAGAAGCATCCCCTGAAGCCCCTCCAATCCCATCCAGCTCCATTCCCCTATTTATCTTCCTTTAGATGGAGCTCCAGTGTCCATGCCACGTCCTCTCTTCCTTTTCTCCTCACTGCCCACTCCCATCACTGCTAAGATGGCAGCAGGCCATTTCTATCCAGGGAGACCAGGAAAGAACTGCATGAGATCAATCAACTTCAAGCATCACTAAGAAGGTAGAAACAATGGCACTAAGTTGCAAATTATAAAACTGCAGAGAAAGAATTCTGTCCTTTAAAGGGGTGGCAGTGAGTTCTTTGTTTAAGAAATAACAAAAAAAATGTGGAGGAATATTTCAAAGGGAATAAACACCCATTTGGACGTTGCCCTAGAGCCAACTGGAAGTCAGTAAGATACCCAGGTATTAACGGGAGAACACGCACACACGTGCACACACACACACAAACACACTCACTTCTTTATACATACATATTTACACACAGTGTACATAAAGAATGCCCTTCCTCCACTCCTCCTTTCCAATCCCTGCAATGGTAACATTTACTGGAGATTTTATTACAAAAGCCACAAAATGAAATTCTAATCAATAATGGTTTGCAGGATGGTGGGGGGGGGGAATTGAATACATTCATAGGTAAAAGATGTTATTATCTCAGTTCAGTAACTATGAAAGAGAAATAGATGAAAAAATCTGGGTTTTATATTAAAAACCGGCACAGCTGTAGAGTTACATAATAAAGTATTGCCTGTATCCATGGAAATGGAGAGTAATTGATGCACCACAAGTTATTTTTATAAACCCAAACAAAAAAATTCAATCAGAAATGTCTTTCCCCGTTTTGGGGGCATTGTATATTTTGTATCTGTACATAATGCACACATTTAGAGTGTGAATGCACTCATTATTGATCAGCCGTGTTGAATAGGACATGCTGCTTTCCCTGAATATTCAAGATTAGAATCCTGCGGCCTAGCTCCCACTCCTTCTTGAAAGACTTCCTCTGAATAAATTGTGCAGTGCTTTAAAATTCAGGCAGCTCCAAGTTGGGGGAATAAAAGAGTCCCATTCCTGGTTTTTGAGGTGTCTGAAGGGGCAAGATTGGAAGATGAGCATTCTGCATAGCACATACTCTTGAATTCCCCCACAACTCCATCATTCGCCCCACTTCACCCCAAGCACACACGTACACACAGTGCCGATCACAGAGCTAAGCACAGAGAAGCTTTCCAAAACAGCCAGGCTGCATGGCACAGTGCAATTTACCCGATTTGTTTGACCAAAAAAATCACTAAAGACGTCTGTTACAAACACTGATTCCAAGCTCCACTCAACTGCCCTATACAAGATCTTCCAAAAGAGAGACATGGAAATCTGCAGAATGAATGCTCCTCCCGAGGTAGCTCTTGTCATGGGCAAACTGGAGAAACACAGAGGTAGACTGACTTCAGAGGTGTGTGACCAGCTCTCAAAGGGCCCTGTTCTTTGTTTAATGTTTTACTCCTTCTCCCTTGAAATTGTTATTACTTTTTTAACAAAGAGCCTTGCAGTTTTATTTTGCTCTGGGAGTTGCAGATTATGTGGCTGATCTTACAAAAAAATAATAACTAAGAGTGTACGTAGCAAATAAAAATTCCAACATCACCACTTAACTATTAGGATCCCTTTAGCAGGTTAGTGGAAACTCTGAGCTTCTGCATATGCATCAGTTTTGAGTTGATGGGCTTTTATGAAGTTATATGGCACCATCTTCTTAATTTACTCACACCTTGAAAAGAGGCTAAGCCTTGCTCAGTCCAGAAGTTGAATCCAGTCAAGTTCAGGGAGACAAAGATCTGAAGGAAGGAGCGGGATATTTTGGTTGGAAACAGGGCAGAGACACTAAGCCGGGCCTTTCCATGTTAAATCAATGTTTAAACTACTTCAGATAAAGCAACTGCGCTGTAGCTCTTTCTGAGATGCCACCATGACCAGTGCTTAACTCCAGCTTTGCATCAGCTTCATTTTATAGTCTTCTGTGTGACTGCCTGAGCCAGGGTTATGTTAAATGCTTGGGAAAATAGGCTGCTGGGAGGAAACCTCCTCTACCACCACTGCCAGATGCACTGACCGGAGCTGGGGTTGAGCAGGTTGGGACAAAATGTCATACTAAGGGGTGGAAACTGCTATGGATGCCTTTGTATCAAGCGTCACTTAGATATGGACATATATTTCATTTCTCTTTCTTAGATACTCTTTCTTAGATACCTAGAATGGCTAGGTATTAGTAATTCCATTTTTAACTTTTTGAAGAAATGCCAAACTATTTTTCACTGCACTTGTATCATTTTAAAATCCCAGCACAAGAAAATCTGAATTCTCTACATCCTTATTAATACTTGTTTTATGACTTCTTGTTTTATGACTTCTTAATTCAATAAGGTATAAAGCGATATCTCATTGTAATATTGATTTGTATTTTCCTATTGATTAATGGTCACTTTTCATGCATTTATTGGCCATTTTTATATCTTTGGGGGGGAATATTTTTCATATCCTTCATCTGTGTTTCAAAATTTAGCAACATTTGGTTAAGTAATGGCAAATTTACTAATGGCAAAGTCTTTCACTGTTGAAGGAACTTGGCACTCTGATTAAAAATCAGTCAACCATAGCTTAAAGGTTCGTTTTTGGACTCTTTTTTCCATTGATCTGTATATTTGTCCTTATGCTGGAACTGCATTGTCTTAATTACTATGGCTTTATAGTGATTTTTGAAATGTGGAAGTGTGAACCTACAAACTTTATGCTTGTTCTTCAGGATCTGACTATTATGGATTTGTTGGGTTTTTTGTTTTTTTGTTTTTTTGTTTTTTT
>NW_004955433.1:10524453-10534381 GCF_000276665.1 Chinchilla lanigera
TTTTTTGGTTTTTCTCCGGTACCGGGAACCGAACTCACGACCTTGCGCTTGCCAGGCAGGCGCTTTTGCCGCTGAGCTAAATCCCCAGCCCCTTTGTTGGGTTTTTAAATGAACTGTAGGATCTGCTTGTCAGTTTCTGCAAAGAAGGTATCTAGGTTGACAAATTTTCATTTAGTCTCTAGATTGCTTTAGAAAGTATTGCCAACTTAACAATAAATCTTCTAATCCATGAACATGGGATGGTTTTCTGATGATTTAGATTTGTGAATTTCCTTCAATAATGTTTTGTCAATTCCTAAATACAATTACTGTGTTTCTTTTATTTATTTTATTCTTAAGTATTTTGTTGCTATGATGCTGGTGTAAATTCAATTGTATTTATAAATACACTTGTCATTGCTAGCATATAGGAATTCAACTGATGTCTAAATCTTCATCTTATATCTTACAAATTTTGTGAACATCATTATTACTTCTAATGGTTTCTTTGTGAATGCCCTTAGGATTTCTATATGCAAGATCATTTATTTACAAATAAAGATAAATTTAATACTTTCTTTCCAGCATAGATGTCTTTTATTTCTTTTCTTGCAAAATTGTTCCAGCTAGAACTCATACAATATTGAATAGAAGTGGGGAGAATACACAGCTTTGTCTTATTGCTGATTTTAGAGCAAAAAAAAAAATTCAATGTTGTATAAAATATGGTGGTAAATGCAGGGATTGTATAGCCCCCTCTCTCTCCTTTGTGTTCTGACCATGTTAACCTTCTCATTCCAGTGCCTTTCAATTTGCATTTCCCTTGACTAAAACCTCTACAACTGGCCCTTTTGCTAATTTCCTACTTATCCTTTTGCTGCAGTTAGTAATCTGTGAAGGCTTTCCAGGCCTCCAGACCTAGCCAGATATTACAGCTCCACATTGTCAGAGCTCCTTTTCCTTCATAAAAATGTGTTACTGTGTATTCATGTGACTATTTGATGTCTACCGTCTTACAGAACGTATGCTTATAATGGACTGAACAGTGTCTCACCTGTGTAACACTTTAGCTCCAATTGCTAGAGCACAATGCTCTAGGAAATATTTCATGAATGAATGAATGAATGAACAAACTCAATCAAACCAACCAGAGTGGAGAAAGAATGTGAATGGTAACCTCTAAGTTCTTGTCAATGAGGAACCCTTAATACCTCATTCTTTCTGTTTTTCTCCCATATTGAGAGCCTTTGCTATACTTTGGAAGAAAAGATTTACATTAGACTCTAAGATGGTACAAGAAAACTTCCCTTTGGAGATCACTCCTCAACTGAGAGGATGTTATAACCCTTCTCAATCACCATGAAACTTTCTTTATTCCTACCAGTTACAGATAACTTCTTTTCTTTCATAATGGCCATAGTTCTGTATCACTCTTAATGATATCCACGATTTTCACTGGGTTTTCATCATATATATGTCCATCCTCTCTCTCTACTATTTGAAGACAAAAACTATGCATGGTTTATTGTGTTATCATTCCACTCCCCACCCCCCAGCTTTGTCTTTAGAAATGTATTGAGTATAGAAAAGAATGTTGATCACTATTAAGTGTATAAGTTAGGGACATAAAAAAAGTTTTGTTCAACCAGTTGTTCTTCTCAAATACATGTTTTATGTTCTTTTAACATTTAAATTTTATTGCACCCAGGGGCTGGGGATTTAGCTCAGTGGCGAAGCGCCTGCCTGGCAAGCGCAAGATTGTGAGTTCGGTTCCCGGTACCGGAGAAAAACAAACAAAAAATAATAATAATAATAAAAAAATAAATTTTATTGCACCCTAATTCTTATGAAAAAATGGATGTTTTGGGCCAGGGATATAGCTCAGTGGCACAAGCAACTGCCTGGCAAGCACAAGGTCCTGAGTTTGATTCCCAGTACAAAAAAATAAATAAATAGATGTCTTAGTTTCAATATTAATCAATGCTTCTTTCCAGGTGGGGAAGTAGCTCAGTGATAGAGCACATTATTAGCCAGCACAAGGCTCTAGGTTTAACCTCCAGCACAAAAACAAACAAAACAAAAATTTTCTAACCAAATGTGACTATGATAAATATTGTACTCCATTCAGTTTGGTCTGAACACCACCTTGAACTGTCAACATCACAGTAAACATTTCCCTCATTCATGCTTACTCAAGCCATTTCTGGCCATCCAAAATTCTTTCCTCAGCAACTTTTCATCCCCAATGAATTGAAGAGGTAGGACCTTGCAACAGAATCAAAACCTCAAAACCAACTACACCTGCAAGTACCTTGGAGAAGTAGTCATTTCCTAAGGGTACTAAACACTGGCAATAAAACATCCCACCACAGGCAATTTATAAGCATCACCCCAGGAATTAGACTAAAACAGAAAAGAAAATGAGAAGGCACTTAAACAAGATGTAACCCCAGACATTCAGTTCAACAAAGGCAAATCCAGGGGACAATGAGGTGAGACAATCCTAAAACCACCCACCTGGCCTCTCTGAAGTAGTTACAACAAAGAAATTGAGTGAAGCTCTAGAAAAAAATCAGAAATAATTTCTCAGATACTTCAGAGATGGTGTCCACAATGAAAACCATGCTTAGTGATGTTAGAGCAGATATAGTCCAAAAAAATTAGAGGACTTTAAGAAAGTTATAAAAGACATAAATGCTTACATAGGAAAGAAATAAAATCCATAAGGCAAATTCAAGATAGAGAAGAAAATAAAAAGTCCACTGAAAGTATTAACAGTAGATTAAGCCAATGTGAGGACAAGATCTTAGCTATAGAAGACAGGCTTGTGGTCAGCAACCATGAAAAGAAAGATTTCTTAAAATTAGCAAGGGACGATGAGAAATAAATCTAGCAGCTGCTAGATGAAGCAAAGAATAAATTAAGCTTGATTGGAGTCAAGTAAAAAAGCAGGAGATAGTACAAATTATATTAAAAATACTGTTCACAGATGTCAAGGCAGAAAAATTCCCTGGTAGAGAAAAAGAATTTGACATACAGACAAATGAAGCATATAGAATTCCAGTTAGCTAGAGTTTAAAAAAAAAAGTCTATAACCAGGCATATCATAGTCAAGATTACAGAAATTAAACACAAGAATGGAATCTTAAAAGCTGTTAGGGAAAGTAAACAAATCATATATAAAGGAAAGTCTATCAGTATCACGCCTGACTTCTCAGCACAAACCCTCAAGTCAAGGAGAGCTTGGAGTGAAATATTTCAAGTTCTAAAGAAAATAACTTTCAACCTAGATTGATGTACCCCACAAAACTATCTTTCAAAACTGATAGATAAATAAGATACTTCCTTGACAAAGAACATCTGAGGAAATTTATGACCACCAAATCAGCACTCCAAAATGTTTTAAGGATATTCCAGAAAGAGATAAGAAGGGCTACAACTCCATGAACCACAACAGAAAGAATCCTCCAAGCAAGGCAAACAATAAAACAGAGGGAGGGATAAAAGAGGGAGGCAACAACAGGAAAATAACATGACAAGGATAAGTCAATACATATCACTTACAAACATCAATATTAATGGTCTTCATTCACTAATCAAAAAACACAGACTGGAAGAATGGATCAAGAAGCAAGACCCAACAATATGCTGCATATAAGAAACACATTTCAAAAAGAAATTCATAGATTGAAAGTTAAAAATGGAAAATACTCAATGCAACAGGAACCCAGAAAAAAACAGGATTAATGATTCTATTTGCAGATAAATTGAATTTGAAGCCAAGACTGATTAAGAGAGATAAAGAAGGTCACTACATCCTTTAAAAGGAACAATTAAAGAGGTAACAATCATAAATATGTATGCAATAAATACCAGTGCACCCAACTATATAAAAGAAGTATTAAGACACATAAAAAATCAAATAAGCACTAATACAATTGTATTGAGGGATCTCAAAACCCCACTGTCACAAAAAGACACATCAACTAGACAAAAAAATCAACAATGAAATATTAGATCTGAACCAAACTTTTAGACAAATAGAGTTAGCAGATGTCTATAGAGTATTCCACCTCACAACATCAGAATACACATTCTCAGCTGCACACAGGATATTCTCCAAAGTAGATCACATACTAATAAAATATGCTTAAATAAATGCAAAGGAATTAAAATTATCCCATGCATATTATCAGACCATAGTGCAATGAAATTAGAAATCAATGGCAAAAGAAACCATAAGGACTTTATAAATGCATGGACAATAAATAGAACCCTCTTGAACAGTCCATGGGTCACAGATGAAATTAAAGAAGAAATTAGACAGTTTCTACACTTAATGATAATACCACATACCCAAACATATGGGACACAATGAAGGCAGTCCTAAGAGGAAAATTTATAGCAATGAATTCACATATCAGGAAAACAAAGCAAGTGCAAAAATAAAATTTAATGGTGAAACTCAAACTTCTGGAAAAAGAAGAGCAGGCTAAGCCCAAAGCTCATAAGAGGGAGGAAATTATAAAGATCAGAGCAGAAATTAATGCACTGGAGACAAAGAAAATAATACAAGGAATCAATGAATCAAAAAGTTGGTTATTTGAATGATTAAATAAAACTGACAAATTCTCATCAAAACATCAAAAAAGGAAAGAAAAGACTTAAATCCATTGAATTAGAAATAAAAAGGATGAAATCACAATGGACCCCACAGAAATACAGAAGGTCATCTATACCTAATTTGAAAACTTGTATTCTGATAAGATGAAAAATGCAAAAGAAATGGACAGATTCCTATAAATATGAATTACCAAAGCTGAATCAAGAAAATATAAAAACCCTAAATAAACTAATATCAATCAATGAAATGAAAGACATAATTAAAAACCTACCAACAAAGAAAAGCCCAGGCTTTTACGAATTCACTGCTGCATTCTACAAGAAATTTAGAGAAGAACCAACACCACTACTTCTCAAACTCTTTAATGAAATTGAAAGGGAAGCAATACTCCCAAAATCATTTCTGGAAGTAAGTATTGCACTGCTACCAAAAAGAAGAAAGAGAATTACAGGCCAATCCCCCTAATAAACATAGATGCAAAAATCCTCAATAAGATAGTAGCAAACAGAATGCAGCAAGTCATCAAGAAGATTATACACCATGACTAAGTGGGATTAATCCCAGGAATGCAGGGTTCAACACACATAAATCAATAAATGTAATACACCATATTCACAAAGCCAAGAACAAAAATTACATGATCGTCTCAATAGATGCAAAAAAGAGCTTTTGGCAAAGTCCAGCACCCTACAAACCCTACATAAAATTGGAACAGATGGTCTTTATGTCAATCTGATTGAAGCCATCTATGATAAACTAACAGTCAACATCATACTAAATGGACAAAACTGAAAGCTTTATCTCTAAAATCAGGAACAAGAAAAGGATCTCACTCACTTTCTCCACTCTTATTTGACATAGTCCTGGAATCTCTAGCCAGAGCAATTAAACAAGGGAGAGAAATAAAAAGAATAAGGATAGGAAAAGAAGAAGTTAAATTATCATTATTTCAGATGACATGATATAATACAGAGAACACCCCAAAAACTCCACTAAAAAACTGCTAGATTTAACAAGCAGATTCAGTGATGTAGCTGAATATAAAGTCAACACTCAAAAATCAATAACCTTCCTGTACAAAAATAACAAAATCACTGAGAGAGAAACTAGGAAAACAACACCTTTCACAATAGCTTCCCAAAAAATGAGATATATGGGAATTAATTTAATGAAATATGTAAAAGACCTCTACCTTAAAAACTATAGTACTTTGAAAGGATATCAGAAAATGGAAAGATATCCCTTGCTCTTGGGTAGGAAGAATCAATATAGTGAAAATGACCATATTTCCAAAACTATTGAACAGATTTAATGCAATTTTGATCAAAATTCCAGCAGCATATATCACAGAATTTTGGAAAACCATACTAAAATTCATTGGGAACCAGAAGAGACTTAGAATAGCAAAGGCAAGTCTGAGCAACAAAGACAAGGGAGGGGGCATCACAATCTCTAACTTGAAATTATACTATAAAGCTACTGTGATAAAAACAGCATGGTACTAGCCAAGAAAACAGACCCAAAGATCAATGGAACAGATTAGAAGATACAGAAACAGCTCCAGACATACTCAGCCACCTTATCTTTGACACAAGTGCCAAACACATTCACTGGAAGAAAGATAGCCTCTTTAATAAATGATGTTGGAAAAACTGGCTCTGTACATGCCAAAGATTAAAATGGGACTCATATCTTTCATCATGCACCAAACTATATTCAAAATGGATCAAAGATCTAAATATTAAAACAGAAACATTAAATCTGCTGGAGGAAAGAATAGGTAAAACTGTTGGAAGACATTTTTGTAGGCAAAGACTTTATGAATAAAACCCCAATCTCACAGAAACTATCACAAAGAATCAACAACTGGGATCACATCTTATTAAAAGCTTTTGCACAGGGGCTGGGGATTTAGCTCAGCGGCAAAAGTGCCTGCCTGGCAAGAGCAAGGTCGTGAGTTCGGTTCCCGGTACCGGAGAAAAACCAAAAAAAATAAAAAAATAAAAAATAAAAAATAAAAGCTTTTGCACAGCAAGAAAAACTACCAAAAGAGTAAAGAAACAACCCAAAATCTGGGAAAAAATGTTTGCCACTGCTCCCCAGACAATGCATTGCTATCAACATATAATAAACTCACAAAAATTAGACCTCCCACATTTAAAGATCCAATCTAAAAATGGGCATCTGAGATGAATACACACTTCTCACATGAAGAAATAAAAATGGCAAGTACATATATTTTTAAAATGTACAACATCACTGGTCATTTGAGAAATGCAAATGAAAACAACACTGAGAGTCCATCTCACCCCAAAGAGAATGGCTAGTATCAAGATAATAACCAATAACAAATGCTGGAGAGGCTGTGAGGAAAAAGGAATCCTTCTACACTGTTGATGAGAGTGTAGACTGGTGCAAACGCTGTGGAAATCAGTGTGGAGATTCCTCAAAAAATTAGCATTGAGGGTCCCATTTGACCCAGCTATTCCCCTTCTGGGTATCTTCCCAGAAGAATTAAAAACACTGTACCACAGCAATATATGTGCACCCATATTTATAGTAGCACAATTTGCAATAGCGAGATTTTGGAAACAACCCAAACACCCATCAACAGAAGAATGAATAAAAAAATGTGATCTTTATACACAAAGGAGTACTACTCAGCTATAAAGAAGGATAAACTGGAGCCTTTTATAGGTAAATGGATGCAACTTGAGACCATATTCATAAGTGAAATAAATCAGACACACAGGTGTAAACATTATATTGTCTCCCTAGTGTGAAAAGCTAGAAGAGTATGTAAGCTCAAAAAGTACATGGACATTATAAAATAGGAAGACACTTCAAAAGGAAAGAGAAACTAGGATGGGGGAAGGAAGAAAAGAAGGAAGGAAGAAAATATATAGATTAGATAGATAGATAGATAGATGTTATACTACAAAATTCTCTTAGTTCATTGAAAAGAAAGGTTTGTGGTAGTATTGTTTAGATAATTAAGTGCCCATATCTTGTACTCCAAGTAACTAATTTAGATATATCAATACACAATGTATTAACCTTTGTTACCCTCCTACTATGTTGTTTTGAAATTTTGTTTTATTTTTTTCTCTTCAAAATTAAAAAAATGGTTGCCTCATTCTACCTATTTTTAAGGGCCATTTAAAATCCCACTTCATCCTTGAAGATGTTTATGATCACCTCTCCAGAAATGTGCTAAACTTTAATCCTTTTCACTTTCTTAACAGTTATTTCTTCTGACTTCATCATGAGCTCTGATTTCTGGTACATTTCATGGCTCTTGAAGCCACCTTTGAGCTGCTTAGACTCTGCTAAAGTGCCACTGTGTCACCTCTGCACACAGAGCCACAATCATCAGAACTGGAAAAATACCTATTCTCATACCAACAGTTTATTTCCACAATTACTCTATTGCCCACAGCCGAGTTTCAGAATTACTCAGGCCCAGCTCCCCACCATTCCCAAGACCTGTTCTTGCACTGATACCTCACTTGACCTAGTGCCTTGTCTTGTGTCTTTTTCAATCAATCATTTTTTTCAATTTTTATTTTTTATTAGTACCTGTTTACAATACATAACAAGTATATTCCTCATGGGGAGTTGCTACATGCACGTAACACATCTTAATTCTTCTCTCATCCCTTAACCCTTCTTTCTCTCTACCTTCATCTCTTGGTCTGCTTCTCATTTGCAAAAGATCTATCTCCTTATTTCCTTTTACCTATCTTTTATTTTGCGCTTTATATTTTAGCTTTTTATATAAGAGAAACCCTATGATATTTAAGCTTGTGTGCCTGACTTATTTTACTTAACATTATAGTCTCAAGGCATATCCATTTTCCTACAAATGACTAAAATTCATTTTTCTTATTGGCAGAATAATGCTCTATTGTGTATAAATACTACATTTTCTTTATCCATTCATCTGCTGATGGACAATATAGGCTGTTCCATGATTTACTATTAACAGCTGTGCTGATATAAACATGGGTATGCATGCATTGCTGTAATATGGTGTCTTTAACTTCTTCAAGAAAATACCTAGAAGGGGTCACATGGAATTTGTAGCATTAGTGTTCTGAGGACCCTCCATACTGATTTCCATAGTGGTTGTACTAGTTTACATCCCCACCAACAATGTTGAAGGGTTCCTTTATCCCCTACAGCCTCATTAGCATTTGTTATTGTAGTATTTGATTTCTTTTGTTTCAGCTGTAGCTAAATGAGTGGCCCCTAGCTCTGACTCATCACTTCCTATTAGTATTTGCTCTATGTACTGTAGTAACAAGAAAGCATAGCCATACCCAGTTTCCCTCAAATTCTGTATCCTCTCCTCCTCTCCCTGCTAGAATAGGCCTATCAGACATCACTAACCAGCTCTTCGTCAGGTTCAGTGTCCCTTTGTTCTTGGCAGAATGCCTCATACACTGGAGGGTTCCAAAATGAGTAACAAAGTCTTATTTCTATGAGGAAAATATCAAAATATTAATTGCAAAGATGGAAGGGTGTTTGGAAAGAGCATAACACACAACAGACTTGGAAGTGCTATCTGGTGTGGTTCTAGCCTATCTGACAAGAGTCCCTTTCATGCCTCAAAGTTGGGATAACTTCCTACCCCAATCTCTTCACAATTATTATTGTAATCTGTTAGAATTCCAGAGTGTGTTTCAGACAATACAGGAAAAAATTCCAGCTCAACTAACCTTAAATCACTGGTTTAAGATTGTGTGTTATTTCTCTGAAATAGAAACTCCTAAGTTGTAGATGAGCAAGTATTCCCTGGGTATGCTATTAATACAGCAATGAGCTGGTAAACCAGTTCCCCAAACAAACAAATAAAACGCACACACAATCCCTAATTTGTGGTATTTGTCAATTTCTATTGAGTCAATATTCCCTCTATTGCTAATTTCAAGCTACCAAGGGTTTTACAACTGGCTTGCCAAATTCTTTTAGTTTGTCTAAAGTGGTACAGACTAGCACCAGCACCCCTGATGCAAGTCACCATACGCATTGGTTTGAGAGCTACAGAGCCTCTCTCCTTGACCTTATAGTCTGTAATCTAGTAGAGACACAGACACATGCATGTTGATTAATTGTTTTGGTTGTTTTCCGAGAGAAATCTGTATCGGCCTTAGTACTTATTGTTATTTGAAACCCATCACGGTAAGTATGATGAATTTCCCAAAGGTTTCATTCTGAAAGATTGATAGCTTGGGGCTGGGGATTTAGCTCAGCGGCAAAAGCGCCTGCCTGGCAAGCGCAAGGTCGTGAGTTCGGTTCCCGGTACCGGAGAAAAAACCAAAA
>NW_004955433.1:10534481-10559033 GCF_000276665.1 Chinchilla lanigera
CTGGCAAGCGCAAGGTCGTGAGTTCGGTTCCCGGTACCGGAGAAAAAAAAAAAAAAAAAAAAAAAAAAAAAAAAAAAATGAAAGATTGATAGCTTGACAATTTATAATAATGCAGCAATCATACCATATAGTCTAAATGTTCTACCTTATTACATTTTTAAGAAACACACTCTAATAAGGTTCTTGGGTAATTTTTTTTAATGTTAAGGCATTTGTGGCTAGACACAACTAGTCTTTCAAGATATTTAAAGACCATTAGCAAAAAAAAATCCTCACTCCTGCAGAAATTCTCTTGATGGAACAAGATAAAATTCTTCCATTTGCTCTCAAATTTTGTATTATTTATGAGCAAATCACAAATCACAGGGGGAGGGGCAGCAAATAGAGATGAAAGCCTATTATGGGAGCACATGCGTAGGTTATGTACAGCACGTTCTGAAAATGCTCCCCTGCATCTTCTCTCAATGTGTAAAATCATCTCTGTGATAATAGAATTCACTCTGTAGTGAGCCTAGTAAAAAACCTGCAGATTTCTATCTCTGGTAATGGGTGAAATCTTTGAGGTTTGGATTTGCTCTGCAAGCACATTTTGGGAGAAAACTTAGACTAAAAGTAAGAATGAGAAAAAACTGACTTTAATAAAAGTTTCATTAAGTAGGATCCATTAATTGATATCATGTGCTATGAGAACTCACAGGTCTAAACAACTACAGCAAGAGAACACCGTGTTCTGTGCAGCTCACTTTGAATGTAGTCACTAATTTTTTTTCTTTCAAATGGTGCTCAGCTATTCTGCTGCAACCCCTATATTTGCTCTATCTCAGCTGCAGCATCCTTTTCCCACTGGGCTTGGATTCTTCAGAGAGCCCAAAACCCTGAAACCAAAAAGAGGTCATAAATTTGCTGTTATGCAGTCTTATTGATGATTATCTGTAGATGTTTAGCTATGGTTCTTCTCTCATATTTATATCACTTCTACCCATCTCCTTCTGAGAAATTTTCTAACATCCTTCAGTATCCAGCTGGAAAAGCAGATAAATCCACGGGCAGTTGTTGCCACGTAGACATTCCTAGACCCAAATTCCTCTCTCTCCTCTCCCTTCATCTACTGCATTCCACTAGGTAGGTAACCTTGTACAATATGTTTAGCCTTCTAAAAATGTTTTCCCATCTCTAGAATGGTAGAAACACTTAAAAACTGTTGTCTTTAATTATCTAATTCAAGTACATTAATGAAAGTTCATTAATTCAAGTACATTAATGAAAGTTCATTAACTCCCCAGCCAGAAGGAATCTCTCCCTCATCTTGTCTTACAGTGGGTTCAATTAAGGTGTGCCTCATGGTTCTGGCTAAACTGGAGGCTATTTGAAGAAGCCTCCAATCCAAATCCATCAGTCATATTCATTCATCATAGCCATGGAGTACCTAACAATATCCAGCAGAGAGACTTGTGGGTGGAATCTCCTTAAGGGCGGGTAACATATCTGCCTTGTTTATTGCTTCTCCTTTTTAGCACAATGTTTGAAAAAATTAAATACAAAATAGGTTCACAAGTAATAGATGACATATCTTGTAAGAAATGATGCATAAATCAAGGGTGGCTGTTTCAGACAGTGTTTACTACAGAAGTAGGTATAATGCAAGATATATAAATATATAAAAATATACAGATTGGCTTAAAAGGCTGTCCACAGAGTTGGGGTGGAAGAGTGCAAAAGTTCCACCTGTTCATTGGGGATCTGAAGGCTCCAGTCAAAGGTCTGGAGCTCGGTATAGTGTCCCATGTGAGCCCATATCAGGGACCAAAGGGTCTGCATTGGAAGGCTGAAGAGTCTGCACCAAAGACTGAAGGGTATGCATGGAAGCCAGGAGATGACATTCAAAGTGAAAGCAAAGACTTGAGCTCCTCTGAAGACAAGAGCAATCCTTCCTTCTTCATTGCTGTTTTACAGCGCTCTGGTGATAATCTTCCCTAGGGTAGGTCTTCCCCACCCAGCACCATGTTGAGCCAATTTAGTTATATGTTTGTAATTTACTCAAGTTGACACAATCAACTGTAACAGTGGCTAACTGAGAATTCTTGAAAGTTCTTGTCCACCATGGTATGCCTGGTGTTCAGTATGTTCATGATCATAGTAAGACAGTTAATGAATAAATTGATCAACCAATCTAGTAGTGGCCTACTGACCCCTGTTGCTCCATGGGAGGTGATGTGCAGCCTCCTGGGTGCAGTCTGAGTGTCATTATGCTTTTAGGGCCAATGGAATAAATATCACACAAAATAACAAATGAGTTTTCTCTGAATCAGTGATTCTGGACCAGGGCAATTTTGCCCCCCAGGGGTTATTTGGAGATGTCTGGAGACATTTTCGGTCATCACAACTAGAGGACTACTACTGGCATCTAGTGGGTGGAGTTGAGGGCTGCTGCTAAAAGTCCCACAATGAACAGAACATCAACCACCAATTTGTAAGCCCAATAAATAATTACTTGGCTCCCAGCGTCTATCATCTGGGTATAGAGAAATCCAGCTTTAAATGATTAATTATGCAAAGATTATTTTCTTTTTCTTGTATATATTAAAATACAGGTCCAAGTTATTGAGACTCTCTATACAATGGCCTGTGCTATTCATAAAAGTACAGGAAGTTGGGATTAGGAGAAACCCTAGAGCTCATCAAATCTCAACTTTGCATTTTACAGTGGGAACCTGGAGGTCTTGAAAGGAAAGAATGGAGAAGGCTGCACAGGACAAGAAGTGAGGCTCCCAGTCCCATGCTATTGCCAAGGCCTCTCCTGCTTTCTTTGCAAATGCCAGCCTCCTTTTAGCTCTCAGCTGCCAGTTCAACACTAGCTTAGATACTGCAGCCTATTTCCCTGGATTAGGAATCCACTTTCCACTCCCACCATTCCTATCCTACATGGGTGACTCTTGGTACATCATGAGCTACCCATGCTATTTTTTATGCCATAACTTTATTTAAATGGATAGTCTTTTTTCTTAATGAAATTTAGCAAGCAAATCTGTTATCGGTACTATAAGCAAAAGGTGGTCTCGTTTGCTGTAATTAAAAGGACCCTAAAATTGGCACAATTCATATTAAAAGGTTGTTTGGTGTTACCTTTAAGTCTCTGAACCTGAGTTCTGCTTTGTCTTTGTTAAGAAGGGAAACTCACAAGTGTAGGAGGTGTTGAAGACATACTGGCACCAAATGGAAACTTTCTCTTTAATGTACAAAGAGGTACTGGGAAATGATTAAAATTGGGCTATATTTCTAACTGTGCACTTCAATATTATTTATTGGCATACTTGTGCACCATTTGAAATCATCTCGTATTCTCTTGGCAGTATACTTATTTGGGGCAATGCTGGGTTAGAGGAATAAGAATAAACAGAATGATTTCTGGCCTCTTTGATGTATGTTCCTTGTTTTGTTTCTCAGACTGAAAGATGCAAGCATTGCAGTTCTTCTTTGCCCCTATGCCATGAACAATTACATTGGAGAATTAAATGAAGAATCGTTCCCTGTGATGCAAACTTTCACAGGACGCCTTTCAGAGTAGAAGGGCAAGGTAAGAGCATTCTGTGATCTTCATGATCTTCACCCTTGTAAAATCTCTGCCCCTTTGAGTGTGGGCTGAATCCATGCATCTGATTCTATAACACCTGTGATTGTTACACTTTGTGGCAAAAGGGAGATAATCCTAGGAGCCTGGCCTTGCTTCAAAATCAGATTTTCTTTAGCTGTTTGCTGCAAAGGAAGTGAGATGGATGCACTCGCTCCAGCTAGACTGGAGTGAAGCAAACACAAATGTTGCAAACAGTGTACAGAAGCCCCATGGCAAGATCTAGGGTGACCCCTAGGAAGGGCATTTCCTGGCAATGACAAGCGAAAGTGGGAGCCTTTGTCTTACAAATGCAAGGAGATGAATCCAGCCAATAGCCACCATCCTTAGAAGATGATCCTAGGGCTTGGGATTTAGCTCAGCGGCAAAGGGCCTGCCTGGCAAGTGCAAGGTCGTGAGTTTGGTTCCCGGTACTGGAGAAAAATAAAAAAACAAAATTAAAAAATTAAAAAAAAAAAAAAATCCTTTTAGGGGCTGGGGATTTAGCTCAGCGGCAAAGCGCCTGCCTGGCAAGCGCAAGGTTATGAGTTTGGTTCCCGGTACCGGAGAAAAATCAAAAAAAAAAAGTAAATGTGGAGATTGAAAGAGGCTTATTACTTATGGCCCTGAAAGAATAAGCTAAAATTGAAACTGGAAATTCTGGGGCTAGGGATTTAGCTCAGCGGCAAAAGCGCCTGCCTGGCAAGCACAAGGTCGTGAGTTCGGTTCCTGGTACCGGAGAAAAACCAAAAAATAAAAAATAAATAAAAAAAAAAAAAAGAAGATGATCCTAAGCCAGTACCTGTGACAGAGAGAAACTGTGAGATAATAACTTTGTGTTGTTTTAAGCTAATAAGCTTGTGAGACCTTGGAACACAGCATGAGAAAATCAATGTAAAGGGATACAGGGATGAATATAATAGGCTCTCTGACATCAAGGAACTTACGGTATAGTCCTGAAGAAAGATAAGATATACATGAGATGATTTTAATATTAATCAGGGAGGTGAACACACTCATTTCAGAGAAAGACACAAGCAAAGCAGCAAAGAGATATGGCTGAAGACAATAATAAGGAAAACCAAGAAAACTCTCTCAGCAAGTAGAGAGGTGGACCCGGTGCAAGTGGATGGACCAGGTTCTGCTTGACTTTGAACCCAAGGTCACTCAGCACACAGGTAGTGGGTTCCATTTATCTAGATTCAGCCCACTTTCAGCTGCATAATTTGAACAGAATAAAGTGCTCTGATCTTCAATTTCCCCTATCTGGCAAAGAAAGGGTGCTAATAACAGTTCCTACCTCTGGTAGACAGACCCTGGTAGTAGCCAGAAAGTTACAGAGCCTTCTGTCCTTGCTTGTGCAGACTCTACACTTGTTTGCATCCACCCAAGTTCAAGACTTCTTAAATGGACCACCTTCCTTGACACCAGCTACCACATTTGTAAGCCTCAAGATGAGGCCACACATAGTGACCTACTCACCTTATATCTTGATATCTATAAGTTATAATTCAAGTTAGAATCTGTTAAATAAAAAGTTTACTCTCCTACTTTGGCAAATACACTTCAAAGAGACAAAATTGTTTTAGAAATTATTTTATAAAATATTGGCTTGTGCTACCTTGCTTCAGTTGAGGACACATCTGAAGGGATGTAGATTAACACTCACCAATCCAGTCAGCTGTCTCCAGCTGCAAAAGGCTCAGATGAGGCCCCAGCCATCTGATCCATTCAATCACTGCACAGTGACCACTGGGCAAAAGTACAGAGACTGCTAGACACACAGGAGTCACCACAGCCAACCCTGCCCCCAGGTATCTGCCCAGCTGCTCCCCCAAGATAGGGCTCCTGGAACCCAGAAGCCTCTCCCAAGTCCAACCTGGAAGTACCAGTTTAAGAGAGGCCAGAAGAGACTAGGGACTAAAGGGCTTGGGGCAGGAGCTGGGAAGGCAGACAGCCTCCAAGACCCAGGCACTAAGTTCTCAAGGATACAGCAGGAGATAAGTGACAGTTTTCTCAGCACTAGAGCCACCCGTAATATTAGCTAAGGCCTCAGCTGTATCCATGCAGAGGACCAGCCTCTTCCTCGGCCTGATCCTGCTGCCATTACTTTCTTCCAAGAGTGTCTCCTAAAAACATGCAGATCTGTTCCTAGAGGACCTCGTCCACGGCAACCACCCTATCACCCCTGATTAATTGGGCACACAGGGGTTTTCACCTATGGAATACCTCTCTGCAAATGGCCTTTTGAATCTGCACCTTTAGCTCCCAGACCCCTCATGTTACCACCTGCTGGTGCACACCTGACGGCCTGCAAGCCAGAAGTCAGCACTCCAGAGAGAAATGGTACCATTGCCTCTTTATTAAAGCAAATGGTTTGCATTCTCCTCTGGCAGTTTGCCACATGAATACTCCCCCTTGAGAGGACCAGCTCTGTGCACCGATCACTTTTTGGCATTAAAAAAAAAAACATTTAATTATGTGCAAAGACAGAGTCAGTCCATGTGTCATTTGCTGGCCAGGTTTGTTTGGGACTTTATCATACATATCACTGTAGCCTATTATTCCTTGGCAGATTGGACAAGTTTCAAGGTTAATAAAAATGTTCTGGCAAATTGCTATTTTGAAAGTGATTGAAGGAAATGTCCCACTCGAAGCATATGTTTGACCTTTTGAGGGAGGGAAGAAAAGAAGGAAATGCTTGTGGAAGCCTCATACCATTTGAGTTCTTTTCACAGCTCTAAATTGTTTGGTGAGCATTGAGTTGCTTTAAGCACCATAGAGACCAGCATTTCCTTCCAAACTCTTTCTCTCTCCACTTGGAGTCGTCACTTTAAATAATAATGACAATACTCGTAAAGTAATAAGAAGTCGCATTTTGTAGTCAGGCTGAGTGCTTTGTGCTCTGCATGTATGATCTCATTTAGTGCTCACAACAACCTTGAGATGTTGAAATTCTTCTGCACTTTCAGTTTAAAAGAGGAAACTGAAGTTCAGAGCAAGTTAAGAACTTGCCTAAGATTAAGGTATGTAAGAGGCACAACCTAGACAAAGACATAGGTCAGACCTTCTGCAAACCAAGTGCTGCTCATCTTCAGCCACAACTACGGGGGACTGCAAGGGGCTTTCTGTGACTCACTTTCCCTAAAAGTCTTTTCCACATTCAAAAAGATCGCACTGTCCTTGCACAACTGGTCAGGAGTTCAAGGGAACTCATGCCCTGCAAAAAGACCTCAGCCCATGATTCTTGAGAGTTGGGGTATAAAGATCCCCGCTCCCTCATCCCTGGCTTGGGATAATTCTGATGCTTGTGTTGTATACTGTTCTCAATAGCTCCTCCTTGGACTAGGCTCCAGCCACCCACTGTCATAGCCAATGCAATGCAGCATCTTTCATTGGCCACCTGTTCTTTCTTGTATTATTCTCATTACTAACTAGTGTCCCCAGCATCTCCCATAACAACAGCCTATGATATATCTTTCACTGAAAGTTACTTCTGCAATAATCTAAAGTGAGAGGAGCTCCCTTAAAAATCTCCCTGGGATCAGTATGGGAGGAGGAAGGACAAATTTGGGGCTAGTCCATCCTGTTCCCCTGATGATAATTTTGGAGAAGTCTAACCCTCGTGACTTTGGTCCTAACACTAGTGGTCTTAGGCTAAGCATTAGTCATCTTTCCATTGCTGAAGCAAATGCCTGACACATGCAAATTAAAAGGAGAAAGGTTTGTTTTGGCTCATGATTTCAGAGGCTTCAGCCCATTGTCAACTGGCTGTAAGGTGGGAGCATCATGGCAGAAGGGCACAGCAGAGCAAAGCTGCTCAACTCATGGCAGTCAGGAAGCAGGAAGACAGGGAAAAGCCGAAAAGAGGGGAAGAGTGCAGGGATAAGAATACACCCTTCAAGAATATGAACCCAGTGACCTATTTCTCCAATCAGACCCCGCCTTCTAAAAGCACATTTAGCTGTGAATATAGTGCCCTGATGAGCTAATCACCTTCCATGCACCTCAGCTCTGAACACATGACCCTTTTGGGGAATCATCAAAGACTGCCTCTTAACCACCTTCATAACAGCAGAAAAATGATATAAGGAAAGTCTTACCCCAAGGAAAAGTGTTTCATGAGAACTTTTACACCCAGAAGTTATAGACTTAAAATTTCTCCAGATGCTAAAAGTCATAGTAAGAGCACATAAACCAATGCTTCTACGTGTGATTTCACTACTAACCCTCCAATACAGTGTGCTATGGTAACCTATGCTCAAGTTCATCAACATTGCTCTTAGATGCCTTAGGTTTTAATTCTGGCTCCAGTACTTAGAAGGCATATGACCTGGGAGAATTTCTCAATCTCCCAGTGACTTTATTTCCTCAGTAGTAAAATCATGATAATCACCTCTACCTCATGGGATGATTGTGAATATAGTTCAATTTATATAAAGTGTTCACACAGTGCCTGGTACATAGTTAAGTACTATTAAGTACTACTAATTTTTACAATCATCATTATTATTGGGGATATTGGGGAAGAGCTAGTGAGGGACCATATAAGCCATAATGAGGCCCTGGGTCTCAACCTGGAAGATGTTGCGAGCCAATGAAGCATTTGAGCAAGAGGCATGAATGCCATGACACGATATGCAGGTCAGGGGAGGCACCAGAAGCTCCACCTCCTGCCCTCCAGCCTGTCTCAGCGACTTGCCCCATCCCAACCCAACTCATGTGCTTAGGTCCCAAGCCAAAGCATCAAAGCATCACCCCTAAAACAGACTCAGAAACAGTTAAGTATCCTCCATCAACAGGGGATTGAGGGGAAATAACCAATAAAAATACATAATAAAACAACTACAGAACAAACAAAGCTGCAGCACTTGGGTCTTGCCAGGTTATTGCTTAGACTTGGAGAAGGATTTTGAAGTAATGTTATTTGATTCTGCTGGCTCTCTGCCACTTATTTCAAAAATTCCCTTTCCTCCTTCTTACTTTGTATTTTTGTCTTGAAGAAATGATGTTATAAAGCCTTCGGTAGAGAATCCTAGAATAAGAGCCCATTTTTCCGTCCTCTGTCCTGGCCCGTTACACAGAGAGGAAAGAAGGACATGTCACCCAGAGTTGCTCACAGCTCCTACTTCTCCCACACTCTCCCTTCTTTCAGATATGCAGATAGTTGACGCCTCTCATTCTCTTGAGGGATGGCCCTCCAATGCTTGTGGGATGAGATGACTCTGTCTTACCCTCCTCTGTAAGAATCTGCCCCAGGGCCTGAAATAAATGCACAGTGATTGGGAAAGCTTTTAGAAGATTCACAGTGTGACCACTTCGATATTGGTGAGACTTTTTCCTAAAAAAAACTTGAGGGTGGGAGCAGCCACTCTGACCCACGTGGATAAAGTCAGTCTGTAACAGCAAACAGGCTTTGCAGGGGTAAATTTCAGGACAAATGACTGCACTTTCTTGTGCTCCTTGGCCACAAGCCACATGCCTTCTAATCATGACAAGACACCCTGCCACTGTGCTGGCCTTTCCTGATGTGTTGCTGAGCATGTGAACATGTGTGTATTGGTGTACAGCTGTTGACCAGGTTTCTTTTGATTGCTTTGGGGAAGGGGTACTGTACTGTTCTTACAGATAGTAGCAAGGCTGACGTATTTGTGGACTCAAACGAAAAGTCAGCCCTGATATGGTTTGGATCAAGCATATCTCCTCATGTGTTCAGAGGCAAAAATTTGGAAATCAAGGAGGCACTAATGTCCTCAGTGGGTTAATTCACTGGTAAGTCCACAGTGGAATGGGTTGTGAGAAGGTGGGCCCATACTGGAGGAAGGAGGCCAAGGAGGGCTTGACTTTGAGGTTATAATCTGGTCCCTGGCCCCTACCCTCCGGTTGTTCCTCTCCTCTCAGCTTCCTGGCCGCTCTGATTTAGGCAGATTTCCTCCACAAGCCTCTCTGCCGTGATGTTTCTGCCTGGGACCCAGAGGCCACAGACCGAACCTCTAAAACTGGGAGCAAAATAAACCTTTCCTCCACCTTTAAATTGTGTATAACAGGTATTTGGTCACAGTGGCAAAAAGCTGGTTAATACAGCCCCAGAGGTATCACTTGCACTCTGAGCTTTTGGATAGAACTTGTTTTTTCTTTTCTTTCTTCTGGGTTTTGATCATAGTGAGCTGAATGCTTTCCCAGGCCAAGTAGTTATGGGAATCACAAATCCCATAAAGCCAAGAACACCTCTTTGCCTAATGTGTCAGTTAGATTTGTTTTTGTTACAACTGACAGAAAATCCATCTCATAGTGGCTTAAGCAAAAAGGAAATTATTAGTCAAACCCAGTTGAGAAAACTAGGGTTAAGGCTGGCTACAGGTGTAGATTGGGTTTTTTCGCTCTTGCTGTAGTAGAAAATATGCTGTCTATCATTACTGAAGTCAGGAAATTACCAAAAGTTATCACTCACTAGAAATGATGTTGAAACATTTTCTGATTCTTAACAAATACATTTCACTGCAACCTACTTACTCTTTTCCACTATATTTTACTTTTTAATGCCAATAGTGACCTACACTGCACAACTCACTAATTGTCATAACTCACTGAAACTCAGAAATATTCGCTCAAACTTTCCTAGTGAACTGTCTGAGCAGCAGGGGTAAGGGAAATGTGTCATGGAGACTTCATGCCTCTCTCTCTCTCTCTCTCTCTCTCTCTCTCTCTCTCTCTCTCTCTCTCTCTCTCTCTCTCTGTCTTATTTTGCTTGTGTTGGCTTTGTCCTTCACTTCCACATGGAAGTGAGATGGTATCCATTGTTCTAGACCCTAAATCCTCTCTGCTTTAGTCCTAAAGGCCCAGCATTTTTATTGCCTTATCATGTTTCACTGGCTTTGATTAGATCAAGGACCATGCCTGACCCACCTGCTATGATGAGAAGCACGCTATTTGTGGACTAGACTTCATGATATGCCTCTCCCATGACCAGGCATGGAGCTGTATCCAACCACGTGGCTGAAAGCAAAGGAGGGAAGATCAGAGTACGCTTAAAGAAGAAAGGTGGAAGGAAACAGAGTGTGCAAACAGTGCACGTCCTCTACAGGGCTAGGCCTAATCACAGGTGAAATTAGCAATAGCTTATGATGGACAAACAGGAGTTGCTGCTTCAAATGTGGCTTCCTCCTGACTCATCAATGACTGGGGAAACTTTAACAGGGGCCTGAAGCTGTCTGTCCATCACAGAAGACAACACAGGTTATAAATATTTCTAGGAGAGAGACGTCAATCCACACTAAAGTGTAAATAGCCAAGGCAACTTTTTCTTTTAATTGAAGTGGAAGGGAAAAGGTATTCTTATCCCATAAGGTTTTATAACAAAAATACCAGACTATGGATGGCTTATAATGAAAACTTTATTTCTCACTGTTCTAGAGACTAGGAAGGTCAAGATCAAGGTGCTACCAGATTCAGTGTCTGGTGAAGGCCTTTTCCTCATAGAGGACCACACTGTAATTTCGTATAGTGAAACAGGCAGGAGAGCTCTGTGGGGCTGTCTTATAAGGGCACTAATCTCATTCATGAGGGTTTCTCCCTCAAGAGCTGATCACCACTCAAAGGGCTCGCCTCCTGATACATCCCTTTGGTGGTTAGGATTTCAATATAACATATTTGGGCCAGAGACACTAACATTCAGACCACAGCAGTATCATATGAATATTTATACAATGGCATGGAAGAGAGATGTAGAAAAGAAAGTTGCAAAGAGAAAAAAAAATACCTTATTAAGTTTGGCCTAAGGCTAGCCCAATTCCAGTATACTAAAGACATCACATTTTAAAATATATCTGAAAGCAGTTTCCACACTTTGCCAAGAAAGCCCTTTTTGCTACTACAAGTAGATGGAAGAAATAGAAAATGTATTCCATTTCCTCAGAAAAATTGCAGCTTACTTGGAAAGTAGTGTGTGCAGTATAAAATCGGGATCACCACACGTAGTAATGGAAATTGCCCCTAAAACTGTGCACAGTACATCCCGTATGACCGTATACAGTGGCACTGTACAGAGGCCTTTAAGTAAGGCAGCAAGTCCCTTTCAGTCTAGGGTTAACTGCTTCCAAGACAGAAACATCACGGCAAAAGTGAGTGGTGGGGAAAAGCTAGCCACTTCATGGCAGCCAGGAAGCTGGGAAGACAAGACCCCTAGAAAAAGGGACCAGGAACCAGATAAAGGCCCCAAAGTCACACTCCCATGACCCACACAGACACACTCAGAAGCGCGCTTACTAATTTCCCAGACATCTCTCAAGCCATCAAGTTGGCAGTCAAGATTAAGCATCTCGGAAGCCATTCCCCAAATTGCATTCTATAGAAAAATAATTCTTCAAGGCTTTAATCACGATTGTACACTCAACAGTGTATTGGATTAAGAAGTTTGAAAAATGTCAAGTCTAAATAGCCCTTTCCTACAGATGTCTCAGAGCCTTTAGAATGTTAACATGTGAAGAAGTGTAGAATGAAGTATTTCCTGAATATGCATGTGGTGGGATTATGTGCCCCAGAAGATACATTTTGAGAAAAACTAGCTCAGTGCAAAATGAAAAGCAGGCATGCTTCCCTTTTCAAAGCTTGTCTATGTTTCATTCAGCAAATCATTATTGAGCATCTACTGTGTGCCAGGCACTGTACCAGGTATTGGCAAAAATACCAGCAATGAACTACATAGTCAAGTTCCATATTTTTTTTGCTTATAAAACTTTGTTAAGATAAAGGTTGAGGTTATAAGGACATAAAGGCAAAAAGACTTTAGCCCAACCTTCTAAATGTTCATGATTTAGGGGAGGTGGGGATCCACCAATAATTTGTGTATAATAGCGTAAGGGCTGAAATGGATAGCATTGCAAAGTCAAATGGAAGCATCTAGAAAGAGGGCTACACTTGGGTAGAGTGGAGAGTGTTAAGAGGAGGCTTCACAGTAAAGGATGCAAATAAACTGAGCCTTCAAACATGAGGAAACAAAACCTCCCAAAATGAAGTGATTGTAAAGACACATGACTTAGTAGAACCAGCTACAGAAGAGAAAAAGTAGGACCCCACATCTTACACTGGAAGAAGAGAAACAGCTCCACTGACTTCTCTAGGGTGCTTCAGGGGAGCTTTGGGCCCTTGTAGAGTTAAAACCGTGAAGAGGGGTAGATGTGAGCCAGCCCTCCTCTGTGTGGTAGCTCTGCATTTGAGCATCTGGAGAGCTCTGTGCGGAGTGAGCTGCTCAAAAGCTCACTGGTCTTAGCCAAAGAACCATTGTGTTTCCAAGGTGTGTTTCCCGGCAAGGCAGATTACACCTTCCACTCGAAGAGAGAAGCTGGGATGGATGCCAAACCCACTGCAAGCCACTCTGGTCCTTAAAATGGTGCTTACAGGGACTGGAAAATATAAACTGGATCAGTCACTCAAGACAGAAGAGCAATCATAACTGTAAAATTCCCATTCAGTTCTGTCCAATCAGCAGTAACAAAGGGACTGATCTTTGTCAACTCTGACACCAGCCAATTTTTATATATATATACACACACATATCATGTGTACTACTCAGTAAATTATTACAAAATGAGTGCCCCCAAGTAATCAGCACCCAGATCAAAACAATAGACAATAAACAACAGTACAGAAGCCTTCCCCCCACCCGATACACACATTTCTTTCTAGTCACTCTCCCAAGAATATCCACAACCTTTACTTCTAAAAGTATGAATTAGTTTTATCCATCTTATATTCCAGAGGAATGGATCAGTGGTGTGCACTATTGGATGGGACCCTCTTTGTCACTCTGTTTATGAAAGTCTTTTGTGTTGTTACGTATGGTAGTACATTACTCATCCTCAATGCACAGAACTTCACCTAGCATTTATTCAGCTATGCTACTGTCAGTGGACATTTGGGTAGTTTCCATTTTCTTGGCTGTTACAAATTGTGTTACTGTAAGCATTTTAGTCCACTGCTTTTGGTGAGCATATATATATATATATATATATATATATATATATATATATATATATATATATATATATATATATATATATATATATATATATATGAATTTATTTTGGATATATAACCAGCAGTGGAATTTCTGTATCATGCGATATGTGTAACAAATATTGTTATTACACATGCCAACAGATATTGCTGAACAGTTTATTCGCAGTTGTTTTACCAGTTTAATCAATAGCATTCCAACTGAACTATGACTTTGATATGGAAGTGGTATTGCATTGTAACTATAATCTGCATAAACTGAGTGACCAGTGAAATGTATGATTTTTTTATATTTGTCACTTGGATACCCTCTTTTATGCATTACCTGTTCATCTGTCCTGTTCACTTGCCTGGTAGGCTCTGTCCTTTCCATATTGACTTGTAGGGGTTTGGGTGTATTTTTTATATGAGTCTTTGTGGATAGGCATGTTTGGTGGGCTTCCTTCTCACCTTAATGTCACTGGTGATGGATGGGCATCCTCAATCTTAATATATTCTGATTCATTGAATGTTCACCTTTTACAGGTAACAAATGTTGTGTTCCATTTTAAAGAATTTTTTTTCCTTTTCTAAGGTCTTAGATATTTTCTGTTGTTGTCTTCTAAAACTTTTATATTTCCCTTCATACTTAGGTCTATAAATTATGTGGAATGAATGTTTTTTATGAAGTGAGGTTAGGGTCAAAATACGTTTTTTCTGCATATTTACCTAAATCTCAACTGACAAGTTTTAATACATAGACAAGAACAGCAAATCTTTTGTTAAAGAAGCTGGCATAGGATAAGGAAGAAATTCTGTTAACAACAAACATACCATTAGACAGAAAAAGAAGGCTTTTCATATGATTGTGCAGAGAACCTTGTGTGGAAGTCCTTGAAGATGAAGCTAACATGATCCAGTATTCCCACTTTGGCTGCATGACCACTGGAAATGAAATCAACATCCTGAGGAGATACCTACATTCTCATGTTCACAGCAGCATTCTTCATAAGAGCCAAATTGTAGAAAGAGTGTCTGTAAATGGATGATGAGATTAACAAAATGTGGGAAATACGTGCACGCGCACACACGCACACACACTCACTGTAATGTTATCCAACCTTTAAGGAAAAAAAAATTCTGCTCTTTGTGACAACATGGATGAGCCTGAAGCCTGAAGTTTTTAAAAACTAGGCACAGAAAAACAAACAGTTTATGTGCTCATTTATATGTGGAATCTAAAATACCCACCTTAGAGGCACAGGGAGTGCAAGGGTGGTTGAACAAGACTGGAGTATGAGGAAACTGGGGAGGGGTTGGTCTAAGGCTCAAGCTTTGCACTATAAGACAAATAAATTCTGGTGAATCAAATCTGCAGGTTGGTGAATATACCTAATAATGCTAAATTGTACACTTGGACTTTCTTAAAACAGGAGATTTTAAGTGATCTTACAACACACACACACAATAGTAACTGTGCAAGTTGATCAAAGTGTTAATTAGCTTGATTATGGCAATCATTTTATAAATTTTTTACATAGAACAAATCATGCTGTTGTATACCTTTAAATGTCTATTTGTCCATTATATTTCAATAAAGTGGAGATATAAATTTTAAAAAGGAGATGAGGCTAAGTGTATCTTTCTAATCTAATGATCTGCCTGCCGGCTCCCACACAGGCCTAAAACCCAAATACTAATGGCAGGTGCTTTATCACAACATGCTGTGGTATGCCACCATGCGTTTGGAAATCCTTTTCTCTGCCTAGGATCCCTTTGCTGTCTCTCATTCACCTCCTGCTACTGCACAACTCTCTCTCACACTCTATCATCTAAAAAGAGTTCCCTGATTCTTTTCCTCTCACAGTTAGCTTCCCCCACATTTTACTGTTTCTGTGGTAGCATCTTAGCCTGTCTTAGTTACGTTAGTGCCTCACTTCCAGCAGACCATGGACTCTTTCAATGCAGATACTGTGGTTTATCTTGGAATCCCCACCATTTAGCATAGGCCCCAGCTCATATAAGAACTCTACGTTTTGACTTGATTAAGTGAGTCAGAATAGTAGTAACTCCATCAACAGATACACTGGACTACAGAGACAAGACTATGATATGCTGTAGAAAGTAGAAAAGACATTAAATATAAGCTTCCCATAATATCTCCATTTATTTATTGACTATTTGTTTATTTAGGTTTTTGAGACAGGGTCTCATTACATGGCACAGGCTGACCTTGAACTCACTATGTAGTCTTCTAGTCTGGCCTCAAACTCACAGTGATCCTCTTGTCTCAGCTTCTCAGGTGCTGGGATTACAGGCATGTGCCACCATGCCTAGCACCCTTTTTAGATAGGGAAAGAACTAAGACAGACAGGAGAGGGATTACAGAGGT
Source organism: Chinchilla lanigera (assembly GCF_000276665.1). Taxonomy (NCBI): domain Eukaryota; kingdom Metazoa; phylum Chordata; class Mammalia; order Rodentia; family Chinchillidae; genus Chinchilla; species Chinchilla lanigera. The sequence continues at coordinate 10,550,474 of NW_004955433.1, forward strand.
AAAAGAGGAAAAGAAGAAAAGAAGGAAACATTTGTTTTTATCAAGGATGAAGTAACTAGTATTGGGCTAGTCCACCCAAAACTTTGATATAAAACTGAAGAAAATATTAAAGATAATTATTTTTAAATGAAAAAACACCACACAGAAGTATAAGAAAGAAGGGATGCGTATGAGAAAGTCTCCTGTTTAGTCTGCTTTCTGTATGGGGAGAGTCTCCTGACAATGGCTAGAGAAGGTGAAGCCACAACAAGCATGATGGTCGTGCTGAGAAGAGGAACGAGAGATGAGCTTGAGACTGATGAAGCTGCTGGAACTTCAGGCCGGGGTTCTAAACAGGAAGCCCCTTCATAAAGAGAGGGGTTCTAGAAGTTTCTATGGAGAAGCTCGGGTCAAAATTGTGTTACCTTAAACAAGATAAGACTACACGAGGCAAAGGAAAGAACAATTTCTATGGCATTGGTGGATTGGAGCTATTCAAGGTCACACAGTAAGTTGTCAAAATAAAACTTAACAGTCTTTAAAAGAAGACAATGTAATTCAAATGTCCAAAAGTACACAACTGATCATGCCCAGCATACTATAAAAAATTACAACATGTGAAGAGTTGGGAAAATGTGACCTACAATCAAGAAGAAATTCATCTAAAGGAAAAGGCAAGGTGCTGACCCAGATGCTAGAATAACAGGTAAGGACATTAAATTTTCTATTACAAACATATTCAAATACTTAAATGAAATGTGTTAATAAATAGGTGAAGAATCTTGGAGGAAAATAGAAGCTATCCAAAGAATTAAGTGGAAATTTCCTAACTAAAAAGCACATTTATATGAAATGTAAAATTTACTGTATAGGCTGAACTACACATGGTAGAAAAAACCATCACTGACTTTTAAAACAGACTATCAGAACACAGTGGTGCACACCCATAATCCCAGCATGCCCGGAGGCTGAGGCAGGAGGTCATAAGTTTGAAACCAACCTGGATAATTTAGTGCCTTTGCGAGAGTCTGTCTCAAAATAAAAAGTTAAAAAGGAGCTGGGGACGTAGCTCAGTGGAAAGGATTTGTGTTTGACCCCAGCCCCAACCCCAGCCCCTCAAAAAAAAAGGAAATGCAGTAATTCCATAAGAAGATGACATGTTTTTTAACAGATTTTAAAAATTAACAGAATTTCAGTGATTCATGGGAAAACAGCAAGCAATGTGATGTGGCACATGTGTGACAGGAGCACCAGAAAGGAAGGAGAGACTGAAAAGGGGGGAGAGAGGTTATTTTATTAAAAAAGTAATGGTGTGAAATTTACCAAGTTGCATGAAAAACAGCCCAGCAAACCCTATAAAAAGAGATACAAGAATGAGGGAAATTATACTTGAACTCCTGAAAATAAAAAATAATATCTTAAAATAGCTGGAGAAAAAAATGGCACATTATATAAAGAGGAGTAATGATTTCTCTTAGCCAATTTCTTATAAAATAAAAACAATGGCTGCCAGAGGACAAATAGAACATTTTCAGAGTTCTGAGGAAAAAAAGTTGACAATCCAAACTTTTATATCCAACAATGTGTATCTTTTTAAAATTAGGATTAAAATAAAGATTGCCACATAAATGACAGAATTTTTCCGAAACAGATCAGTGTTGCAAGAAACAAGGAAAATTCTTTGAGCTGAGCGAGCAGGATCCACACACAAGCTGGAGGAACGAAATGGTGACTATGAGGTTAAATATAAAAGACATTATTTTCTTCTCTTAATTTCCTTAGAAGAGAGAGGGAAGAAGGAATAGAGTGGTGAAGTGAAAAACCATATACAGTCAGAGTGTAGAACCCAATCTCGGCTCTGACACCTATAAACTCTGTGATCACGCACAAGTTCTTTAACTTCTCTGAACCATTTGCTTCCTTCCATTACTAAGTTAGTAACCCTTACCTTTGTGGGGTTGTGTTGTGGTTTAGATCAAAAATGGCCCCCATTATGCGTTTGATGTGAACGGATTACAAGGATGCTAAATCTGACTTGCTGCTAAAGGGTAAGGTCTGGTTGGAGGAGGTGGGTCACTGGGGGTGAGACCTGGAAGGGTCCATCTCTCCTTTCGGCTCTGCTTCCAGGCTGCCAGGCGGGGTGCAGCTTTCCACCACTCAGGTCCTTCCACTGTGCTGCTGACATGTGAGGACTGAAACTTCCAAAATGTGAATGAACATAAACCACTCCTCCTTTAATTTGCAGGTGTCAGGTATTTTGTCTCTGCAGCAAGGAAAGTGATTAAGATGGGCTGTTTTTCAAAACGGGAAGAATTACATGAAGAACTTAGCACAGTGTCTGGGGCATGGGAGGCACTCAGAGAAAGGAGCCGTTCCTTTGGAGGAAGTTGCAAGCTGAGTAAGAAAAATCAGCGATTAACATTCAGGCTGGAGCTGTATCTCAGGGATAGAGTGCTTGCCTGGCATGCAAACCCTGGATTCAATTCCCGGCTACACATACACACACACACACACACACACACACACACACACACACACAGAGTTTGGAATTGTCTTTAACTCAAGAGTATCTACAGTTTTAATAACCTTTATTTTTCACTGCTCTTACTAGAATAAAAATAACAGATGCTCATGTTATGGACATTGGCTTGATCATCTTAGGTTTATATATGCAGAGACATTAAATTTCAGAGCCATCCATCATTTCAAGTATTGCAAATCCTAGCACTGTATATTTCATATTAAAATCTCCAGAAAATGTGTGCCTCAGATGCAAATGATTTTACAGTATGCATGAACTTTTGTCAATATGACCAAAACAGCAGAGTGTTCCATACTATTTCCCAAACCTCTGTTCCCTTGCCTGCCACCTTTAAAAGTGTTACCTCATTTACTTAACATACTTTAGCTTCCAAAGGCATCTTGGGGAACTATTATATATGGAAAGTCTCTTTGCTTTCTTATTACTGATCAGACAAAGAAAATAATTACTTGAAAACAGAATAAAAGCAAGGCAGTGTTGTTGCAATCTAGCTACAAACTATTGCTTTCCAGGAGCTCTGTCTTTGCAAGAAAGAGAAAAGAGATTGGAAGCAAATGATGACCAGATGTTGTAGAAGGGTTAAAAATACTCCAGTACCTGAGACTTTCTCCTTATTGGAATCCAATCCTAAAGAATGAAACAACTACAAGAAGGAAAGCATTCTCAATGTGCAATTTAATGTTATTAATGCACTGTTTTTAAAATTTTAGTCCCTCATATAAAAACAGTGGACATAATAATAGCAGGTACCTTACAGGTTTGAGGTAAAGGATAGGCAAAACAATATATGTGGGTTTCTTAACACACTGCCAGGCACATGGATAATATTCAGAAATAGTTCAGCTATGAATTAAGACACTATATACACACTCCTTCTTCTTCTCCATGAGGAAACACAGAGAAGATCTTAGTCATTTACCTTTTTACAAGCATTTTGGAATTGGACAGGCACCGCCTTAAGGAGGAAGTCACTGACATCTACAGCTTTAACTTATTAGTGGGCATTTTATTTTGAAATTTCTGGGCTAAACATACAAAGTTAGTTACCAAAAGCCATTTAAAGCTAGCATTTCCTTCCCCCAGGTTTCTTCATGAGTCTGCTCTGCTCCTCTCCTTGTGAGGAGAGATATTTATCTTCTACTTTCTCTGTGTCTCTGTCTCCTCCCAACCTGCCCTCCACTTCTCTCCTTCATCTCTTCTCTCCTCTCCTTTCCTCTCCTCTCTTTCCTGTGTCTGTCTCCATCTCTCCCTCCCTCTCTCAAACCATCACCTGAGTGAACATTCAGCTGATACTAGTGCATTTTAGAGTCATTTAAAGATAGAAAGTCCTACATCTATCTTATTTTCCAAATATTTCACATCAGGGAAGACTACATGACGCTGGTCATCCCTCAAGTTTAATAATGCAGTCTTTGTGTCTACTGAAAATCATTTTCAGCAGCAACATAAAGAAAGCTTACCAATAAATTTGAATTTAGAAATACTTCAAAAATAGAACTATAAACTTCTAGAAATGATGATGTATTTACTTCTGATGAACGAATCTAAAGCTCATGACATTAATATTGTATCTTTTTCTTCTACTGACATATGCTGTTAATTAATTGCACTTTTGCTATCAGAAACAAATAAAAAACAAACAACATAAAAAAGAGTATTGTCAAATCCTCACCATCCATCAAACACAATGTTTTTCACTTTCATCAGATATTTACCATCCATCAAATATGTTAATATTTATGGAGTATTTATGGAAGAAATCTGCTAGAATAAATAAATAATAAAGCTAATATCTTCTTTAAAAATAAATCAAGAAACTTATCATAAAGTTCCCCATAATTTACTGAAGCAATAAAACAAGAACAGAAAAGCAGTAAGTAGACAGGATTGTTTCCATTATTCAGGATGTCTAACTACCCACAAAATATTTTTTTCTTAACCATCAAAGAAAATGTTTTGCAAGCTTCATCTGCCAGTAATCTTTTTATCAGTCTCTGTAAGGCCGTAAGTGAGTAGATATACATAGAAATCCATGTTGAGAGCTTTTCTTTTCCTCTGATTTGATCCTGAGTTGTTATATATATGATTACTCAAAATTATATTTGCTATATTCCAAACTGAGACTGATTTTTTATTTTTTCATTATTTTGTCAAGTTTTAGTACTAAAATTATGAAAATTTCCTGAAATTCATTGAAATGTTATTTAAATTTCTATGTAATACATTGACTGATTATTCTCTAGCTTTATCTAAGTGATATAAATCCTTATGTTGGTCAAAAATTCCTAAAAGAAGGAGAGAAAATAAAATATTTATATTTTTGCATGCAAGATAAAATAAATACAAGTAGTAAAAGTCTTTGATGCAAACAATTTTTCTATAGTACACTAGTGATAAAAGAATAAAAGTATTTCACTGTATACCACCAGACCAAGGCTCTGGTTAATTTTATTTTTTCCTTTCTTTGATTGAAAAATATAATTTCTCTTCCTCTGAATTATTCAAGTCTGTTTCAGGGGTAATCACATTCCTGGGAATAAGGAATTAACTTTCTGTTCAAATAGCAAATATTTCAAACCTCCATCATAATAACTTACTACACCAGTTGAAGAGTTAATATGCTTGGATGAACTGAAGTTTGTGAGTCATATAGGTGGAAAAAATGATCACACTTTGATCCAAAATGGTCACTTTGTAAACACAGATTATGTGCACATTGCTGAGAAAGAGCAGTAATATTAATACTAGCCAGTACTAACTTTGTTTTTGTTTGGGATTTTAGACATTAATTAGAACTTGCCAAATTATTTTACAAATGCTTTGGCCTAATTATATTGACTTGAGTAAACGGTGGATTTTGCAGGTTTTTTCTTGTGTCAAAACTTTACTAGCAAAAAAAAAAAAAAAAAAAAAAAAAATTTTTAAAAAAAGGGGCTGGGGATTTAGCTCAGCGGCAAAAGCGCCTGCCTGGCAAGCGCAAGGTGGTGAGTTCGGTTCCCAGTACCGGAGGAAAAAAAAAAAAAAAAAACTTTACTAGCATTAAGTATTTAAAGTGAGTTTCTTATAGACACCATGTATGGGATAGTATTTTTAATCATTTCTATCCATTTTTATCCTTTAATTGATACATTTGGATCATTTGTATTTCAGGTAATTATTGATATATGGCTTAAGCATGTCCCAAATATGTTTGTGAGAGTCATTTCAAGATATTGATGGAAGATGAAAGATTAAGGGAAATGGTTTTTCTTACCAGTCAGATAACAACTTCAGGCTGAGTGATAAGTCACACTGTAACATTCACCAACAGAACAGCCTTCACCTGCCCACACCCTGACTTCACACTCTTAGCTTATATGAGATGCTTCAAGAAATGTAAATGTGGAGTGCAAGTGTAGCTCAGTGGTAACCCTCTTGCCTAGCTGCTTAAGGTCCTGGGTTTAATCCCTAGTACTGAAAAACAAAGAAATTAAAAACACACTAAATAAACACACTACATTTATTATAGGAAAATATTTTATAATATATTATTCACTGTATTCAATATTGCCTTTATAAATTGCAAGCTAAAATTTTGTGTTATCCCTCCCAAGAAAGTTTCATGTCTCCTGAGAAATACAGATGTTTTTAATGTACAAAATGATTTAAGAAGTAGTATTGTTTCCCTTTTTGTTTTGGCCTCCAGGAGGCTCAACATTAAATTCTTAACCTTAAAATTATAGCCTTATAATTGATTTTCCATCCTTACCCTTTATGTTACTGCAGTTTTATACTTTACTTCCTGTGTTATAAATGCCATAATTTGGTTATTATTGTTGTTTTAAACAACCAATAATATTTTACATATACTCACATATGTCCCATTTTGAGAATATTTGTTATTTCTTACAATTCCAACCTTTTAATTGGAAACATTTCCCTTCAGTCTAAGTAATGTGTTTCTTCTTTCATCTGTTGATGAACATGTGAATTGTGTCTAGATTCAGGTTATTATAAATAAATCTGCCATGAATTTCTCTTAAAGTACCTATTCTTTTTCCCTTGGGTAAACATATGAGAGTGGAATTATTGAATTTTATGATTAGCAACTGTATATTTAATATATACGGAAGTATTAACATGTTTTCCAGTGTTTACATTCATGTTGGCATATGAGAATTTCACTTGTACTACATCCACACCAACCATTGATAGTGTTAGTCTTTTAAATTTTAACCATTCTGAGTGAGTAGTGGTTTTGATTAGTATTTTCTTAATAACTAAAAAAGTTGAATAGCTTCTCATGTGTCTACTGGTCATGTGCATGTATATTTTTGTGAAATATATGTTAAAATATTTTACCCACTTTTTTGGGTTGTGAATTAAAAGAGTTCTTTATGTATTCTGGACCCAAGTTCTTTGCCAGATGTATCATGACTACTTTCTTTCAGTCTGTAGCTTTTCATTTCACTCTTATAATAGTATATTTTGGAAGAAAGTTTTCATTCACTTTTGAACAGTGTGAAATGATAAAGTGGCAGATATGTTTTTCCTGCCCACATATTAAAAAATGCCATTCTATTGTCTTTCAACTTCCATAGCTTTGATCAATATGTCGGTCATAACTCATGTTGCCATTGTAAGGTGTGTTTTTTCACTGTGCCTACTTGTGAGAGTTTTCTTTGGCTGGTTGTTTGGTTTCAGCAGACTGACTATAGTGTATCAAGGTGTTATTTTCATTATAGCTATCCTTTAGGGGTACGTGAACTTCTGTAGGTGGACTTTTTTTGCAGAAAAGAGTTTATTGATACACTACAAGAGAGTAATAGCTGCACTCCAAGACAGGAATGCACAGAAGGGAGAAAAAGTGAGGAACTTCATGTGTGATTTTAATATGAGGAGGGAGTATGGAAACACCATCTTAAAATTCTCTCTTCAGTTCCTGGTGGTTTCATTGTCCAGCTACCTCAGTTTTGGGGACAACAAGGTGTTGTTTCAAAACTAAGTAGTGTTTTCTTTGACAGGGATTAGTGCCATTGGCATTGCTGGAAACAGTCCTTCTGAATAAAATTAGCTTAAGGTTAGTAATCAAGGGGATAAAAATAAACTATAAATGTTTGTACTTGAAAGGGACTTTTGATGTTACTGTGAGATAGAGAAGAAATGACATTTTTTATGATACGACAAGCAGTTGGATCACTGACTGATGTATCATAGTTCTTCCATGTAACTTACAGGATAGAAGGTTAGTGTTCTACTACAGACTTATCATTCAGCTGTAATGTGGCTTTTAAAGAAACAATGATAAAATAACCATGACTTTTCTGTGATAATTCAGCAAAGTAAATTCATTAACTTGGAACACTGTGGTCAGTCTCTAACTGTTTTCTGCTGACAAGTGATGAAGTGGGGCCCTGATGCTGGCTGAACCACCACTTGGGAGAAAAGGGTTATTTATTGTATTTAGATTGTCTCTTTCCATAATTTCTAGGTGAGAATGTGAAATGTGATCCACATATGGTATGCAGCAGAAGGAGAGCTGACTTAACCTAGAAGACACAAACTGAGAAGAATCAATTAAAGATGCAAGACCCAAATACCAGCAGTAGTATAACAATTATCCCTACTGTGAGAAGACACTTCCATCATAAGAAGCCTGAAAACCAATTGCATTTACCCAGAGAGCCGAGCAAAGCCTCAATCTGTCAGCAAGGACAAGGAAAATGATGTGCTACAGGAGGTGGTCACAGAGCAACTCCAACCTGCCTTGGGTAACCAGCAAATGTGTTTCCATTGCTAATAAAAAGAAACTATTTTTCTCAAATTAAAGAAGGTGTATAATCAATAGTATTGTCATTCAATTGACTGCTTTTCTCAAATATATAAATGGGTTATTTGAAAAACAATACTTGGAGGTCCTCTTTTCTATCTGCATCCAACAATTTGCCTTACAAAAGTAAATTGAGAATGCTGTATTTTCTGCTGAATGGGTTAGATGCAAAAATGCAGGAAAAGGGGCTGGGGATTTAGCTCAGCGGCAAAAGCGCCTGCCTGGCAAGC
>NW_004955433.1:10559203-10577312 GCF_000276665.1 Chinchilla lanigera
AAAAAAAAAAAAAAAAAAAAAAAGAAAAAGAAGAGAAAATATACTTAGGCTGTCTAGGCTTTTAGGTCCCAAACTGAAATGCTAAGTCTCGTTTTTTAAAATGCCAGGTGCTTGTGCACAGGAAAATAGTCTCAGGGAGAATCGATGTGAAAGGAGAATGCTTTGGACAGTGGACAGGGTCCTCAAGAGCCCAAAGGGCATAAGAAAAGGCAAAAACACACATCGTGGAGAGCCAGAGCACCCAGCCACTCTTGCAGGACATGGCCAAAGAAAGAAGTCTCAGGAGATGCAGTGCAAGGGAGCTGGAGCAGCATTGTTGGAAGGGGTGCTGAGGCCCGGGAGCTTGGCCAGAAACTTCCTACCCACAGAGAAGCAGAATGTGGCCATCTCTTCCTCTTTGAAAGGTCCCTTGCTGAGCAGTTATTACATTACATGCTAAAGTTACAAAAACTACACCTCTGCATTCCCAAAAAGTCACCACTTTCCTAAAACTCACTCTCTTTTGTCCCACAGAACACACAAGTGAACAGCTCACAGAGGAAAGTGCATGCAATAGACTAAGGCTTGCAAAGAGACCTCCATTCTCAGAAGTGAAGAGCCTCATCAGTTTCCCTTCATGAGAGTTCTTTTCACTGTCAAAGGACCTGCATGTTCAGGAGAGTCCTCTCTCTGAATTATGTACTCCTCTAGAACCTACTGTAGAAAGCACTCCTGCAGGAGCTGTTTTTGAATGAAATGATTTTGCAACAGACACTACTGTATCTGCTACAGATTCTACTGTGGCTACATTAGGCCTAATGTCAGCTGATAATCAGACCAGTGGGACACATTGAGAGTACTCCAACATGGGCACCTATTCACCTCTCCCCAAGACTTCACTTCCCCATTGCTGTCATCCCAGGTGATCAGTTTGAAACTCAGCTAAACCCCAGCTCCAATAACAACATGAGAAGGTTCACATCTCACATTATTTGATGTTTAAAACTGTGCTGTTCTGAGACCTGGGTGCAACTACCCTGTGACAAGCTCATCTCTAGCATGAACCTCTTAATGAAGCTTCTCAGTGAACAACAAGAAGTCAAATTGTCCGAGGCCCAATGGGATGCAGACCAGTAGAAAAGTGAGAACTACACCAGTGATGGCATAGAAGCCCAAGAGGAATCAAGGGAGGTGAGCACAACCACCTCAACCCACATGAGGGTCCAGTATGATACACCCAAGTAGAAAGACCAGAGCCTCCTAGTCAGTATCTTCTTGTCTCGACCACACAGCCTTGGCCAAGACAGTGATCCCCACTTCACTCCTTTAGGAAACAAAGTGAACTAACCCACAAAATAAAGCATAGGATAAACTGCACAGTAATAAGATGTGCAGCAGGTTAGATTCGATATATTTTTAAGCCTCAAACTACTCACCCTGAAGACTTAGATATTGAATAGTAAACTTTCATTCTTCCTGTCTGTTATTCAACAAAAATTTCTCTTTCTTTTTCTTTCTTCCTTTCTTTCTTTCTTTTTTCTCTCTTCTCTCTTTCTTTTTTCTTTCCTTCTTTCTTTCTTCCTCTCTTTCTTCTTTTCTTTCTTTTTTCCTCTTTTTCTCACTCTTTCCTGATTTCTTTTTTCTTTCTTCCACTGTTCACAAAAGAAGACATTTTAGAATATAGGTATAAGAAAAAACCCATCTTAGCTACGTCTGCCTTGGTGGTAGTGATGGTCATCATTATCACTCTCTGTGTCATGGAGGTAAGACAATGATTAACTCAGGTTTCCTGAATGCATCCTGTCTTTTCCATAGATTCAGCACCCACAAGCCAAAAATCTAAACCACTTTACTCCTCTGACTTGACATTCCTCTTCAGTCACTAATACTGAACTGTGCTTTGTGTATTTGGGGTTTTTAAAAGGGCCCCACATCCATATGTTTGAGGAATTACAATCAAGACAACACACTACCCAACTATTTGAGAAGTTAAATGTGATGGCCAGAGCTGACACAATAGAAAACTTCAATCCAGAGCTGTGTCAATTTCATATGCTCGCCAATTTCATATAATCTTTACTCTCAAGGGCTTGTTTTCCCTCTGGAGAGAAATGACAAAGCCAATAGTCAGAAATTCCATTTTGTAGATACCCTTAGGTACCCACAGCCTCCTCCTTCCATGGTGTCTGAGACACTATCAACTTAGGTTTAGTTAAAACACTGCCACTCGATCCTTCCTCTGGCTGCTCTAAAGCAGGTACTATGTACAGTAACCCATTCCTGGAACCTTCTTCCATTTACTTTCACTTGATTATGTAATGGTTATCATTTTTCTTCACAGGCTAAAATATCAAATGAATAACTTAATAAGCCAAGAATCTGAACTCTCCCCTTCCAGTTCAACCACCTAATCACTTGCCCATTTGACCTTTTCCACTGTCATGGCAGCCTTCTGTTCCAGCCGAAGCAGACCTCTCCACACCCACCTAAACGTTCCTTACTTCACCCTGCCTGCAGAAGTCCCACCACTCTGTCAAAAGTATATTCAAGTCTTTCCTGCATTCTTCAGTTTTTCTGGACCTAGTCCTTCTGTGACATTTGTCTCCATTTAGTAAGGGCATAGTGGAGCATTGCCTCTTCCCTGAGAACATATGATGCAGTGGAAAACTTCTTACATGACAACATTCCAGAACAAGGCCAACAAGGTCAACATGTAATGGAGCAGAGCAGTGCGAGGACCAGATGACTTCTTGGTGTATCAGATTCAAGTAGAACCCAACTGAACATAGAAGTACATCTGCAGCAAATGTCTATCTGAAACAGGGCTCATCAGTAGTAAAAGTACAGTGAAGGGAGCAGGCGGCCAGCATGGGCATGCCCATCCCAACATCATGCGAGTGTAGAGATGGAGCCCAAGACAGCAGATATGGAGCCAGTTCAGCATGTGAGGCTGCCCCTAGGCAAGGAGGTTGAGTAGATCCAGCCACCTTTCTATTAAATGTTGGATTGAGCTGATCCCATTTATTGTAATTCCATTCTCACCAAGTAGCCTCCTGATTGTGCCTATGTGTGCTTTGGAGGTCTCTCTAGAGAGCAGTAATTCCCCAATGGGATAGTTCTGATCTCACTGGGAAGATAAGACTTAGGATAAATGAAAGGAAGGGGTACAGATTTTGATATTAGTGGTCATGGTGGGGCATATTCATGATCGTGTTTTCTGCCAAAATAGATTTATTGCCACAAAAGAGCTTTAGAAGAAGATGAAGAAGCGTTCTCAAGGAAAATGAGAATCTGGGAATCTTTAAATGGGAATCTTGGAACCAGAGCTAAAGGAGAACTTACAACTCCTCATCTTACAGCAAGGAGTCTGCCTGAGGTAGGGAGATACTTCCTTCCCTGAGGTCTCATCTGGACCAACAAAACAGAGACAGGCAGGAATAGCAGGGAGGCACCTTTTGTAACCATTCTTTAAAGAGTAAGAAGGGTAGAGGTTTGGATAAAGCAGCAAAGAAAATAGAAGCTCCTTCCCCCTTATTCCCCAGATGTATGTGAGCTTCAGGGCAAAGGGAGGTGTGATGTGAAAGGTTCTGGAGAGAATAAAATGCTTCTATCCATTACAGTTGTGCAGTTCCTTCACTGTACAATGGCAAGAACCATTAATCATCTTGTGCCTGTGTCTTCCTGCAAGGGGCATTTTTAGACTTTCGTGTAGGAGATGGAAAAGGAAAATAGGTAAATTTGCCCTCCTTTCAGGACAAGTAGAGCTTGCTGGGTCCAGAGAACTGGAAGAGCTTGTCCTGGTCTCACTGCAGTGCCACTTCTCATTATTAACAGTCAGGAGGCAGCAGTGTTGGCTGGAAGGCTGAGGGCTGCATTGGCCTCAACAGCACAGACCTTGCATGTACAGAGCCTCAGCCTTAGTGGAATCCATCCATGTACTATTTCTGGCCACAAACTGTGCTTGTAGATAATGACCCTGTATTGCTAGACATTCTGCTTTGAGGCTTTTGAAGAGAGTGTAGGAAGGGGAAATTCTAGGGCATGGTCCATGCAGAAAACAGCCATCCAAAAATCTGACTTCTCAAAATCCATTTCTGCTATTTTCTCATATCCTGTTACTGCATTAGCGTTCTTAATACATATTGTGCCTGAATATTTCTGTGATCCCATTCTAGAGCTCTCTGGAAACTGTGACATGCTGCCATAGCATTCTTGAGAGAGGTGCACTTGCGTTCTCATACATGTTCCCAGACAAAGCAGTCATCCAACTTCACTGACTGCTGTGTGTCTGCAAGAGCTTCCCAGAGACTCCCCAGCACCAGTAGCATGGCTACACAATTTCTATAATCACTCGTATTTTTAGGACACAAATCTATGGTGTGTGAATAACAGCTGTAAATTGCACTACAATCTTTCTTGCCCTAGCATCTATTTCTTTGTTTCTTTAAGGACTCTGCCTCTCTCTTGGCTTCTTCATGCAACAGCTGCCCCTCGGTCATCACCATTACCACATTGTACTCTGTAGCCACTGCCTAGGTGGACATCTTTCATACATTTTTGGAAATTACTAGTCAATAAAAATGTCCCTATTACTATGTATGCTTCATTTTCTCTCTCCTGTGCTTCTAAGTTTCCAATGACATGAATGTTGCAACATTTGACAATGGTCTATGTCATACCACAACCCTATTCTGCTCCTTCCCTCCCCCCCCCACTCTGTCTCTCTCTCTCTGTCTAAATGACTTTCCTTAGTCTACCTTCAAGTGTACTAATCACTTTTGTCATTGTTTCTAGTTTGATGTTTAACTCATCTATTAAATTCCTAATTTCAGATATTATGTTGTTTCTAGTGCCCATCTGGTTCTTCTTTAGAAGTCTTAGTTCTCAAACTGCTGAAGGACCACACCCAAAAAGGTAACTTCTGAGAAGGTGACGCCATATTTTTTCTTGGCTGCAATATGGACGGTACCAGTGGATGAATCAGTTTACAGGGAGATGTTGTCTGTCACACATGCTCTTTCTCTCCCAGAAGGGACTTATGGTTAGATGGCTTGGGCTGAGATGGCTTGGGCTATGAAAGCTGAGCAGCATGCTGCACTGTATTACAAGCTGATTTCATCAGTTGACCGACAGTTCCTGAAATTCACCATAGTGGATGATCAAATCTACTCTGAATGCCAGGAGCATTTTGAGAAACTCGGGATAGATGTATTGGACCCAGAAGAACTCAAATAAGAATTGGCTAAAGAAAAGTGGAAGTCATTCTGCTTGACGTTTGACAGGATTGTAGAAGACTACAAGTATGGCACTTTGCTGCAACTGGATTGTTTTCAGGGCTACCCAGAGGAAAATACTATCTTTGCCCCCAGGATACAAGTTTTTGCCATTGAAATTTCTCACAGCCGAGAAGGCTATAACAAAGCAGTTTGTATTAATATTCATGACAAAGAAGAAGACAGAGGAGTTACTGGAGGACAGAACACAGGAAAGTAAGGAACTGATAGTGGAGGAGAAAAAGAGAATGTAGAGACAGGAGCATATAGTGGAGGGGAAAAAGAAGAAAGAGGTACCAGAGAAGGTGAAGAAGAAATCTGACAAAAGAGGAGAAAAAGAGAAAGTAGTTGACAAATCCACCAAAACTGTGGAGCATCTGTGTAAGATAGACAGGGAATAGCACTCTGAAGGTGGAGACTCAGATCAGGCTACAGGTACCACAGTGCTACGCGCACCGACCCTTTGGTTAAATGTATGTCCTTGTCAGTTGAAGGACACTGGAAGGACATCTGTCTGGCCTAATAATCAGAACTACTCATGTTGTTCCCTTGTATGAACTGACATAAAGACTACTATTGAGGTCTTAGTTAATTGCTTCTTGATATGTTTTTCTTGACTCTCAACTTCTGGCCAAGTAAGAAGTTTTGTAAATGAATTGCTCTTGGTTCTTAAAAAAAAAAAAAGAAAGAAAGAAAGTAAGTAATTTTAGTTCTCAATTGAAATTCTCTATCTTTCCACCCAGTTTTATTTACCTATCTTGCTTTCCTTAACACAGCTATGATCTTTATTTTAAAATATATATTTGCTAATTCCAACACAGTGGTACTTAGTATAGGAATGCTTTTGTTTATGAACAACTTGGTTTGCAAACAAGAGCAGTTGACAAAATTTTGTTGTTGTGTGCAAATTCTGCATCGGGTGATGAACACTATCATGGCCATGTTTTCTGCATGAACACAAATCTAAATTCATGGAACAAATTAAGTTTGTGAACTGAGATACTACTGTATTTGGGTCATCTATGGATCTATTTCTATTGTGTATTTTTTCTCTTGATTGTGAATCTCATTTTCCTGCTTATTCTCATCTGTCAAATTCATATTAGATGCCAGACACACATGTAAAAGAATTTAGAGACTATAGTTAATAGAAAGCAGTCCCTCTCCATTGCCAGAAAGGGTGGCTGAGGCACTGACAACTTTGATGCAATCAAAAATTAAGACTAGTATGCTGAATTGTGGTTGTGTCAGATTTAGTCCATCTTCAATTGTAATTGTTTTGAAGTTAAAGCCTCTCTCCTGTTACCATTGTCCTCTTTATTTCCAAGAGTTCCTACTGCTAGGCACTATAAGACTATGGATGATTTCACTTTCCATTCCCAGGCCAATCACCAGGCTACCCTACTATGCTAGATCCCAACAAAAGTCTTAGGGAAGAAATTTGATGGACAGAGAAAACTGATTCCTGAAACCCTCCCACTTTTGTTAACCATGTGATCTTAACATAATTTATGCATACTAACTTTCCCCTAGTTCTTATTTTCAACTGTATCTATGTTCCCCAAAGACTTGATTTCTTTCCTATTTTATTCATTTAAATTGTTTCAAACAGTTGTCAACTAAGACTGTTAACCTAAAGTTACTTTTATTATCTTTTTAAAATATTCTTTGTATTATATTAGTCTTTTTAAAGTACACTTTAAGGTCTTCAATCTCCTTTAAAAGTCACAATTAAAGATAAAATTTTCAATCAACCTTTGATTTTTCAATATTATTATTATGGCCTCAAGAGTGCTACAAGGACCAAACACAATTTATTAGTAGAGTCTACAGTGGATGGGCAGTAGTTGGCTACTGAATTGAATTCATTTTTCTGAGCCAGTCCCTTAATGAGAAAAATGAAGGAAATAAAATGAGACATTTAAAAACTAATAGAAATCTTGACTATAATAACTACTGACAAAAGGCAATTAAAAAACCCTTTTAAAATTTTTAATAGAAATAAATGAGAATGTTCAAATGATAGTCACCCAAAGGAAAGGACATTTGTTAAGATTAACTGTTGCATTGCTCCTAGTTATTTTCCCCAAATCAGGAACAAAATTTTTCACTTTTTTAAAGTTAGTATAAATAATGATCCATGTGTTTATCAACAAACAAAATGAATTGCTATTGCTTTCTTTGCTTTACTAATTAAGCATTCTTTTACCATCATACATAGTACCATAATCCATTCAGAATCACATGCTGATGTGTTTCGTGTTTAATTATACAGAGAAATGGTGGAAAGTCCTTTAAACTGACTAAGGTATACAAAAGAGAGAAAGATCACTAACTGACCCAGACTACACCTCCAAAAGCCCTCTTTAAAGTCACATTTTATGTTTGTAGGTGTTTTCCAAAACCTATACAGTCTGATAAAACTATTCCAGAATCCACTGGGACTCCTTTTGGGACAAGTCAAGCTCATCACACATTTTTAACAATATCCAAGTGTTCTCTAGCCAAGTGAAATTTTTGTCAGATTTTCATATCAAAGTAGGGAAACCTAGGATAGTGGGAGGAAGGTAGAACATATGGCACAAGAATTTTGAAGATCATCATGAGATTCTTCATGTTCCATGACTTCTTTGCTTGCTTGGATTTTAATTACAGTAACAAATATGTTTCCTTAACCAATAATTACTCACACACTCATCTGCCTATGTTAATAAGGGTGGCTAGTGCAGTCTCTGATAGAAGGTCATATGCAGCCCTGAGGTCGGGCATATAGCTTAGTAGCACAGGCCCTGCCTGGCAAGAGTGAGGTCATGAGTTCAATTCCCAGTACCAAAAAAGAAAGATATGCAGCCCTGGATAGCTCATACTGCTGCCCCACAAGATCATTAACTTTCAGGGTTTGGGGTATAGCTCAGCTCAGTGGCAAGCACGAGGTTATGAGTTTGATTCCCAGTACAAAAAAAAAGCATTATTGATTATTGTGTGATTTTTAGCAATATTTTTTATGATTCTGTTGTGCAGGGCAGAGCAGACTGTGGAGGGAACAATGGAACACAGTGGAGGAGGACACTGTGCAGCGCTAGCTCCACCTCCTGCTCCTACCACACAGCATCAGCAAATCAAAACCCACAAGGACCACATGAACGTAGCCTATGACTTGGCAAGCAAAACACAGTGATTACTAATAATAATATTTCAACCTCCCTATGTGTATGTGTGTGCCTGGGAAGATGAGTGTTTATTGTCATTAAGCAGACACATATTTTCTTATTTAATTATTAAACTGGGATTTCTTATGCTATTTCATAAACTAATTCAATAAGCTAAAATGTAAAAACTAGAGGAGAGTTTATTGCTTATGTACATTAACTATACATATATTTTATATGAGGCCCAGGACAGCTCCTCTTCATTCAGTATGGCTCAGGCAAGCCAAATGGTTGGACGCATGTACGCTATACACTTTCATTTAGGTGCCTATGAAAAGCAGGGATGTATTGGCAAGTGTAGGATACTCAGATAAGTCCCCTCACTACATGAAAACAATGTCACTGTCAAACACTGGCCCTGCACACTTAGACCATCTTCTTGCAATCAGTGTGCAGAAGTGTTCAGGAGACGTGTGTGAGCCAAGCTTGTAGGAGTTCTGACCACATAGTGAGTTATACCTACAGACCTGATGTTGGATTATTCCAGTCTATCAGGAAGGTTCTAGTAATGTTGCATGTCAAAGGAGGCTCTGTCTCTGAACTTTTCTACACTACGATTGCCTCTCAGAAAGCCCAATGATCTCAACATCAGATGCCCTTGTTCTTCCTGGCTAGAAATTCTTTGGGAAGAGCAGAATTTGCCAGACAAAAAGAAGGCCTGCATTAGCTTCTCCAAGAAGTGCCTAATTATCTTATATTTGTCTGATTATAGAAAGCCTTCAAAAGAAGACCTTCTTTCTCTTTCTAATAAAATAGTGGATGAAATATTTGTTTATACAAGAATCCCGTGTGTTCCTTCCTGATAGGAATGACTGCCCTTAGTAACAAAGGAAAGAAATTTGCCTTTAGGGTTCCCACTCCTCAAAGTGAGTTATACTAGCTCAGCAAGGCTTTGGTCTGTAGAGTTTTGCCTTAGCTCTCTTCCTTTCTCAGTCTCTATATTCTCCTTGGGCAGTTCCATCCAGTACTGTTGGAAACAGGTATGCATAACCCCCAAATCTGACTCTCTAAAAGAAATCCATGTCCTCAGCCTTCAATGTGTGATGTAAACATCTCAAACGCACCCAGTGAGCTCTTTGGTTTCATCAACCCATCGCAATTCATGTGTCCACACATGCTCCTCTTTCTGTGTTCCTTCTGGCACCATGGTCTACTTATAGCCTGAGCCACACACTGGCGCACCACGTTTCTTTCTTTGTTTCCAGTACATTTTCTAAATACTTCTCAAGACACTTTCTCATTGTCAGTCCATTGCAACTGCACTTTTCCTAAGTTACTGTTGTCTCTTCCTTAGATTACTCCAATGACCTTTTAACCAATTACCAAATCATTATATTTGTCTCTCTTTAGGCAGTTTTTATCCTGCAGTCAGAATGACCATTCCTGAAAGAAAGCCAACCTCTCAACCACGAACTCGAACAGTCTCTATGATATTTGTTCCAAATTCGATAAGGATAATGTACAAGCTTTGTAACAAGTCTTGTGCAAAGCATTTTGACCTAGTCCTTGCTTTTCCTCTCTTTCTCTTCTCTCCATTCCCCTCCCCTCCCTTCCTATCCCTCCCTTTCCCTCTTCTCCCCTCCCCTTTCCTCTTCCCTCTCCTTTCTTTTCTTCCCCCTCCTCCTCTTCCATCTTCTTTATGTCTTTCCCTCTCCCTCTTCCTGCCCTCCTCCTATTTTTCCTTCCCTTCTTCCTCCCTTCCTTCTCCTTCCCAGCCACATTATAATCTTCTCTCCTTTGCGTCCAGCACTTCTCTCATCCTTTTTGCCAAATTCTTCCACATCAATATTCACCTCCTCTAGGAATCCCTTCTTACCTCCTGCAAACATCATGTCCCCTGGGGATCTTTCTTTGCCCTTACAAATTAGGGTGCTATTTCTCTATGTATGGATTAGTACTTGCCTGCTTTTATTAATTATACCAATAAATGTTTGTGGAACAGCTATTATGTACCAGACACTAGAAAAAAAGAAAAAATAGAATACAATATCTTATATGGAGAATATAGTCTAGTGAGGGCAACTAATATCACACAATCACCAAAATGTTATGATTGACAGATATTTCACTGTTTTGTGCACAAGAATATAGGCTTGTCTGAGGTCAATAGCACACCATCTGGGTTTGTTTTCTGAGGCTACCATAGTAAATGACCACAACTTTGGAGGCTTAAAATAACCAGAATGTATTCTCTCATAATTCTGGAGCCCAGGAACCCAGTACGGCCACACTCCCTCTGGAGCTCATAAGGGAGAATCTACTCCTTGTCTCTTCCAATTGATGGCTACAGTGTTCTTTGTCTCATGGCCACTTCTGTCTCTGCCTCTGGTCACTCAGAAGAGCTGCCTGCTCTTCTGCCTCTGGACCTGTTAGAGAAGCTCTTCCTCTCAAAATCCAAATCCAGTGCTATTGGTGCTTTTATTATGATTTTCATGGGCTCCAGGAGTAGGACAAGAAATTTTCTTTCTCAGGCCCACCACTCAGACCACTACACCTGTCTTTTTCAACCTGCATCCATAATGCATAGCTCACTCCTGGCTCTCAATTAATATTAATTGAACAAAACATGAGCATAACCATCTTCCAGGCCATCACTGACCCAGCAGCCTGGTTTGCTGGTGCTTTTCTTTCCCATAGTGAAACTCTCTTGTCTTTGTCTCTGTTTCACTCATGGTCAAGCTGATAATTCCATCTGATTAAAAAACACAAATACAAGCCATAATAAAGGTGCCTCATGCAAAACATCGACCAGTGCTGCAGTCTGGGTGTGGTTTATCACCTAAAAGCTCATTTCCTGGAAACTTGGCCCCAGGCTTTCAATGTAACAGTGTTGAAAGGTGGTGGGACATTTAAGAGGTAAAGCATAGTGGGTTGCATTACATTATGACCTGCCTGAAGAGATTGATGCTGGACTGAATTAGTTCAAGAGTGGATTAAATCTGGCAAGAGCAAGATTTCCCCCTCCTCAGTGTCTTGTTTCCTCTCACATGTGTATTCCCTTTCCCCCGATGTGCCCTCTCTCCCCCTCTCTCTCCCTCTCCCTCTCCCTCTCCCTTTCCCTCTCCCTGTCTGTCTGCCTCTCTCTCCCTCTCTTGATATTATCTGCCAAACTGTGACCCAGCCAGAGGACCCTCATCATATGCCCAATGCCATACTCTCAGGACTTCCCAGCCAATAGAATCATGAACCAAACCTCTTCTCTTTATACATTACCCAGCATCAGGTATTTTGTTAAAGCAACACAAAAAGGACTAAGACAGCCAGTATTAATGCATCCTCTGAAATGTTGTCTGACCATCCATGACCTTCAATAAGGACATCTCAAGGTCTGGGCAGTAGGAGTAACTTACCCTAGGTATACCTGTTAGGAGGCATGTTGTGAATATTTTTTCAAAGTTATAAATTGTGCTGAAAGTTGGTTTTCTTTTTCATATCATCATGTACCAGCAGCAGCCAATGACAAATACTTTCTTGAAAAATATCTTAGTCTAAGCTCTAAATAATTGCTGCATTATTGCTAGATTTAACATTATGTGTGTGTGTGTGTGTGTGTTTCATATATATTTCAAATTAGCACTTTTTATTGCTGTCCTCTAATACATTTTGCATTCAATATGTGGGATAATTTGGACAACTCCAGTTGTAGAGTAGGACCCCCTTCCACAAGGACTCTGCTGCAGGCCCTATGTCAAGGGTTAATTTTTCAAAGGTTCAGAATCACTTTTGCTGACTTTTCAAGAATGATTAGTATCTCTAACTCCTGTGATACAACACATTCCTGCATTTATGTGGTAGATTTTACATAAATAGTGATAGTGGATATGAAGTTGAGAAATTTGAGCTACTTATATTCTGTCTTTTGTGACCAGTAAGCACTTTTGGTTATGTATAAAATAATGAAAGAGTACAAATGACTCAACTTAATTTTTTGCTTGGTAAAAGAAAAAGTTAGTTCATATATAAAATGCTTTCCTAAATTTGAAAATATCTTTTAATGTTTATTCTATTAAAATTATTCTGTTTGCTTTAAAGTTAAAAGAAAAAATAAGTATTTTGACTATTACACCTTTATTACTGAAAGTAGTGTTCTTATATATAGAATGGGAATATTAAAAAATACCTACTCCATGCTTTTAGAGACAATAGATATATTCCTAACTACGTCATACATTTATAATAAATTGGAAATTTTTGGCTGAAAAAAAAAAAAAAAAAAAAAAAACAAAGCATAAAACAAACAAATAGGAACAAAAATAGCATCAAACAAAAATAGAAACATAAACAATGCCACAAAAAAAAAAAGAAACACAAACAGACACAAACAACCAAAGCAATAAGATGCGAAAAAAAGAATCAAAACAAATGGGAGAAAAAAGACAACATATGTAACAAACCACACTACAAAAAAATAACATACCAAAAAACAAAAAAAAGAAACCAGATCACAACCCCACATACATACAAAAAACCAAATAAAAATGAACCAAACTAATACGTAAAGCCACAAAACACAAAAATGGAAAACCGATAACAACACCGAAAAATCACAAAAAAATACAGACACAGGAAAGAACTTACAGAAAAGAGAAACAATAGAACAGAAAAAAAGACCAACAAGCAACAAAAAGGACTACATCAAACACAAAAATGCCACCACACCAAAGGAAAGAAAGGAAAAAAAAAAACAAACACAAAGAAGAAAAAAACAAACAAAGAAACAAAAAAAAAAAGAAACAAACAAAAAAAAAAAGAAACAAAGAAAAAAAAAAACAAAAAGAAAAAAAAAAGAACTCATAAATGAGCAAATGAAAACAATGTCAGAGACCATGCGGACACTTTTCAAAAGTACAAATGACCAATGACTTCGTGAAAAACTAAATTTTAGTCATTAGAGAAATACAAATCAAAACTGCACTTAAATACCATCTCACCCCAATCAGAATGGCTATCATCAAGAATAAAAAAAAATTAAACTCTGATGAGGGTGTGGAGGAGAGGAGAAGGAACCATTCTACAATGCTGGTGGAATACAAGTTTCACAGCCGCTATGAAAATCAGTACAGGAGTTCCCTGAAAAAAAGAGTGCACATAGCTACCACTTGATCCGGGTATATCTCTCCTTTGCATATGCTCAAAGGAATTAAAGTCAGTGTACTCATGTTTATTATGGCACCATTCATACTACCCAGGGTATGGAACTAGCCTAGGTCAATAGACAGATAAAGAAAATGTGATGTGATTACACAGATATAGAGACAGGTAGATGATAGGTAGATAGATAGATAGATAGATAGATAGATAGATAGATAGATAGATAGATAGATATAGATACAGATATATAGACATATAAACATACAGATATATATATTCAGCCATTAAGAAGTACAAAATTCGGTCATTTGCAGGAAAATGGGTAGAACTGGAGGTCATTATGCTGAACAAAATAAACCAGAGATAGAAAGACAAGTATTGCATGTTCTCCCAAATACATGGAACCTAAAAATAATGACACGAAAGTATATGAGACTTTAACAGACAAGCCTAATAAAAGTGAATGAGACTATTAGACAAAAGGAAGAAAATAAGAAGAGGTGTAAGGGAAGTTTATGGAAGGATGGGCATGACCAAAATATACACAGTGAAATCCAATTGTTTATAAAATGAATAGGCAGTAATAATAAAAAAGAATTTAAGAAAAAGTGATGAGATGTGATTAAATACTACTTCAACAGGATCACTGTGAGGACTAGATTCCAAGAGATTGCAGCTGGGAGAATGAAAACAGGGTGATCAGTTAAAAAATGATACTGCAATAATCTAAGCAAGAGGTGACTTCAGTACAGATCAGGGTAGGAATATTGATGGAATACAAAGGCACTGAATTCTGGGTAAGCATTGAAGATGGCCACATTCTGTGCTGACAGATTTGAGATGGTATCTGACAGAAAAAAGAATCAATGGTTATTCTAAAAGTTTGACCTGAGTAACCAAGAAAATGTGATACTCATTCATTATTCAATAATTTAAATATTAAGGAAAAAAACCTTTTACCAAACAATATTCATAAAATAGCTTTGCAACTTTAAAAAGTAAAGCTTTAATGTGCACTTAAAGAATGAGCATTTTGGGGCTGGGGATTTAGCTCAGTGGCAAAGCATCTGCCTGGCAAATGCAATGTTGTGAGTTTGATTCCCGGTATCAGAAAAAAAAAAAAAAGAGAGAGAGAGAATGAGCATTTTTAGCTGACTAGAAAACGACATACATTCAATCCCACCCCGCTTGAGGGTGAACCTTTTAGGGCCTTCAATGATAACAAGCAGCCCACAGCAGCACTCGTGCTGCAGGTGCAAGGAGCTACTAAGAAAACAAAGCTGAAGACCACAGCTTGCCAGCATTGGAGAATGCCACTCAGAGCCACATTTTTTCATTTCTCTACTGTGGTTTCCCCACATCAGTCTCTTTAGTCTCCTGTTGAGAAATGATTTGTATTCCAAGTGTTCTCACATCCAATATTTGTAACTGAGGATACATCATTCTCACAGAAACAATGTCAGAGACCATGTAGAATAACCCACAGAAGTCATATAACCCACACCATAGATGAACTTTATTACTAATGTAGTAACACCAAACCTAGCCACTATCAGCAGTATTATTTCCTCAGGGAAAATTGACATCAATTTCCACGCCAAATATCATGCTTGTTTCCCCAGTGTAGCTCCGGGAAGGTAAATTTTCCCTACCTGCTATCCCAAGCCACAGGGGAGACTCCAGGTCTCCAGAGGCACCTGGAAGGAGATTTAGGAAATAAAAAGCATACCACAGGTCTAGCCATCCTCACCCTCTACTCAAATCAAATCTCCAGCTAGACAGTCTCAGACATTACTGGTTACAACACAGAAGAGTCCTGAGAATACTCAGAAGACACAGTGATCAGAACTTTCTATCCATTCCCAGCAGGCACTGAGAAGAGGACTTAGCAGCCACACCTAGATAAGAGTTCTCTGGTCAAGGTTTCTACCTAAGGTAAGTTTTTGAGTTCAGTATTCAGTCCAAGGCTGTCTAACCTGTAGCAAATAAATATTATCAATAGGACGTTAGGGGATAGTAAGGTACTCCCTTACCTGAAGCAGAAGAGACCAAGGACACATTATTGGGCCAGGGAGGCCCACTGACCTGTCATTCACAGCACAGGATTGTGGGTAAATGGGCTTCTTATACATGCTTTACAATACTCTTGGGAGACAAATGGGTGACAGGCACAGTTTCTCCCATTTTTCATGAAGAAGAAATGAAGCCCAGAAAGTGTAAGTGGCAGAGTTCCAGAAAGCTTTTCAAAAAGTAAGAAGCTAACCTTTCAAAGCTAGCCACTCCTCTTTCTAGGTAAAAGGCTCTGCATCAAGTACAAGTATTGTATTACACCCAACATGTGACACTAAGGGGGAGGGTAAGATAAGGGGTGATGGGGGAATGATTAAAATATTATGTGCATGTACAAATCTGCCAAAATGAAATCCATTTATCTGTAGAACCAACATGCACTAATAAAGACATGTGAGGGGAAAATGTGTAAGTATTTCATGTTGAGACTTGCTGAAAAGTCTTTTGGGATTTGTTGATGGAGCGTTGTGGGGGGGGGTCTCATGGGAAAAAAATAGTAATTTGTAACTGTGACATTTTGCAAATGTTTCAACTCTCTGAATAGCTAATTAGGCTTCCTAGACTTTTCTTGACTATCTGAATTAGTGATGAATCACTTGGCATATTTCTTCTGATTATTCCTCAAATTAAATCTTACTTTTAGTGTTTTTCCCCCTGTATTTCTTTTCTAATTAGCTGGACCACACAGAAAGAATACAGATTCCTACTTTCACTTGTAACAGATGAGTTATATAATTTTATGCATATATTCAGATTTTAAAAATTCACTTTCTGACAGCCGAGAAGCTAGTCTTATTATCTACTTTATGATCAAATTATCTTTATGAATTAATTATTCTGTATATCCATCTTCCCATCACAAGCAGGACTTCTCAGTAATCTCTTTGAGCTAAAAGAAGTTAGTGGGTTTTGAAAAACAGTTTTAAAAAATGATAAATACACAACATAGAAAAGATAGAAAGATGGACAGGCTAGTAACAGATGCCTCTTACTCTTCAGTTATTTAAGCTGTAGGAAACTCTTGTTATATTTTTATCTGGCATCTTCACTGAAGTTCTTCTTTATGACATTCAACAAGCCAGCCTTCTCATAACTTTTCCTTATCCTAAGGAAAAAAGTAATGCAAATTCAGGAAGTGTTCATTTTTTTATTTCATTTTTGAAAATAGAAGAGTCCAACCTTCCATGACTTCATCTGTAGTCCATATACGGCCCTAACTGCTTACTGTCTCCTGGGATAATTC
Source organism: Chinchilla lanigera (assembly GCF_000276665.1). Lineage (NCBI taxonomy): Eukaryota > Metazoa > Chordata > Mammalia > Rodentia > Chinchillidae > Chinchilla > Chinchilla lanigera. The sequence goes on from NW_004955433.1 coordinate 10,576,069, forward strand.
ACTAGACAAGTAATTAAAAACAACACCAAATGCCAAAGAAGAAGAATAAGAAAGACAGGCCATTCTCCCTGTTTGAGTTATAATTCCTAATGTATCTCCTATCATTTAGAACGTGTGAACCACACTGGTAAATAGATGGAAAAGCCATGGGTGCTCACACAATCCAATGGCTAGCAGCAGGACAATGAACAAAGAATAAATTGGACCAGAAAATGAAGAAAAGGACCAGAGGCAAATGGACATCTTTCCTTCCATTAATCATGACAGTCTACGCTTCTTGCTTCCCACACTCCATTTCCCCCAAATATGAAAGTGATATCTAAGAATAAAAAGTGTGTTTTGGTCTGGACTTGTTTTGCCATCAACCAGAAGCCAGTCACCCATGAACACAGAAACTGCGGAGTTCTCCTATGGCCTCAGTCGGAGTCTGTGAGGATGTGATGCCTGCTGGTTTTGCTACCCTACATCAGGGAGGGGGAGCTGCTGGCACAGATAAAGCCAAGGCAAGTTCATAGTAGTCACTGTAGTGAGAACAGGATAATCCCAGAACTGGAGAGAGGGTCTAGTATATACCAAAACTTAGGAGGAAAGAAGAAGAGTTGCACGTGTTGTCCTATTTCAACATAATTAAAGTTTTTATTTCCTCAGTCTCTCTACCACTGTTTTTCCTTGTACAATAGGCCATATAAATTTGTGTGTGCTGAATAAATCAATGGGGTATAGTCAACTCCTCTCTAGTCTTAGTTCAGCTATTTACTGCTGCTGAAGCTTTATAATGCAGACTGAAACTTTCAGATCATAAAAACATCTAAGAACATAGCCATGTCAAAGAATATTTATATGAAGAGATGGGCACAATGTATTGCCAAGTTAAAAACAATAGTCTATTGCTAAGTCCAAAAGATATGATTACAGCATGCTACTATTTTAAATTATATATTCATTCATTCATTCAGAAAATATCCAGTACATGCCAGTCACTATTAGACTCACTAAGATCCTTTGTTCTTGACAACTGAAGGGAAAGAGGGGAAACAGATGCATGAAAATAAATAAGATAGGACAATATAAGTACATTCTACATTATAGTAGAATATCCCAAAAATCTATGAGGAAAAGCAGAATGGAGCAGGTTAAGGGAGACTAGAGGCAGTGGATTGTATTTGGGAGTATAATGAGGAAGTGGCAGCAGTTTTTAATAGAGTGGTGTAGGGGATTGATAACTGGTGGTCAGCTTATAACCC
>NW_004955433.1:10577412-10694374 GCF_000276665.1 Chinchilla lanigera
AGGAAAGGAAAGGAAAGGAAAGGAAAGGAAAGGAAAGGAAAGGAAAGGAAAGGAAAGGAAAGGAAAGGAAAGGAAAGGAAAGGAAAGGAAAGGAAAGACCCATGAGCTTCTGTAGTGCTAGAAATGCCTTCCAGCTGGGCACTAACACTCTCTGGCTGAAGGTCAGTGTCTGACTATTAAGCCACATTCTTCCTTCCACACAGCTACAAGAGACAGCACAAGGAGGAAACATCTTGTGAATGCAAGGGTCTTTATTTATACTTTTGACAAGGTTAGTATCGCAAGACACAGGGTTGCCTAGCAACTAATTACTGGAATTATCTCAGGCAGGATGTTTTTCTCAGGACTGAAGTATTTCCACCTTCAGCGGTGCTCTACAAACCATCAGTAAACAATCCAGGTGTCTGCCAAAGGGTACCTTTGAGTCAGCCTTCCAGGCCACAGGAGAGATCAAAGTTCTTGGTGTCTCCTACTACACAGGGTGGCAGAAGCCATTCATGCCGTGACACATTTCCAGTGGTTACTACTACTAAATTAGCTATAACTGTGATGCCCCATCCTCCTCTTCTAGAGAAGAATACAGGAATTCAAGCCATAGACAGCAACATTATTAAAGGGATAGAATTTATTATTCTCTTATTGTTTTCCATGGCATTCAAAAATTTCAGTTCCTAATCACTGGTCATTTTGCAAGACAGCTTCCAAAGCTATCATCACAGGTCAAAGAAGGTCACATAACTCCTTCCTCACCTTATCATCCATGTTGTCTTTATGTGAACCTTTCATTTGATGATGGACTCATACTATGTTGCATTTTTATTTGCATGTCATTCTGAAGATATTCCAAGGTTTAGAACTACAGGTGCCCACTGGAAAAGGCAGGTGATGTAATGAGTACATTAGGCTGGAGTAAAACAATAGGAAGTTGTCGAGACCATGGTAACTGGAGAGTACACATCTCAAAAGATATAAAGAAGCAGCTGCTAACCAGACCTATTTGGTTGTTGCTATGAGGGAATGTTGGCCCTGTGTTTTCAAATCATCTGATATTTTTTTAACAGAAGTCTGAACTCTTGACTTTCAAATGAAACAACCCAAATTCTAATTGCAGGAAACAAAAAATATATAGCTTTCATTTTACATATTTACTTATCTATTTGTCAGTAACACATTATACACATCAAACAATATACATCCGCCAGTCACATTTACCATTTTGCAACCTTTGGCCTCTCTGCCTGGCTCCTCACCAAGAGTTTACACTCCTGGAAATGTAAGAGAACTAAGTATTTTTCTTCAAAGCTTAAAGCAATTTTCACAGGATGGAACTCATGGCAAGCAGTTAATAAAAAAGAGAAATAAAGCAAGGCTTGCTGACAAATGTTAGAGGTGCTGCAAATGCTGCAACAGCAATTGCACCAGACACTGCATCAATTTGGGTTTGTTTTCAAGGATGTCAAATGACCTCACCAAGACTTTCTCTTAACCAAAGTTTGTGATTCAGTAAAAGCTTCCTTTCCAAGCTTGATGAGGCATTTTAAAGAAAGGTGACCCTAGCAGTCCCTGTGATGCAACATCGTGCTGCCTGGAGGGTGTGGCTGGACTGGGGGTCCTGATTAAAAGCCCTCACCCCCTAAAGCTACTCATGGCCCCCACCACATTTTGCTCCCTGCCTTCTCTTCTTCTCCATAGTCTGTATGTAGTATAGATGACGTCTGGCTCAGACTATAGTTTCTATCAGTCTCTGGTTCTGCCAGCCAATGATCTGTAGTCAATATAATATTGACTTTATGTACCACTTCTATTTAAGTGATTCTCAAATAATGCTCAATTAATGCATATTTAAAATCTTTGTCACTTAAGAAATTATCTTCTGGTCCATTTCAGAGATGGACTGAGATCAAGGGCGTGTGGTCTACCTTATCTGTGGTCAGCAGAGAACACCTTCTTAAATGTACTTCTGACATGATAAATGCAGTTTCCTGTACAGCAGTCGAGAAACTCAGTAGCAGAATCACTTCAGAGACATGGGAAAATCATACCCAAATTTCTCGGGTGTGTACAATCATTCTCCTTTATCCACAGTTTCACTTTCTGTACTTTCAATTGCCTGAGGTTAACAGTGGACTGGAAATATTACATGAAAAATTCCAGAAGTAAACAACTCATAAGTTTAAAAAAACTTTTGCTACAGTATAATTGATTGATTTTATTAGTTATAATTGATCTATTGTATTATTAGTCATTGTTCTTAACCTTTTACTCTGCTTGATTTGCATTTTTTTTTTTTTTTCCTTTTTGAGACATGGTTTCACTATCCAGTTCAGGCTGGGCTTGAACTCACTTTGTAGTCCAGATTGGCCTCAAACTTGTGGCAAGTGATCCTCCTGCCTCAGCCTCCTGAGGGCTGGGATTATAGTCTGAGCCAAACTTCTACCCACTGGCTGTTCCTCACCCACCCTCAGCCTAAGAATTAGCACAGGCCAACTCTAGAGCGCTTGAGGGTGGCCAGGCTCGTGAAAACAAACTCTCCAGTTGAAAGAACATCATCAACTCCCTCTTTCACATTTCCATAAGGTTCTTCTGCTTCTGCACATTGAATTTCATGCAGCTTTGTGTCTCTAGTCTCAAGAAGAGATAAATAAAACAGGCTAAAGGAGCAAGGGGCTGATGAAGGCCCCAGTACTACCCAGTGGGAAAATAGTACTAAGAAGTCCATGGGTGAAGGAACAAAGAAAGTAACCATATCCCAAGCAGCAAGTAAAGGAGTTCATTCTTAGTCTGTGGTAGTAACCAAGATAAGTTAATTATTTCTCCTAATTGAATTCATTCTTTTCTGACTTATTGCTTATTGCACACTCTGTACTTTATTTGCTTATTTGATTATAAAAACAATATAAGAATTGACTTGATTCATTTTATTTATACTTTCTAGATTAGCAGGGTCCAAATTAATGAGGTTTTACTTTACATTTTATCCTCAACTACCTTCCCTTGGGACATACAGTCATTGCTTTCTTTCTCTCTTTCTCTCTCTCTCTCTCTCTCTCTCTCTCTCTCTCTCTCTCTCTCTCTCTCTCTCTCTCCATATTATCATTCGATCATTAAAACAACATAAGAATTGCCAAATATTTTTTATGGATGAGAAGTCATCTTGGAGAAGGTAGATGATAATAATGGAATTGTTGAGTTGGAAAAGTCCTGCTGCCATTGGTCTTGATTGTATAAATGGGAAATGGTGCCCAGAGAGAATAAGTAATCTACCCATGTCCAGTGCTAGTTATTTGCAAAGTGTGTGATCTCAGACTTCCTAATCTGTTCTCCTAATCTGTTCCCTCCATTCTTCCTAAGTGGCTGTGAAGCTACCCAAACAAGTTTCCTTACTTGTCTTTGTGCCAAAACTGCTTAGACCTGTGTTCTACAAGTTAGTTTTCCCATCCTGTCAACTCTAATGGATAAAAGGAACAAATAGGGTCCAAGGAAGAATTGTCAAGAGGTCTTTGAAGTCTTATGGTTGTTCTGAAGTAAATTATGAAAGGAAAGGCAAGGTAAATCCACTACACGCCTTCAATAGGAATTTTGCAAGGCCTCGCCCCCAAGCCTTGTTCAATTTCATTCTAATGCTAACAAAATTCTGCCAAGTAAGGACACCCAGCAGACCAAGATTAATAAATAGACCAAGATTACTTATAATGGACCTATTCATTGTTCCTATGCAGATGGCTTTGCTAAGTATGTAAAAACAGTTTGTTCTCTTAAATGGGTTATATGTCCCTACCCTCAATCTTATTTACTCTATTAATTTGTTTAGCAAACCCTTTTTTCCATGTCTAGCAGAAAAGTAAACTCCAACTCAGCCAGTAAGTCTGAATTATTCATACTTTCTAAATTAGCAGGGTCCAGATTAATGAGGTTTTACCCGACTTTTTATCCTCAACTACCTTCCCTTGGGGCATAGTCATTGCTTTCTTCTCTCTCTCCCTCTCTGTCTCCCTATTATCATAAGCTATATCCCCCAGGTGATACTCCATTAAAGGGGCACCTGGTTACTGTCTTCCAAGGCTTCTCTAAAGATACAAGGAAAAGAAATACAAACAGCCATAGAACTGCACATTCTCTGTTGCACCATCCTTAGTTCAAATTCTTTTCAGTAACTATCCTTCAAAAGTTGACAACCAGCTTAACTTCCTTCCTTCCCACATACAGTATTTTTTTTAAAGAGCCTAGTACCATGAGGCCATAAGCTGGGGGAACAGAAATAGAGCAAGGCTTGGAGGACTTTTCCAAAGGACTCTTTGTTTTTTGTTTTTGTTTTTGTTTTTGTTTTTCTCCGGTACCGGGAACCGAACTCACGACCTTGCGCTTGCCAGGCAGGTGCTTTTGCTGCTGAGCTAAATCCCCAGCCCCCCAAAGGACTCTTTGGTGGTCCTATAAGATGAAATTTAGAACTCCAGCTAGATAGGACTACACGGAGGACTGGCTATTTGAACGATCATGCCCTGTTCTTTGGTAGTAAATAGAGATACACATTTTAAATGTTGTTTTCTATGCACGATTCATGAATGACAATGCCTTCCCCTCCAAAACATAACTGCAGGAAAAGATCTCTCCCCATCCTTTCACTTTGCCAACATCATCTTTATGATGTGAAAATAACTATTCTGAGATTGTGCAATCTGTGAAAACTAAAAGCAAAGAAACGATGCGTGTTTATCCAAGGTAAGTATGTGAGCATCAGGAACATAAGAACATGGACATTGTTGAGGATTAGCTGAAAGCCAGTTGCCGTATGCACGCTCATTTCCTCTTTTACTGCTTAATTCCCCCATGATGCCATCTGATCAGTTCTTGAATGTCCCCTGTGTCTTCGCCTTAACAATCGAGCCTGGTAGGCCATTCCACACATTTGTGATTCTCCGCATGAAAAAAATGCTTCCTGACATCTGTTCTGAATTTGTTTCTCTTTAATTTCCATTTATGCTCCCTTATCCTAACATCTGTGTCATTCTGAAAACAGTAACTCAGACTGACGTTATCTGTGCCATTTACAATTTTATATTCCCCAGCTAGAAGCTCTTCTTAACCATGTCGTGGTTGTGGAATTCTGGTTGATGTTCAATCCAGCCAGTGGGGCTCAGCTGCGATTTCCAAGGGTTCAGCAGCTGTGTCAGTCCCCCCTACTTTCTCAATATCTTTTTCAAAAGAGAAGCCAGGGGTCAAACCTAGATAAACACAGTTTTTCTGCTGAAAATCTTTCTGTTGAAGCCTCTCTCCTGACCCTTCACTATAGAAGTACGCTTTACTCTTAGTAAAGAAGTACGCTTTACTCTTAGTAGGCAGGGTTCACCTGCCTACTTTTCCAAATCATTTTCCACCAAGATCCAGAGCCTAAGATAATTCATACACTCAAGAAATATTTCACTGATGGATAAACAAAAGAAGGTGGATTGATGGGAAGAAAGGCTAGAAGGAAGATTGACTCTTTCTTAGAAATCAAATAAAGGCAGAATCAAAAATCTAAAACCAACTCTACAGTAATCATGACCTTCTGAAATTCACATGCTTGTTAGAATTTTTATTTGGAGGCTCAAAATTCCACCATTATCCTACAGTCCCCACCCTTTATAGAACTCTTTTGCCAGTGGGTTTGGAAGGTTTACCATGTGCCCAAGTCGTTTACATAAATTCTAATCATTGCTATAGGAGGCCACTTTCCAGACTCTGGCACATTTTGGCCTACCGTTCTCACTTGTGCACTTTACTCTTCATCTCTCCCTATAAGCTTTTTTAAGAAATGCATTCTGAGATCCCAAAATTTAAAGGACCTTCAAATTTAAAAAAAAAAAATGCAGTCATTCAAACAAGAGTTTTTTGTACAACTAGTATGTGTCAGATAGGCACAGTATTAGACTCTCAGAATGTAAGGAAAATATACAGACTTGTTCTCCATCTTGATAAGATTTAACATCTAATGAGGAAGGCTGCTAAGAGCAAAATAAGGAAACAAAACGTATTAACCTCTAACTGCAACTTATGGTCAGTGCTATGAAGAAGATAAGCAGGGAGGATCCATAGTAGACAATGAGGGTACAGCTGTTTTTAAATTGAGTGATCAAAGGACAATCACAATGTATAACCTCCCAATAAATATGGAGCAAAAGTAGCCACAGACATCATGAGTGACAAGTTGGTCAAAGATCCGGGAGAACTTAGGAGGCAACCTCAAACATCATGGCAGACAGAGATATACGCGTTCCCAATTAATGGAGTGGAGAAGTCAGGGTCTTGACTCTTGCCTATTTTCAACTATGAAACAATGTATAAAACATTGTTGTTAAAGCTCAAAGAAGGGAGAGTTTGGTGAAAGCTGGAGATGCCAGGAAAGGCCTTTAAAAAGAGAAGGGTTTTAGGCAAAGCCAGAGCACCAATGAGAAGACTGTCTTTCTTCCAGTCCGGGACACCACTGTCTCTCACTCTGATAGGATCTCTAGCCTTCTACATCTTGTCCATAATGAATCCAGGATGACATTTCCCAAAGTATAAGTTTGGCAATGGCACATCACTGCTTACGCCCATCACTGGCCCCAATGTCCTCAAGACGAAGCCTGAGTGTGGCTTAGGGAGCACTTAGCTAGCCACGGCCCTTCAAAGACTCCACAACCTCCCCTTATCGCTAAATGTGTGTCCTGTATGCACTAACTCCCTTTACTCCCGTGAATACCCCTGTCATGTGCTATTTGAAGAGGCCGCTCTTTCTACCTAAATTAAAATCCTCCACTCTCCTATCCCCAGCTCATCCTTTAGAGGCAAGTTACAAAATTTATTACTCTGGGAATCCTTCTCTGAGCCTCCTCCCCAGTCTGAGTTGGGGACTTTTGCTATGTCCTCAAACAGCTGTAGTTCTTATAATCATGCTGTAACTATTTATTTAACTATCTGCCCCAGATCAAAAGTTCCATGAAAGCAGAACCCAGGTAGGTCTCATTACCCACAGTTCCCAAGAAATAACAGAAGTTTCTAATCAATAAATAATGAGTGTTGTCCCTCATTGCCAAATGGAAAGTATCTCTGGCCAGTGGACATAGATCTTCTCCAGAAGGAATATAATCTTGACATTCCTTTGTCCCATCCCAAACATTATCATTAAAATCATCTCCATGTGGAGGTAAGCAAACCTCCTAAACATAAATATGTGATTCTCTGCATGAAAAAATAGCCCAAACTTGGGATGTCCAAAAGATGGAGCCCAGAACACTGCTCACTAGTATCCAGGAAGAAGTTACAGAAAGGCAAGGAAATAGAGGGAGCAGCAAGGGATATTTCTGTGTTTCCTTCAATGACACCAGTCTTGACACAAGAATGTTCTAGAAAAGCACAGCTGCCTCTCTTCCCCGAAGTTATGATACGCTCCCTGTGTCAGGATTCCATTTCCCTCTCTTGGAATTATTTATGGAGCACTGGACTAAAATAAAGAATCCACTCTTTTAGAGAAAACCATTACATGTCCAAAAAAACCTTTTTTACATTGGGTAGATGGATCCTGTTTTTTAACTAAGCTCCAGTCTGTGAGTAATAGGTAAGTTTTCTTTCATGGTTATATCATACTAAAGCTTATTCAGATGTGATAACATTTTTGCTGCTGTATCTTGGCAACATGATTTATTCTGCAAATGCTCAGTGTTACCGTCTCACAAAGCTGTACCATCTGGGTTGAATTAATAAGCTACCCAGAGAAATAAATGAGAATGGTCTCCTATAATTAACATGTAGGTAAAGTATATTTAACAGATTATTATAATTAATATGTCAGTTACTGATTTCATGCTAAATAGAATTGTGAACACAAGACATTAAGATTAGTTACCCTCTCTGTGTGTGCCTCAAAAAAAACGCAATGGGGAGAGAAATAAGGGCATGGAGTTCAGTATCAATAAAATTGACCTTAACATTAAGAACATCAGATACCAAAACTCTAAGCAAACAGTGACAGTGTCAGGCACATTAAGCTGGGAGCAGCAAATTACTGGTTTCATAAATTCAGAGTATATACCAGAGATGGCCAGAATATCCCAGATGTGACCTGCAAAAGCACAAGAATGTACTTAATTTATACGCAGCTGAAGGCACTTATCTGAAGGAAAGGGGTGAGGGGAGGGGAAGGAGTAAAGACAAAGAAGGGAACCAGATTTGCTCCTAGTGCCAGCCTCAGTTGCCTGCTGCTCAGCGCCGTGTGCAAAATGCCAGTGTGGGTGTGGAAACCAACAACGGAGACCCGGAGGTATGGGAATTCACAGGGCACAGGCAGCCATACCGCGTCCTTGAGGGGAGCAGGCAGGGTGTCTTGTCGACTGGCTAGATAGCGATGGTCAGGGCATGGAGTGCAAGGCAGAGGGGACGGGGAGTTGAGAAGACGACCCTCTGTTCTTTAACTCACCTTTCATCACAAATTCCTTGGTCGAGATTATTAAATTCCATTTCTTTCAAAGCTTCTGTGAAAAGGAGAGCTTCATCTTGCTGAGAGTTCCCTGGGGATACTGAGCTACTCTGTCAACTCTCCCAGCCAAGAAAGCCAGTCGTTTTCATCCAGGGTCACCCAGTTCCCCTATGTGCTTCAAGTGACAGTGAGCCAGCAATAAAATGTTTTAAATGGGTGTTTGTGAATGCGTCCATTTGTGTAATTATACGAAGCACATGGATTTGTTTTCATCTCCCTTGAGTTTTCTTAGTCACTGAGAGCAAGTATTTTTCTGGACAGTTCTGTTGGTTCCTCCCCCTGCCCACCATCTTAGGATCAAAAACTCTGAGAATTTCCTTACTGTCTTACTAACTTTGAGCCACAAGGCATGGATGAAAATAATAATTCTGGTTTTGGCAGGTGTGTCCAAGTTATTGTCTCTCTGAGGAAAACAAGAGAGCCTTCAGAAGGTGAGGCCACATTCCTGAGAACACTTCTACTGGCTGTGGGCCATAGCTCCGTCTCCACTCAGCAGAGGGCAGTGAGGAGCAGCCCACCCAGAGTCTGTGTCCGGGACTCCCTAATTGATGAGCAAATGAATCTAGGAATCCTCCAAGCTGAGCCCTCTTCCAGCAGTCCCTGAGGACAGAGTACAGCACATTTCCAAAACAATCAGGCCACCAGAGAAATGACAGATAGAGTCAAACAGAATGTATCTCCTAAGAATGTATTGTGTTTAGCCTTTGGGGACAGAATGACAAGAAGCTCTTCTATTGTCTTTTTCTCAATAGCACAAAGGCAGGAGGAAGTACTGTTTTAAGCCAGGGAGATGAAGGTGGTTATTAGAAAGGTAAACCTTCAGGTTAGCTCAGAAAAGGAGGAAACGCCAAGCATGGGGACACAGTCCTCTAATCCCAGCCCTCAGGGAGACTGAGGCAGGAGGAACACAAATTCAAGCCAGTCTGGGCAACTGAGCAATTTAGCAAGAGCTTGTCTCAAAAGAAAAAATAAATGAAAGGGTGGAGGATGAAGCTCAGCGTGAAGGCTTTTCATTCAATCGCTAGTGTCCTCCCACCCCCACCCCTAAAAGGGGAAAAGCCCAACAGCATTTGTTGGAATGGTTCAGGGAAGGTTCAGGGAACTGCAAACAAGAAGTGCTCTTAACCTCAGGACAGAACGCTGATGTAAAGGTAACTAATTCTCGACCTCCCTGTTTCTTTACAGGGCTTCGTAGTTCTCTTCTCGCTTCTTCTATCAGCTTCAATCTCTCCTTCTCTGCAGCGTGAACTTCTCTGCTCCTCCTGCCTTTGGGTTGGGACATGTTCCCCCTTTTTAGTGCTTCCCAATGAGGCTACCACAGAGAGCCTCACCTGAGTCCTCCTGTCACAAAACCAATGCTTGGATTCAATCCTCGTCCAGTCAGCTGTGCAGAGAGGAAAGGGACCACTTAATGCTCTCAACAAGGATGGAAGAGACAATTGTATGGCGGAGGGAAATTTATCAACATCACTGGATTTAATTTTCTATCTTAATACCATGTTGATTGACCATTGCAGTGTCACCCTCGTAGCACTTTGCTTTTTGTAAGGAAAGTTTATCATTGCTGTTCCTTGGGTTGGTTAGTTCTGGCCTTTATAGCACCATTTCAAACATACCTCTTATTTAATGTATTTCTGAAATATGGACTAAAACTACACAGAGGGAGAGCATATACTAAGTGTAATGGGGCTAGGCTCACCATGAGTAAGTGTACCCATCTATTTACAGGGATCAATAGCACCTCTAACTCCAGTCACAATGTGTGGCTCATGGTAGATGCCCTTAAAATAGATACTAAAGGAATGCGCCAATGAATGATGTTTTGAAAGGTTGTAAGCAAGGCCCCAGCATCACCATCTGAGGCAACCATTCTCATGGCGCTCGTCTCCCACTCTTAGCAGACAGAGATTTCAGACTTTGGCTGTGGGCTCCGCTGAGGGCACAACCAGTCACTGCCTGGCTGGGCAGCAGCTCCCAACCCCCAGCTGATGTCTGCAGGTGCGCGGCATGTGCTCAGAGGGGAGATGTGCACAGTTTGGGAAGCTGGCTCAGAATCTGCCACAGTAAACATAAGCTCTGACTGCTCAAGGGAAGACAGGACTCAGATGAGCTCTTGAATACAAAGGAGGCTCCAGTGGGAGTGCAACAACCAGAGCAACTGCAAGGCACGCTGTCCTCTGCCCAAATGATCTTAAGCCCAGGAAGAAGAGACAAACCCGTAAGCTCGAGGGTATTTTGCTGGAATCCCTTCAATAATGCCCAAAGTGGTCTCTCAGGCATTTACTCTAGAATAAAGATGCAATTCTCCTTCTAGGGACCTATTTTACCCAAATATTTTGAGTATTCTGATCAGTGAGGGAACAACAAAGCAAAATATGTACAACCATATTTGTGGATTAAATGTAGCCATCCAAAGCACCACACTTTATATGTACCATTGATATGAAAAGGCATCAAAATATGTGATTCTGTTTTCATTTTAAAAAATAAACTGGTCAAACATAGCAATACACATCTATACTCCCAGCACTCAGGAAAGTGAAGCAGAAGGACTGTAAGTTGGATCCAGCCCAGGCTACACAGTGACTTCAAGGCTGGTCCGGACCTTGTCCCGAAAACTAATAAAACTGTACAAGGAATATGACTATAGTTAGTAACACTGAAAGGTTAAATCTTAAAAGAGTTCTCATCAGAAGTGGGGGAAGAGAGGGAGAGTGGTGAGGAAGGCAGGAAGAAAAGAAGGGAGGAAGGGAAGATGGAAGGAAGGGAGGGAGAAGAGGAAGGAAAGAAAGAAGGAAAGAAGGAAAGGAGAAAGGAAGGAAGGAAAGGAGGAAGGAAGGGAGGGAAGGAGGGAGGAGGAAGGAAGGAAACAGGTGTTGAACATGTCAGTTAGCATGTATATGTATGTAACTGTCCACCTTCATTATGTACAATTTTTATTTGTCAATTGTACCTCAGTAAAGCTGCAAAAATAAAATTAACTCTGTCCATTTGTTGTGGGAAGACTGTATATCCATGGAAAAAATACACACCCAACTTTAGAACCTTAAAGCAGATTACCTGTGGAGAGAGATGGTCATCGCCGTGCCCTCTGAGGGCAACTTTTTTGCTGTCTCTGCTCATTGCTTTCTGTTGCTTTGTTGAGTTTTTATTTTTCTTTTTTTTGTACCAGAAATCAAACTCGGGACCTTGCACTTGCCAGGCAGGCGCTTGTGTCGCTGAGCTATTTCCCCGGCCTATGTTGAGTTTTTGTAAGCATGTTTTCCTTTTGTATTTCTTCAGAACTTAACAAATAATGAAATGGAAAAAATGAAGACACACTAACTACACCCCTTCTGTACAGAACCTGAGTCTAAGATATCAAGAAATTTACTATAGCTCACATGCCTAATGTGGGATTAGAAACATATAATGTCATATTCTCCATTGGAAGCAGTAAGCTGAAGCTGAATCATGATGGATTTAATTTAGACTATTATAGAGTGATAGGCACAGTGACCTAATAGTAATTCATAAGATTAGCAAAATAATTTAGAATGTGACCTCTTATGTCCTCTAGTCTTGGGTGTAGATTTTGTTCACTCATAAGCTATATAACTTTCCATCTTTCTAAGTGTTCATTTGGAAAGTGGGGCTAGTAATAACACTCACCCCAGAGGGTCAATGCAAAAATATAGTTAAATGCTGCCTGTTAAGTGTAGTGTCCGTGGTATGGCAAGTCTTCAAAAATCTTAATCAGCAGACTAGGTGGTGTGATCAAAAACTAAAGTCAATGTTTAAACTTTTTTTAAAAAAAATTTATTACAGTAAAATACATATTATGATTAATCCTCTTCAACATACTCCCCTTCACTTCAAACAAATTTATCCCATCATTCTTGCCACTCTCTCAAGCACTTCTGGAAGTCCTCTGTCTATAGTTGCACTGTCTTGGCTTCCTCAACATCCAGAACTGATTCAAACTATTTAACTTGCATGGTCATTTTGGCTCTGAGGTCAGATCCAGTGAGTAAGTTAGATGAAGACAACCTGCAATGTGCTTATGAGCCTGCCTTTCCGTCTGATGACACTCACAGCAGCATCCGCCATATTTTTGTGAGAAGACACTCACCAAAGAAGACTTCCAGAACTGCTTCAGTAAGTGGCAAGAATGGTGGAATAAGCACGTTCAAAGTGAGGAGGGCTGTTTTGAGGAAGATTGATAGCAATGTGTCTTTTACTGTGATAATTTTTTTTTAATTTAAACATACACCATATACTTTAATCATACCTCATGTATCACTTATAAGAGTTCTTGTGAAATACAAAAGATAAATAATCTGTCCACAATCTTGACATATGACTTGTAATACTCAAGCATCCATGGCTGGGTTTCTGTGAACTGTGACCCACCCAAAATGATATGAAAATCTTTGTACCCAAAATGACACAGAAAACTTCAGGAATGAGCACATGTGATTTTCTCTAGGGGAAAGGAGTACAAACTTACCACACCTTTAAAGATGCTCCCAAAGACTAGTTCTTCCTAGAGACAGGGATCCTAAACAATCTCCTACCAAGATAACACGGCCCCCACCTGAAGCTTCTGGCTGTTGCTGACCAGCCTCCATAGCCAAGTTTTCAGGGTCACTCTGTTCCTGCTGGGCATCCTACGGTCACACTTTTTCCCTGGAGTGGAGTCTGTCCTGGGATGCCCTGTCAATCTCACTAAGTTAGAATAAATCAAGTCCAATAAGTTGGTAAACCCATAAATATCCTTTGTCACTAAGTTGACCAGTTTGGTTGAAGAACCACATGAGCCACTGCATGAGTCAGGACAATTTCACCTTTAAGTGACAGGAAGCCAACTCACTCTTGATGAGAGTGAATAGAATTTATTCATGTAAACAAGTCTAGGGATGCAGCTCATTTCAAGCAGGACTATATCCAGGTGCTCTGATCATGTCATCAGGAATCTGTCTCCATCTCTCATCTTTGCTTTACTCTGATTTGGCTTCCATCTCAGGTGATCAGGTGCAACAATGCAAGTTGGCAAGGGGGAATGAAAGAGCTTTATTTTCCCAACAGCTCCAGCCAAGGTCCAAAATATAGTCCAATTAGCCTACCTTGGACATTGGCTTACCTCTGGACCAATTGATATGATCAAGGAAAAAGATGGATGGCTCTGATTGGTTGGCACTAGCTCCACCTCCAGAGCTGGGGAATGGAATTCCCCACACAGAACCATATAGATTAAGAATGGGTGTGAGATGGTTTCTCAGTGAAAATGGCTACTATTACCAAAAGAAGTGGGAATAGATGTTGAACTGGACAGCTATTTGAGAACCTGTCATTAGTCATCTCAAGGACACAGCCTCTGGGTTGGTTTATTTAAAGCACAATAGCAAGTGTTTTCCAGTTAAAACAGGGCAGTTGCATCCTGATTCTGCAGCACCATTCCACACCTCCAGGCAAAAGACTTCCAAATGGAGGGATGGCCACAGCCTTCTCCAGTAGATAAACCCATGCAGACATGGCTTCTCTTGCTTAACATCCTCTCAGTAGCTCTCTCCACTGTGGTTTTCAAGGCTTATATTAGCCTGTCAGAAGGAAGGATTAACATGTATTTTGATTTCTGTTGAAAACACGTTGTTTCAGAAATAAAGTTGGCATGGCAGGCATCTTGGTTGATTTAATCTCTGACACAGGAAGCTTATTTATAGCATCACAGCCTTCTGAATGTTTAAAAACTCAAGCATTATAAGCCTGCTGTGTTTTTCCTGCGAAGTATGGAACGGCACTAAATGAATAATGCCACCTGGCCCGACAGCACGGGCAGGATCCAGAATCAAACACAGCTTTCATCTGCTCCTGGTGTGTGTGAGCTTCCCTCTGCTGGGGCTGGATCCATCCTGCAGGAGGGTCCCTGTGCCCCTCAAACACACCATAGGGATGGGGTCCCCACAAAGGGGGGCACCCCTTCACAATTTTTTTGCAGTCTGCTCCCCCCCTCCTCTGGCCCTTGCTTAGATGGCTAAAGTTGTGAGTCTATGTTGCATCTTCCCCAAATAATCCTCCCCATTCACGATCCTATTCCACTAGATATGTGTCAAAAGTATTTTTGAGAAATGGTATTAAAACATTTTCCAGGTCAGAGCGAGCCTCAAATAATATATTCCACCTCCCCAGCAATGAAATCTCATTAAAAGTAGATATTGATGACAGGGGTGTGGACTCATTTAGGCATTTAAGTCAGCCTTTTGTCACAAGAAAAACTGATTACACCCAAGTTAAAATGTCAGTTGTTCTAAGTGTATATAAGACAGCCAGGCATGCCATCCCTTTGGGCAGAGGGTTTCAAATGACTACTGCAAGATAAATATTTTATATGAATTTATAGGCAAGCCAACTGCTTCAACACTATTATCAGAAATAAGGCCAAAGGAGGATTTTTTTTTTAATCCTAATGTCAAAAGTTATGATTTTGACATTTAGACAGGAAAAAAAAAGACTGTATGCACTTCAAATCATGCTAACATCACCTCTTTCTAGAGTGGCTACAAAGAAATTTCCTTAGCAGGACTTTCCTTTAAGAAATATAGAACACAAAACTGCTAGAAATTTAACTCACCATTTCTAATCACAAGCCTGATTTTAAAAAGTTCTCATCAGAGGAAAATGGTTCTCAAAGTGAGGCTAGCGACCTCTGAAAGTGATACATGACCGCCCTTGTCAATTGCTAGTGTTGGGTATTATGACAATGACCAAATTTCTGCAGCAAAAATGAGGACAGGTGGTCTGAGGAGCACCAGAGTTCTTATTGGGGTAAACACTGCAATGAGAACCAGCACAAATAATGTAACACCATGATGACAGAACTCAGAACAACTTGGTCCTGGAGTTAAAATTGGATTTCAGTTAATTCCAGATGTACCACCTGTGTGACCATGGAGCAAGTCATTCTTCCTGAAATGAGATCAGTTATGTTAAATAAAGTTTTCCTGTGTCGCTGAAACTGTAAAAGACAAAACCAGCAATGGATGTCAAATCACTCCATAGGTGAAGCTAAGAAATTGTCAAGTCCATTTTTTTTTAAGTCTTAGCCCATCAAGAACCTTGAGGAAAGGTGAAGTTTGACTGAGAAGACCAGCACTGAGGACTAGAAAACACTCTCACATATTCCTTGACAGGGTTGCTGTTGCTACCAAAGCTCAACCCCTACTCCTCACAAGTTCCTCTGGATCCTTAGGCCTTAACTGGAACCAGTTTCTCCCTGTGCTTTGTGCTCTCAAAGCCTCTGTGCTCTGTGGACACAGTCTGTCTTCAGCTAACTTCTTCCCTGAACTTTTTCTTCAAAGTGACAAAGATTCTCTTCTTGATCAAGCTTTGGTTATGTCCCTCCAAGAGCCTAATTTTAGCAAAAGTCCTACTAAGTCAGATTAGCTGAATCCCCTACCCTTGATATACGAGCCCCTTCCATACCTGATCAGATTCCTCATGCTCCAGCCTCACCCCCCGGGTGATAAATGATCACCTTAGCCCAATGATGGTGAACCTTGTAGAGCTTTCAATCATACAAACAGTCCCCTGAGGCACGCATCCCACAGATTCACGCCAGCCACCATGGCCCTAAGCTGTCTTCAGCAAGGATCCTGTTAGTTGATTTAGCCACAATCTCTCTTCTACTTTGAAGTCTCCTTTTACTAATTTTCTATCCACCAACATCCATCCTACCTTCACTCCTACACTGCAAGTTCTCACTTTTCTTTTTGTGATCTCTACAAAATCCCATTGGAGTAACCCGTTTTCAATGAAGTCTTCTTCACTGTCTTTAGCACGTATCATAATTTTGTTTTCTTTTACACGTCCCTTCTCCAAATCCCTAAATATCCCAGGTTGTGTTCCCCACACAAAGATGCTGAAATGGAATTTGGCATGCAGGACCTTTATTAGAGATCAGCTCTGGAGCAAGAGGTGGAGAGAAGGTTGGATGAGGCAGAGGGAGATGTGGCAGGTGGCTTCTGTGCCTTTGGGAGAAGTGGCATTCCTGAGCAAAGGGCTTCTGGGATGTGGGAAAAGAGAAGGGAAAGAAGGAGAAATTTTGTATGTATGTATATACAGGATAGATAACATGGTTGTTCTTCTATCTGCTGTTTCTATGCTGAAAGAAACTGTCAATGAGTCTCTGGTTGACCAGTATTGCATGTCTATATCTGTTTTCATGAGAAGCCACTTTGAAGATATCAATATGTAATACAACCACCATTGTTAATTCCCTACCACTTTGTTTGTAACTCTGTATTGTCTGTATTGTGCTTGTGATGTGTTGTAAAATGTTGTCTGTCTGTTAATGTTTCCCTCCTTTTATCCTTAAAATAAAAAAAAAAAAAGAAGAAGTGGCATTCCTTCCACAGCCTTAAGAAATCAATAGCTAAAGCCAGTCTATGGAAAGCACCTCTGGCAATGCAGCACTATGTCTTTCCTTGGAAGGGAGTGTGAATGGTCCGATTCCACTGCTGGTTTGAGGGTGTGACTTTGCTTTTCCTTCTTACACTATGCATGCTTGAAGCTCAAACTACCAAGACTGCCAGCTGTCTCTCCTTAAGTCTTATCTGAGGATGCACAGACCACACTAAGACATGTCCCTCTCCCCCTTCTCATCGAGAACTCTAACTATGTTCACTTTCTTCCTCCTTACACTCTTTCCTGGACCATTCTTGGTGACTTCAACACCCACTCGGTGTGACTTGTATATCATTACCTTGGCTTCTCACTTCTTCTGTCTCATTCTCAAATGTGTGTTCCTACACTTCAGCCATTCTCCTCTCACCCTATTTTTCTTCTTTTCATAATTCTTGCTATTAGAATATTGTCATTACCTGTTGATTCATCTGTTTCTTACCTGACCTTCTTTTGCCTTCCCGAGTCAGAACTCCTCAAGAACAGCATCTTTTCTGTTTGGTTCACTGTTTCATTCCCACTAGAATGTGCTGGGCAGGTACTAGACACTCTCAATAGGCCTCTGATGAATGAGTGACACTCAGATGTTCTTCTTGAAGTAATTACGAACTAGGATAAAGTGTAAAAGGGAATTACCTTTCCCTGAATGATTCAATATCAGCTAAAGTTCTTGCTCCTTAAAGCCCTGTTGTATACCCACACCCAATATGTCAGGGAAGCCTAATCTGATTTGACCCTTGCCTGGTCTCTTGGATGCAGAAGCTCAGACTAGGACAGGGCAAAGACTTGTCTGACGTCTTAGGAAAGGAGGCCTAAGAAGTCTCTAGGTCTCTCCATTCATCCCCTCCTTATGCAATCATTTCCACAGCCCATTGTCAAGTGTCTTGCATGATCCTGACAATAAGATTGTGGTGATGTCCCCAAAGCATGTGGAGAGAGCTGCTCTTCTGAAGAGCTGGCCTCCAATTCTTTTTGCTTGCCAACTGAGTGGCTTTGGGCATCCGTCCATTGTCAGAAATGAGATGGTAGCCCTCTGTCCGCAGTGCCAGGAGACTCATGCAGAACATGAAGCATGGATGCACTTTAATGGTGGTAGTGTTAGTTATTGAAACACTGCTTTTTTTCAAGGGTGGTAGAGTCAACCAAGGGAGTAGAACAGCAAGTCAGCTCTCAATGCCAGGCACATGGTGACCCCACCTTCTCTCCTTTCCTCCCTCCCTTCCTCCTCCACTTCACCACACTCCCTCCTGAACTCATCCATCCTCTCTGGCTTCATGCTTTTACAGAGACCACTCTACCACATAGAGGTCCATTTCAAGACCCCTGGAGGACCACACAGAGTTCTGACCCCTGAACCACAGTCAAAGATTGGAATTCAAGTCTTGGCTCTTTTGCTCACTGGCCCCCACTCAGGCAAACTTTTTTTCTTTGCTTCTTCATTTGTTTCTTCATAGGATGAGGGTGTTGTTTTCACCCTTATGAGGAAGGATCTTCAATCTGAGCAGTTGTCTTTGCAGTTGAACAGACCTCAATTCTTGGCCATGCTGAGCACCTCCTGATAAACTCAGGAAATGTACTTCCCTTTCCTGCACCTCAGTTTCTTGGTCTGTAAGATGGGGACAATAGTAACTCTTTCCCATGTGATTGTAAAGATTAACTGAGCTATTTAACATTTCTCAAGCACTTGTTCTGCATGAGACATGCTTTTAAGAGTTTTGTGACTATAAAGACATTTATAGATGAGAAAGCTGAGGCTCACACAGCTAGTGGGCAAGTCCTAAGCATCTGAATTCAAAGCCTGAGCACACTGTAACCTGTGCTGCCTCCCATGATCTCCACAAAGCACTCAGCACGGTGATGCACACATATGAAGCACTCAGTAAACATTAGGTATTATTATTCCTTTCTCAGAGTTTCTGTGACGATAAATGAAAGATGTCCCTCAGAATACTTGGGAGTTGTAGATTCAATGTAAACACAAGACAGAAAGGCAAATGGTATCATTATACTCAGGACACCTGAAATGACAGTTACCCAGCTCTATCTCCTCCATCAAAGGACAGGGGACCAAATCCAGCTAGCATCTGCTTTTGTAAACAAAGTTTTATTGGCATGCAGCCATACACAATTGTTCACAGGCTGTCCATACCTGATTCAGAGCTACAGTGGCAGAGTGAGAAGTTCCAACAAAGCTGTAAGACTCACAAAGACTAAAGTATATACCACTAGTTCTTTATAGAAAATGTTTGCTGAACCCTGTCTTCAATCATTTATTTTATAATAGAGTTCCTCTATAGTCAGAAGACTCATTCACTCCATGCTACAATGGCAAGGGAAAAAAAACTTAACAAGGGAGTCAGAATAATATAAGAGCAAAGACAGCAAACTCCTCTTGAGTGCTCTTGGCAGGAGCAAAGCATCTAATTTGTATAATTTCCCTTCATCTTCATAACTAGCTTGAACAATAGGATAGTTCCCATTTTACAGATGAAGAGACTGAGGTTCCAAGAAATTAAGTGACTTTTTTATAGCCACACAGCCAGAAAAGGGAGCAGCCAGTATTCAGGTCAAGATCCAAAGCTCCTGCTCCTAACCTCCTCTTCCAGCTGCCTCCAGGTTATGGAACCAGCTTTTCCCTCTTCACAGCCAAGAAGAGTGGAGTTCGGGTCAGTTCTCTGGTTCAGGGTGACAAAGGAGATATCTATGTTGAGTGCAAATCACCACCTATGTCGTATACCCTCTCTTTTCCCTATTTCTTCCTTTATTTCCAAAGAGAAAGGGCAGGCCTGAAAATACACACACACCCCTCAATGTTTCATGCCAAGCAGAGGTGGATTAAAGCAATGGAACAGATAGGAAATCAATATGTAGATAGGTTTTTTTCAAGTTTACACTTCAAAGTCATTTGGGCCAACTGTCAAAATGTCAAGGGTCGGTTTTCTCCCCAGCCTCTTCTCCACTTCCTCGCAGGTCACAGTGTGCGTTCTGTTTTTGTTGGCTCTGCTACTGAGAAGGGAGAATCCATCGGTTTCATTAGCTCTTTGAAAAATGAGGTGGGCCTGTGTTGGCGGGGTGACAAGGTCACCAAGAGTCATTTATCATTTTCGATGAGGCATAATGAACTCCTCGAAGTTGGACTCTAATTTAATTGTCTTCTACTTAATTGAGAAGAAGGAAGCCAGTTCCAAGGGACTGACTGAGGTGCTTTTATTGAAACACAGACAGTTCTTATTTGTACTCTATAGGTGACAGGAAAACTGCTTCTGGTTTCTCTCTCTCTCTCTCTCTCTCTCTCTCTCTCTCTCTCTCTCTCTCTCTCTCTCTCTCTCCCATGCCTACTGGACTGTGATTTTTCTTCTACACAACGATCCATTGCCTTATAGTCAATGGCACCAGCATCCACCCAGGTCCCTGATGCAAAATAAAGAAGTCCACCTTGAGTGTTCACACTATGGAGCCTCATCAGCAATCCCATCAACACCCCATTAGCTCCACTAAACCCGACCCACCTTCACTGCCCCCAGTTCAAACCACCACCATTGCTCACTGGACACTACTAAGTTCTCCAGTGCGCTCCTTCCTTCCATGCCCCACCCTCTGAAAGTTCTTGTCCATCCAGCTGCCCAAGTGCAAAACATCAAAGTGAGATCATACCACTTGGATGAGTTATATATTGCTGCAGAATACATTACTCCAAAATCCAGCAATTTAGATAAAGAACATAAACAGTTGCTGTCTCACACAGTGACTAAGGATCAGGTACTTGAGAAATGGAAGGCTTTTTTTGTTCATTTGTTTGTTTTATTGTTTTGTTTTTGTTTTTGTCTTTGTTTTGAGATAGAGTATTGCTACATAGTTCAGGCTGGCCTTGAACTCACTATGTAGCCCAGGTTGGCCTTTAACTCCTGGAGGATCAGAACTTAAGAGCATCTTAGCTGGGTGCTTCTGATTCTGAGCATCCCTTGAGGTCACAGATAAGACACTGGCTGGGCGGAGTCATCATTAGGCTTGAGTGAGGTTGGAGGCCCACAGACTCACATGGTTAATGGCAAGAGGTCTCAGTTCCTTCCCAAATCATTTCTCCTAACACTGCTTGAATGTCCTCATGGCACGGGAGCTGGCTTCCTCGGAGTGAATGAACCAAGAGGGAACAAGGCAGAAACCCTGTATCTGTTAGAACTCCCAAAGTCACACTTTGCCCTTTCTGAATAGCCTGCTAGTGGGCAGGTCAGTGTGGGTCCAATGGAGGAAGCATGGAGCAAGGATCACTGGGGCCACCTGGGACACTGGCTATCAGATGACTCCTTTACTTAAAACCCTCCAACAGCTTCTTACTGAAGTTAGAATGAAATCTCAACTTGTTCCTAAGGTTTTCCAAGCCCTTTTGCCATCTTGCTTCTATTTGTCTCCTCATGACCATCTACATTCCAGCTACTCTGGCTTGCTTTCCGTACCTCAAGCCCATTCCTGTCTCAGGCCTTTTTCATACGTACCTCTCTGTCTGAAATACTCTCCTTCCAGGCTCCCCCAGGGATGATTCTCCCGCACTGGGCCTAGGGGAAAATGCAACTTTTAGAGATGCCTGCTTACCAACCCTACCTGAAGGACGGCCTTGCACCTCCCCATCTGCACAGTGCAAGTTCAATAAGAACTCTAATAGCAGGTGATAGAATGCAACAGCAAGGAATAACTACATGTCATATTTGATGTAAAGCTTATCCTGATCTCATAATTTAATTGGAATGTACTTTGTTATGTAGAACTCAGATGCCTGGCAATTTCCCCTACACCACCCACCCATCACCATGCACACAGATCCTTTGCAAAGTCTTCCATAAACTGCATCTCAGGGAATTCTCATAGCAGACATCTCTATGAAGTAGGATGTCTTATCTGCCCTTCACAGATGAGGAAACAGATGCTGTCCTGGGACTCTACACCAATTAAATGACTTTAGCCAGAATTCAAACCCTGGTTTAAACATCACACCTATACTCTTAACATCACTCTATACCATCTCTTTTAATGTTTAGAGAGGCATAGTGTTTAGCCTGCAGTTACTCATTACATTGCTCAAAATAAGTTCATATTAATGTAAGAGTTTTCTTAACAAATAGCATTTATTGAACACTCACTACACACCCAGCCCAGTATATTTGTAGTTGATAATTGAGGTGGGGACTCTGAAAAGCAGGGAATGATTCCAAATATAGTGATATGTGGGCTTGAGAGGCAAAATAAGTAGGAGCCATTTCTCCAGTGTTTAGCAGAAGGCAACCATTACTGCAGTGGGTAGGACAGGTAAGAGGGCATTTAAGGACAAAGGGGACATTGGGTTTTTGAATTAAGTCTTGAAGAATTAGCTGGATTTAAAATAGCAGAAGGGAGGGGAGGTAGTGTAAGTAGAAGGAAATGCTCTTGCAAAAATGAGGCAAAAAATGTAAAAAAAATTTTGAGATGACCAGTTTGAATGAAACTGAGGCCAAATGTATAAGTGTAAAAGGTACAAAAACTACTGCAGAAAATAAAATAATGCAGGAGGTAATTAAATGGCCAACATGGCAGGTGTGAATAAGTATTTACTGAGTGATGGAATGAGACATGATGAGAACTAGCCCTATCCCAAGGAAATCCTACTGAATAATTACCTGTCCATCCTATCTGCCAGCTCTCAAGTGACCTACACGTAAAAATCGAGGAAATTGAATAGTTTATGAATAGTCCAATCAATCTTGTATTGTAGATCATATAAACAAGGTATTTAGATGCTTCTAAATTTTCTCTTTTTAGACAGGTGTCTTGGGTATTTTTCTTTCATTGCTGAGACAAAATGCCTGATGCTCAGAATTAAGGAAGGAAAGGTTTATTTAGCTCAGAGTTTGTGGAGGTTTCAGTCCAAGCTCGGCTGGCTCCAAGGCAGAGTGGCATATGGCAGAGGGCAACTGTTCATGGTGGCAGAAGACAGTAAAAGCAACAAGAGCAAAAGGGAGGAGAGGTGGCAAGCAGCCTCTTTCCCTCCCTTACATTGTATGCAAACTACCCTCCCCAGGGTGCGTCTAGCACTCATACCTGTAATTCCAACATTGGACCAAGAATCAATCAAAAATCTAGAAGCCCACCCCATGACTGCATGAGGATTTGGGGGGGACATGCAGACACAAACCATAATAACAGGCACAGTATCAGATGCCTGTAATCCAAACTACTTGGAAGGATAGGGCAGGAGGAAGGCAAATTTGAGGCCAACCTGGGCAGTTTAGCAGGACTTTCTTTCAAAATAAACATTTTTAAAGGGCTGAGGCTATAGTTCAACGGTAAAGCACATATAAGCATAAGGCCCTGGGTTCAACCCCAGCAACACAAAACTTCCTTCCTAGCACACTTCAGGAGGGTTAAATCCTGCCTACATATTCAGAACTATGAACCAAGTTCAGCAGAGCTGGTTTCTAAGCCTGATTCAGCCACTCAGTGATTGAATGACCAATCACCAAGGTGAAGGTAGATATTTTTCTAAGTTCATCTGTAAAATATGGGTAATAGTGTCAGATCTCCAGGGCAATTGTGGGAATTAGTTCAGATAGCAGCCATATTTTTAAGACACTGATATATTAGCTTTCTTTTCTTAACGCTGACCTTTAATTCCTTAAAGCAGATGGTTCCTACTGGGGTGGGAAGGAAGTGAGGAAATGAATGTGGCAGCAGAGACAACTTCATCATGCAACACAGTGGTCAGCTATTGCTGTAGCTTCCCAGAAGGGCAACTCTCCACCTGCCCTGGGCTCTGTACCACGCCTCTACTCTAATTGTACTGCAGATCTAATCTAATCATAATAGAGATCCCACCTTCTTGGTAGAATTACTGTAGGAAAAGCTTATCATAAACCAAGGAGGTCCAATGACAGGTACCAGAGACAGGCATCTAACACAAAGCAGGCCAATAGGATATCTTCAGGTGGGATTTTTGAACCTGAAACCACAGAGACTGTTTCAC
The DNA here is from genome assembly GCF_000276665.1 of Chinchilla lanigera. Taxonomy (NCBI): domain Eukaryota; kingdom Metazoa; phylum Chordata; class Mammalia; order Rodentia; family Chinchillidae; genus Chinchilla; species Chinchilla lanigera. The sequence goes on from NW_004955433.1 coordinate 10,601,337, forward strand.
TTCCTCTCTGCTCACAGCCCATAACTATGGAAGGAGTGGTTCTGCAATGAAGAAAGTGTGACCCTTCACACGTAGGAAGAGGCAAAGACTGAGAGAGGCCAGCTGAGAAACATTTTGGTCTCTGGTTGCACCTGTGCCGGTGATCCAGCCACCCCTGCCTTCCTTAACTTGGGAGCCCATCACATTCGAGTTCGCTCTTTTGCTTAAACAAACATGAGTTGGGTTTCTATCACTTGCAACCAAGACAGCCCTACACCAGAATGAAGAATGAAATGAGCTTGTCATGCTTAAAGAACAACAAAAAGACCAACTTCACTGGAGTAACAGGTTTATTTTAAGGAACTGTGAGATCTGTGCTGAATTAGGAGGCAGGCAGTGGAGAGTTTTGAAGCAACACGATAAAACTGTCACTTAGGATTGGTGGCAGGGTGTGCTGTGATGAACACCAGCAGGGAGAGGCTGGAGGCAGGAAGACTGCTTGGGAGGCTTTTGGAGAGCAGAGCAGATCCTGGTGCATCCCCTCTCAGGAAGCAGTGGCAAGTCAGGGGCTTCACCTTGTTGGCACAAGAATCCCGAAGGCCGCCTCCACCTTTGAAACTTCACTTGGCAATGGCCTCATTAGGGAAAAGCTCTATCGACAATCACATCAATAACTAGATGTGTAATTAACTTAGTTTCCAGCCCCCCCAGGGGTGGCGGTGGGGAAGGCTGAGAATATAAGAGCTCAATATCAGAGTCAAAGCTTTTACGAATACATCTTCTTCTAGTGGGTGCCACATTGACAGCGTGGCTAAACGAGGCTTAATTTGACAATTGCAACAATCCATTGTTAATGACATGCCATTGCTGTAATTTGCATTTGGTGAGTGCAATTTTTTGGCTGTTTGCTCTCCCCTAGCTTTCTCCTCTGGGTTCCTGGACCCCTGTGTTCTTTGGCAGGCAAGTCCCCTTTACCACACCACAAATATCATTTCTGTTATTAGGACACAACAGTTAAATAATGTGAAATTGCCCTGATGCCAGTGAAATAAAAGTGAGTTTTACAAAACCGAGTTCCTTCCCTGAACATAATAACAGTAAATTTCTAGGGTCCTATCGTGTAATATCCATTAGATTTATTATGTTGCAATTCCCAGTCCCACTAGTTCTGCCTGAGGGTGAGTATATTACATTTCATCACAGTTTCATTTTCTCCTACAGATGAGAAATGGGAATGCGATTGCAGTTATGTAGCATGCATGTGTTAAATCTGATCTCTAATAAAATCAAACACATCACAACTCAAAGCACTTTAGCACAGTGTCGGCAAAATGAAACACCATCTGTCATCATGTAGAGATTGCCTTATTATAACACAAAATCAAACTGCTCAGTGTGAACATTGTTACTTAATAAATGGGTAAATGAAAACTGATAATTATGATCTTATTTATTTTAAATGATTACTTAAAGCCACCAAAAGCACAACATAATTTGTCAATTAGACACTCTGGACCCCATAACAGCATATAGAGCAAACACCCCTCAGTAAAAATGGTAAATAGACTTGGAGAAAAACAAAAGGGAGGGATTGGAGGAACTTTTAGACCAGGGAAGGAGCCAGAGCTAGGGAAATCATGGTCAGTTTTAATTAGGTGACTACAGCTTCGACACCAGAATTACCTAGTATTTTCACTTGGAAAAAAAGTAAAGTTTCCAGTGTGCTAGAAGATAAAGTGATGCACCAATGGCCCCAAGGAGAGCCAGTGGCATTGCTTAAGTCCCCAAGAGGTACATTTGAAGCTGTGTTGTTGTTTTCCACTGTTGGGGACAGGAAGTATCTAACGATTTTAATCTTTCATTTGAATGGAACACTATTAATCTAGGGTAAGCCATTTTTGAAAATGGATATTAAACTAGGTAGAAAATACACAATTTGAGAGGAAAATGCAAAGCTGAAGAGAAGATAAAAGCAATGACTGCTGTGAATCCACCATAATATGAAGAAGGGCTTTGCTCTTTCCTGCAAAAAAAGAAAACAAAAGACAGAAAGAAAATGGAAACATCTAAATGACTGGCTGTGGTTATAGATATACCACATACATATAAATGTAATAATGTCTCTGCCAGATGCTTTTATCTATAATCCTGATTACCTGATCTAATGAAATAGCAACCATCCCTGGGAGCCTACAAGATGTGTCAAAAGATGCAAGCCCAGCAAGCTATAGAACCATGTCCCGTCCTGCTAAGCAGCTTGCTGCGCTGCACACTACACAGGGATTGACAATTCTAGACCCTTCCTTTGGCAGGACATACAGTTTTTCAAAATTTCTTTTGCCCCAAGAAGTTAATAGAAGAGTTTACAGATTTCTCCTTGGCTTCCCCAGACTTCCCCTAAAATCTAGATATAACACATTAAATGGCAGGAAATTAAAGCAAATCTGAAAAAAAAAAAAAAAAAAAAAAAACACATAGCATATTGCCATCTTGCCAGGCTCCTCCCCAACATTTCAAAGGATGGCTTCATGGAGCATGTAACCTAAATTCCATCCAAATGATTTAGTTATCTAACTTCAAGAACACTTTCTTACAAAGTGGTTTCAGCTCTAATATTCAACTCCATTAAGCAAACATCTTTGGAACTCCTTCTGTATTTAGAATAATGAGATGATTTAAATAGATAAGGAGTTTATGTTTGCATGCAATTTGCAACCCAGTTACAGAGAGAAAACTAACAAGGATTACAATATGTGATAATTAAGGTAAAATTACAGTAAAACTCCTTGTGACAATTTAAAGGTGGAAAAGAGCAAATTCAGTTAAGGTGTCAGAGCAAGGCACATTATGAAGGTGACTTCTGGGATGGCTTCTGAATGGCTTCCAGACATAAACATGATTAGACAGAAGGAGAGATATGGTAGGTAACACCTAAGATGACCCTGTGGTATAATATAATAAAGAATTTGACTGGGTTCCTTCCTTAGAGTTCTTAAAACTCTTGGGATTTCCTTGAGGCAAGGAATGTCTTTGTTAAGCAAAGAAGTGACCCTGGTGGGCCCCCAGATAGCTTCAAGTTGTGGGCTGGTCACCAGAAAGACCAACTACATGATTAGGATTGGAACTTTGGACCAGCCTAGACCTCCAGAGAAGAGAAAGGGCTAGAGACTGAGGTCAACCATGTGGCCAGTGACTTAATAAACCATGTCATGAAATCCCAAAGAAAACTCTGGACACCAGGGGGAATGGACACCTGGTAAGTGAGTGCATGGATATACCAGGAGAATGAGGCATTTTATGCCAGTTGAGTGAGAGAATGGAAGCTGTATGCTTCTTCCAAAAACTCACTGTTTGTTATCTTTTAATAAAATGGTACTCATAAATATTAGTTTCCTAAGTTGTATGGGCCACTGTAGAGAATTATTGGATAGGAGGTGGGGTGTTATAAGAACACTTGAGTTTAAACTTGTCAAAAAGTGATTGGCCTCAGACCTCCCTTGTCAGAAAGTGATTGGCCTCAGACCTCTCTTGCAGTTGGCTTTGCTCTTAACTTGTGGAAATCATCTTTTATGGGCCTGACATAATCAAGAGATTTGTTAAGGGAGGTACTCTTCCTGGCAAGAGAGTTCAAAGCATCAAAAGGATTCAACAGTTCTGAAGATCAAGGGGACCATGTGGCAAGTCCCCAACTGACAGTAGCCAGCTAAGAACAGACCTCAGCTGACAGCCACCGTGAAAATAGGGACCTCCATCCTGCATTCTCAAGAAAGTAAATACTGTCACCCCATGTGAACTTGGAAGTGGACTTTGAGCTCATGCTGAGAGCATGGCTGTCACCTTAACTTTAAGTATGTGAAATTCTGAGCTGAGAATTAAGCCATGCCATGTGCTGCCTGCCACCCTAAAAAACTATGAGCTTATAGTAGGTTTTGTTTTAAGTCACTGATTTTAGGCTAATTTGTTACACAGCAAGTAAAAGAATTGGTGATGAATATGTCATGAACCACACCGTCATTCTTTATGGCCATATTGTTTTGTCTTCCCAGCTTCTCTGATAATCCAAAAGCTTTCCCATTATCACCTCCATCAGTTCAATCGCTATGATTGTCATGGTAGTGGCCATTTTGGACATGTGATCTGCCCTGGGCACACTGATTTGTCCAAGAGTGAGACCTAAATGGACCAATTAGAGCTCTTCTCTGTAACTTTTAATTTAAAACTCAAAAGATGGCTAAACAAAATAAAATGGAAAGATCAAAAATTTCTTCTATATGGGAGAGGGTTATGCTGTGAATAGAAAAATGAAGTCAGCAAAGAGAAGGCAGGATAAGAAACATTGAAGCTATAGTTGCATCTTGGTTTTAGTGGTTTCTTAGGATTAGACATAATCCACTATAGACAGATCCCCAAGTACTGTATCTTTTTCAAAAGATTGCTTCTTTACTTAAGCCAAATCAAGTTGGACTTCTACCTATTGTAAAGAAAACAATCCTAACTAATTCTACAGTAATGGTTAAAATTTATAGTTTTTGGATGTCTACTAGGCCAAGCCGAACTCTGCCTCTGGAGGGATATATTGTTCTTTGAGGAAATGTCTTCATGACTACCCTGCAGATAGTATGTCAGACTCCCTGGACACTAATTTACACAAAACTTTTATTTTTGTCTTGTGGACATTGTTTCTACATGATGCCAAATTCATTAATTTATTTGATCAACTCAGCAAACAACCTTGTTAATTAAGGTTTTTTAAAAGAATTTAACCAAAGTTGGTTCATTGAACTGGCCTTATAGAAAAGCTTTAAACATGTTGCTGAAACAAGGATTTTCTTGTATTTAGACACATCCAAGCCTTCTTAGGATGAAAAATCCTAAATGTCAGTGTCCCAGGGACAATTCTTCCTCAATACACTCAAAACACTGAATACAATCACACTCCTGGACTCTCTCCAGTAAGAATAGTCATGAGCCCTGTCTACTAAGGTCCAGGAGAAGTCCAAGACAATTTTAGAGTGAGAGAAAACACTGAGAATTTGGAGGCAATGTGATATTTCAGGTCTCCTACCCATGGTTCACATAAAAATCCAATGGAAGTACAATACTGAAAGCATGGATGTGATAGTATTTCTCCTGTGGCAGTGCAGGAAGCACAAAAGTCAGTTGTCATCAACAAAAAGAAACTGAGGTAAAGAGATGTTTGGAACGCAAGAAACTGGAAGTCTGGAAGGTTTGGCTACTTTAAGCACGCTACACTGAACTCCAGACACCAGCAAGAACAGATGCAGCCCCTCCTTCTCTCTGAGCTCTGCTTTTCTCTGTGCTGCTGTTACTTTTACTCAGTCTCTCTTTAGATGTTGGTGTAGCTTGGATAAGGTTTAAGCATCCCCTGAAGTTTCATGTGTTGAAATTTAACCCCCACTGTAGGGTACTAAGGGGGTGGAAACAGTCTGACTGTGGTATTTAGAGGTGAGGTCATGGGATAGTGATTAGGGTTAGATAATGTCATTTGGGTGGAATGGCTGAATCTCATGACTGAATACTGGTGGCTTTAAAAGAAGAGAAAAAGAGACAGGTCCAAAACACACACATGCACATGTATGAATACACACACACGCGCACATCCATTCACATACACCTGCACACACTCCCTGACTATTGCCATGTGATGCTCTGTGTCTCCACAAGACTCTGCCAACAAGAAAGTAACTGCCAGATTCAAGCCCTTAAGTCTCAACGGTGAGATAAATATATATTTTCCTCTGTAGCTTACCTACTCTGTGTTTAACAGAAAACAGACTAATAGGCAGGGTCACACCAGAAGTTCTAGATCAACACCTTTCGGGCTCCAAATCAGGTAGAGAGTCTTTCTCTCCAATAAAAGTTTATGGTTCCGATGCCATAAGACAGACCTCGGTCACGTGTTCAGCCCAAAGCACTGTGGCCAGGGGAGGGCTGGCTTAGCTGAAGTAGACCTGAGTCTTATGAGGACTTCTGGGGCAAGACTTCTGGGGTCACTTTACTCCAAGAAGTGAAGCGGAAGAGGTAGTTCCTCAAAGAAAATCAGAGTTCTGACCAAAGCACAAATGACTTGTAAGTCTGCAAGAAATAGACATTCATTCCCACAGTCTTGCCTGATTTGGGCCTCTATAATAACTCTCCTTCCCTACCTGGAGCCATTTAACCTATATCTGTGACCTCAACAGTCCCAGTCCTGACTCCTGGGCACAGGGTGTTTAAGCAGCCGCTGTCTATCATCATTCTGAAATCCGGCTTCTTGTCGCTCCTGCCAGTCATCTATCTCTGACCTCACCTTGGACCCAGGACACTGTTCTTGTTCTGAAGGCCTTCTCATCTTGGTCAGCTGCCTTGGGTACCTCCTTTACCCTACACATAAGCCTGGTCTTGTCTTACTTTTGAGAATTTTGTCCCAGGGAGTGGCTTAGAACCCAACCCCTGTCTGACCATGTGTGAACAGATGATCAGTGATAATGGAATATATGTTATGTGTTATGTGTTCCTGAGTTTCCACCAACCATGCTCCCACTTACAGATTAGGACTTTTCTCTCATTCCCTGCCAAATTCTCAAAGTCCACTAGGCCAAATTACCACCAGTCTTCCACAGGCTAAAGTTTTATTCACAGGTATGTCTAATTTTTTAAAATGCCTGTCTGAGGGAGCATGGTTTAAATTTACAGCTTTCCCCCTTTTTAGCAGCATCCTAATTTTCCTCCTGGGAACATACCCTGTGCCAATCCTCTGTTTTCACTCATTTGCACTCTTCACCTCCCCACACCCTGTTTTGTTCTGTTTTTCAGGAGCACTGATCTTAACAACCTACAATTTCAAGGTCTCTGCAGCAGATGGTTTACCAAGTTGATTAAGCAAGCCAATGAGAGGTGAGGGCTGGAGACGGTGTGTGTGTGTGTGTGTGTGTGTGTGTGTGTGTGTGTAAAGAAGATAAAAGCTAGGGGATTTATAACTATCTGTCTCTCTTTCTCTTTCTCTCTCTCATTTATCTCCATCTCCATCTATCTCCATCTCCAGCTCCAGCTCCAGCTCCATCTCCAGCTCCAGCTCTAGCTCTAGCTCATCTCTAGCACCGGCCACAGCTCCTCACAAGCAGTCTCTGCTGTGACTTCCACTTCCACCAGACACACATGGACCCCGAGCTCTAAAATATGGCCTCCTTTCCCACTGTGGCCCTCCGACAAGTGGCAGAAGCAACATCCTGCTGCTCTTAACCTGAGAGCTACTTTACCATCTCCATATGTATTCTCTACTGAGCCATCACCTTGGAACCAGTTTCCTGCATTACATTTTCTCTGTTTTAAAGATTCAAAGTGATCTCAGTATTCATGGTAGGGCCCCGACTGATACCAACCTTTTCCCACTCTCAGTCCATTTGCTTCTAGTAGAGTTGACTCCAGCTCTGGCTGCAATGTGCACATGTGACTTACACTGGTTAGGCAGAAAATCCCATCCCCTTGGCCACGGTGGTTGGTGGTTAACCCAGGGATCTGCATATACCTTGATCAGAGCCAGTGATAAACAATACAGACATAGAAACAAGAATTAGACTCAAGAAGAAGAGAGGGAAGGAGGGAAAAAGATAGGGAAGAAGCAAGGGGGAGAGAGAGACAGAGATAGAGACAGAAACAGAGAGATTCTTTTTAAAACAAAGAATTTGTATTTCATTCTTTAATACTTGCCACTACTTATTAATAGGAGAGAGATACTCATCAGACACTGCCCAATTTCTTAAACCTTGGAATCAAACGAGATACCAACACCCTTATTTCCTATTCCAGGGTGATATTTACAAACTTCTTGCTCTTGACCACAGTAACTGTCAAAATACACAACAACAAAACAACAACTACAACAAAAAATCCACCATGAAGGCATGACATCACAGAAAGGGAGGTAACGATCTAATATTAACCATCTCATGTTAGTAGCCTATACAGTGTCCAGTGAGAGCCCAACTATGCTGGTTTCCTTTAGACATGTTAACGAACCCAGTCTCCCTGTAAGTTAACTGTAGTACCCTGGTGTGCCTTGGCACAAGATTTGAGAACTACAGCTTTATGCTAAAGGCAAGTGGACTGCCCCACTCCCCCACCACCACCACAGCAGCAAGACAGACCGGAACAGAATGAAGGTCCTGCTAGATTTGGCCAGATTTTGAGTAATTCCAGTGCTGTCTGAGCAGAGATCTTTGTTCAGCGATGAAAAATGGCATTGCCACCCCCAGTTCCAAAGGATCAGAGGAACCTACTTTGGTCTCTTTCTAAAGACAATGGGACCAGATGTCTACTGTCCCCAGAGATCACTTGGTGCTATTTATTTTATTTCAGATGTTTGCTTCTCCTCGATTTAGTTTCCATTTCATTTTGCAGCTCTGGCCTGTAATCTTACGACAGATAAAGCACTTGAATTATAAATTCCTTCAGAAACCCAAAAGAAAGCCCATTTGAAAATTGTATTTTTTTCTTTAAAATCAAAATTGATGCTGTTTATTTTCCTTTCACCTGTCCACTGACCTGGAAGTAGAGTCCTGCATATTTTAGCCTGGCTGTGCGAGGCTGGATAAACACCCCCACTCACCACCTACTTTTCTCACTTGTTAAAAAAAATAAAGGGAGAAGCACAGACTTTGAGGTTTTTACCAACCAGTGCTTTAGAGAACAACCTACCATTTTAGGTTCTTTAGAGAACAACCTGCCATTTTACCGATGCTTTAGAGAACAATCTACCATTGCCCCTGTTTAATTTTGACATACAAAAAGCTGCTATCATCTACATCACCATTATTTCATAATATAAAGGCCATTTTACTATCAAAAGTTAGTAAGAAAATATACCCAAATGCCTTCATTTTAAAACGTTTTTTTTTAAATTGGAAAAGTCCATTGTTCATCCTTTTCTCCACTTTGCTTTTGATGCTTTTGATGGATTAAAAACTTCCTCACAGAACAGCACGAGTCGCAAATGTACCTTGGAATGCTCAGGCCATCCCTGCCAGCTCTGCCTTTGCAGAACGATGGCCACAGATGTGGCTCTGCTTTCTGAGCCTCAGTATCTTCATCTGATAAAGAGGCACAGTAAAACCCACTCTTGACTCCTAGGGCTGCTTCGAACATGAAATGAAAAAGTCACCTACTTTAAAAAAAAAAGAAGGAAAAAGGAAGGAAAGGAGATGATTGATTGATTCATTGATTGATTGACTGGGCCAAGCCCCATTTTTTATATTCCATCCAGAATCAAGGCTGCAGTCATGATCTCCAACTTTTCCCAACTCCCTGGCCTTGACCGGTTTAATTTAGACCCTGCGCATTAGTTTAACAAAGTGCTTTCATGTTTATTATATTGGATTAGCAAATTATAAGCTATCATATGAGGTTTCCGAGAACCCCCAGACAAATGGGCTGCACACAGGGAACCTTCGTATACACACCATATGGGCTTCATTTATTAAAGCTCCGGACCCAGAGCTTGGGGAGAGCCAACCTCTTTACAGAGAGACTCCTGAGGATTGGTTGCTAGGAAGCTACAAAAGCTAGCGTTTTTAATGAGATTTAAAGTATCATAAATTATATATTATTTTCTGCACTTAGGACATTCATAGCTCTTTGGTTTATTTTGTATTTCATTTTGCATTGGTGACATATAATCCCTTTACATACAAAATGCCTTGCATAAGAATTCCCTCAGAAATCAGAGCAAAATTACATTTCAAAATTATTATTCTTTCTTCCCTAAAATAAAAGTTCACATTGCTTTGTCCCTTTCTGTGTGTCCAAGACAGGCAATGGCTAAGAATTTATTTTCCCCAGCTTAAAAAAAAAAATTAATCCCAGCCTTTCCCAATAATAATTACTCCAGTGAATACAGTGAGTTGAGTCTGGAGCTACCGTTAATAAGAATTCTTATAATTCCATTTTCTGATGAGAGTGAATGTGGGTTCTATGGGCTTAATTCTGCAGATAATTACAGAGGCAGTATTTAAAAAGCCTGTTTAGTCACCACCCTTCCTTGACTCTCTTCAGTTTTCACCGTTAAATAAAGAGACAGCCATTCCACAAAAGAAATTCAAAAACTATTTGGTTTAACTGCCCATCTTGAAGGAGCCGAGTCATTATGCAAATGAGGTGCCCAGAATTGGCTAGTGGAGGCTGCTCCATCTGATCTGCATAAGAAAAGACAGACGCAAAGGGCCACCGGCACATTTCTGCTGAAAGTCGCCACGATAAGACAAATTAAGGTGGTGGTTTTCGATTAAGAAATTGTTTTGATCAGAGATCCTCTGTGAAATGAGATTTTAACATCTTTGGGAAATGACAGTAACCACTATAGAACAAGCTTCTGAGTTCACTCCTCTGGATGCCCATCCTGTGATTCCCTACAAGTGTTTAAGGGCCAGTGGGCTGCTTTGGCGAACATCTCAATGATTTCATTTAATAAGCTCTATTTTTTTCACTTTTAACAAAAACCAAAGTTTCTAACAAGGTGCAGCTAACTAAGTCAGCAAAAGTTTTAGAAACAAGTTACAAGTTGAGATTTGGGGGACCTTTCAAGGCAACAAAATAGACATTTGTCAGTAGTTGTGAACAGTACTGTTGGAATGTTGAAAGTCATTTTAACCCATGGCTAACATTAGCCGTTTACCCAGTGGCTCCCACTTGTGAGATTTTTTTCAAGTTTCCAGGAACACTTTGGGTTGAGTTGGATTGGATTTGGTTTGGGTTTGGATTGGGGTAGGTTGGGTTAGGTTTGGTTGGGTTAAATTGGGTTGTGTTGGGTTGGGTTGGGTTGTGTTGGATTGGGTTGGGTTAGGTTGGGTTAGGTTGGGTTAGGTTGGGTTAAGTTGGATTGGGTTGAGTTAGGTTGGGTTAGGTTGGGTTAGGTTGGGTTAGGTTGGGTTAAGTTGGATTGGGTTGGGTTGGGTTGGATTGAGTTGGATTGAGTTGGATTGGGTTAGGTTGGGTTGAGTTGGGTTGAGTTGGGTTGTTCTGGTAGTACTGAGATTGAGCTCAGAGAGCATTGAGCTACATTCCCAACCCTTTTTATTTTTCTTTTTGAAACACAATCTCACTAAATTGCCCAGCTGGCCTCAACTTTGTGCTCTTCCTGCCTCAGGCTCCTGGAGTGCTGGGATTACAAACCTGTGCCACACATGGTCTCATCTTTACTTCCAAGGGCTTACTGTCTACTAAAGTCTGTCTAGACATTGCTGCAAGCTGACCAACCAGAAACGTGGGCTTCACTTAGCTTCTGGGTCCCATTTTCCCTATTCTTTTCTAAACCAAAATGCCTTTTCTAATTGTATGTTGCTTCATTAGACCTCATTGAAGTGGGACTGTTAGTAGCCTTGCCAACTTCTGAATTTCATCTTTTAGCTTTAATTTCAAGAAAGAGATGGGGTAGAGAGGTGGAGGGTAGAGAGGTGACATACAGAGGCAAGAACAAGTAGCAAAATGGGAAAAGTAAAAACTTGTTGGCAGGTTGAAAAGAGCACTTGAAATAGGAAAAATATTTTATATCTCTATGGCTATGTGTGCATCTTGGTTGCAATATATTTCTTCTTGGGTGCATTTCACCCTTTTGTGCTTCAGTTTTGTGATGTGTAAATGAAAAAGTTGATTCTGAGATCCCTTCCAAGGCTCACATGTTGAGTTATCTACAATATCTGATTCATCCTAAAAATAAAATAAGAATAAAGAATCATAAGGATAAGGGAGCAAAATAAATCTTAATCCTACTACTCAGCAATACTAAAGCTTTAAGAGTGCTTGGAGATCTTCCAAAATGGCCTTGCCTATGAATTATTTGAAAAAAACTTTCCACCTAGGAAAGAAATGGTGAGGAACCACTAATCTATTTCAGTGTCTTAGGTAAGAAATAGGGGGATATTATGGCTTGTGTCTCAATGTTCCCCCAAAGCCTCATGAAGTCATAGGAGGGGCTTTTTCAGAGGTGGCTAGATCTGAAGTGTGATGCTGAGATTAATGGTATGTGATTACCAAATCAGTCCGCTGATTGTTTTGGCATCCACCGTAAACCTGGTACCCTAGATAAAATCTAGAAGGTGCAGAAAGAAGCTGCTACTGTTACTGAGACTTATTTCTCCACTACTTTGTTGCTTTGCTGCCTTCTGCTCTCCATGAACTGCTTCTCCTCTCCAGTTCGTGTCTGCCATGTATGCTACCTCAGAGCCAGCCAGTTATGGACTGAAGCCTCTACAAACTGTGAGCCAGAATAAACCTTTTCTCCTTTAACTTTGAATGTTAAATGTTTTGTCTCAGCAACAAGAACAGTAACTAAGACCGAGGCTCAGGGTGATGAGATGGAAGAAGGCAGAATTAGAATGAGAAGGTCTAAATCTTAGGTCTGTCTAGAGAATTTTCTACTAGATTTCACAGTACAGTATCTGGAACTTGTGATAAGTCCCTATTTGGCCCTTAAATCGTTTAACAATTCATTGCAACTTGCCTGGGATCTTCCAGGTTTATGGCTGATGTCTCTGTGTAATTACTGATAACATGCCATTTGCTCTTGAACATGTCCTAAATTCAACAATAACTTTGTATGGTCGTGTCACCCACCCTCAAACCCAGCCCTTGCCCTTCTCTCAGCCTCACAGTGTCTCTCCTTGTGACACGGCTTGACCTGGACTCCTTACCTGACTTCTGCTTTCATCAGGGCAAGGGTTGACTCTAAAAGCTACTAGTCAATATTCACTCATGGATTCACTTTGTCTCTCTCCTTCAAGGTCCACAGGCATAAACTGGGGTTTGGCTCCTCAGCTGAAGGACCTACCTTTTCAACAAATCACATGTCTTGCAGAGAAAGGACACATCTGTGTAACAGAAGCCCCTCATGACTACGTGGTTTAACAACCTCTTTCTTCCTGAAAGGAAGAACATTGTACAGGTAAAACAGCACGTGTTCCCATAAGGCAACCTTCTTCTATTCACATATTTGACAATTACTATGTGTCAGCTTCCATGTTAGAGAAACACAGAGTACCTAGGTATCATCTATGTTCCAAAGAAGTTCATAGTCAAGTTGAAGGGTAAGGGATGGGGATGCAAGTTATACATATCACGAACTCATTTCATCATTTTCAGTCTCCTCCTATCAATATCCATAGAGTAGGTACTCAAAAAGACTTGTTGAATACATGCCCATATGTAGTAATGTATTAGTTAATATTGCCTGTTTTCTAGTGTTGAGTATCTTCATCTTATCTCTCCAAACATAGGCATATATTATTATAGCATGGCAGACTGGAGAGGCATAAACCTGTAGCCGGTAAGTTGGGTATAGAGGCAGAGTTTCTGGGTTTGAGTCTTGGCCCTGCACTATTTGGGGCAATATACCCTACCTCTCTGTGCCTCAATTTCTGGTTCTGAAAATAAGAATGATAGCAGCTACCTTACTGTGTTAACTAAATTAATAAGCACTCCTTGGTATGCATGCTAGGAATTAAAATCAGTGTAATATAGGGAAACCTGGATACCCATGTTTCCTACAGCACAATTTACAATAGCAAAGACATGGAATCAGCCGAGGTACCCATCAACAGATGAATGGACACATGGATGGAAATGGAGATCATCGAGGTAAGCAAAATAAACCAGACTCAGAAAGACAAGTATCATATGTTCTCCCTGTTATATGGATTCTAAAATAGTGACATGAAAGTACAGGGAGACTGTTATTAACCAAGAGGGAGGGAATACAGGGAGGAGAAAAGGGGGATGAGGAAGGGTAATACGGGACAGAAAAAGAGTTCTTAATTAAACCTCTAACAGATCACGTTAACATGACTATGGAGGTGAAAATGTGTCATATTAGCGCCATTAAGTGAAACCACAGGTTCTAAAACAGTATATATTGCATTGCCAAGTTTTTATTTTCAAAAATGCATTAATGTATGGAGATATCAAGAAAGTGGCTGGCATGATGTTCACTTAACTGCTTTAATCTGTCTCTGTGAGATTCTGAGCACGTTTTTCTTTTTGTTTAAGAGTATTTTTGACATGTTATTATAAAATGTTTCTAACCAGAGGAAATGAAGAGTTGCTATAAGCGTGTGAGGTGATGGATATGTTAATTAACCTGATTGTAGTAATCATTTCACAACGTATATGTATCTCAGAACATGATGCTGTACATCTTAACTATATATGATTTTGTCGATTATACTTAATTTTAAAAAGAACCACAAAAAAGAGGATTAATGAATTAATATATGCTAAGCACCCAAAACAGTGCCAGGTGACAGTGCTGTGCTATTTGGTGATAAATGTTTAACAATCAGCTTTCTGGGGATAAAGGGAAAAAGCCCTGATGTAGAGCACTTGCTGATTTTGATGACATAAATGCTCCTGCCACCAATGAGATGTGACTGAAGGTGGAGGTGTGAAGAGTTATACATGGTTGTTTCTTCAGGACAGCACAGCAGTGACTTATACACAGTAGGACAATGTATTTGCATTTTTCTTAACTTTATACATGTGAGTTCACACTATTAACCAATCTTTCTTCCATTCTGTTTAAGAGGATGGTAGAGACATGGAACCAGTATTCTAAACAATTATACAGACAGATTGACTATACTCACCTCGCTGGCTGCACACTGAGCGATAAGGGAGCTCTCCTCCATGGCACTGTCCACCTTGCACAGTGTTGTTAAGTTCCCTTAGGACCATGATCAGAACAGCTGCTGTTAAAAGTCAGCATGCTCTCATGGTATCTGCATACCCGTGTTTATTGTAGCACCATTCACAACAGAACCAGCCTAGATGGTGACCATCAACAGATAAATGGAGGTGAAAATGAACAAAATGATGTCATTGACAGAAAAATAGATAGAACTGGACATCATCGTGTTAAGTGAAGTAAACCACACTCAGAAACTGTGCCAGGCGCTTGAAATACATAATTCCATTTTACCCTCACAACTTCATGCAATTATGGTTGTCACCCCCAATTTACCGATAAGGAAACTGAGGCTCAAAAAAGCCAGTAATGCCTAGTTCTCTCTTATTTGCCAGCATGATGTATCTGTGGCTTCCCAGACACTCCTGTGTAGTAGCTCTGACAGTGATAATGATGGTGCTGAGCCCTCCTGTGGCTTTAGTCAGGGACACCCATTGAGAAGTTTGTGCACTCTGACAATGATGTGGGCAGGTTCCAGGTGGTGACAAAGCTGGGACAGCCCATAGCAGAGGGGCTTAATAGCCAGAAGGACGTCTTGGACAGTTACTGGGCTACAATGGACAGATGCAGAAATAGCTGTGAATTAGACTACTGCTAAGGCATTGAGTTGAGCCCAGTGTCCCTGCATATCCCACAAAGACACATCCCCTGCAGCACCACAACCTTCTGGTCTGTGCTGAGAGTGGCTTCTACCCAGGCCACAGTGAAGTCAGAGGGTTTCTGGAATGGCCAGGAGAAGGAGACTGGGGTGGTGTCCACAAGCCTGAGCCAGAACAGGGGCTAGACCTTCCAGAGCCTGGAAACAGTTGCTCAGAGTGGAGCAGTTACACCTGCCGGGTAAAGCACTGGAGCTGGACCGGCCCTGTCCCAGGGGAATGGGAAGCACAATCTGGGTCTGCACAGAATAAAATGCTGAGGGAGTTATAACCTTTGTTCTGGGTCTGCTCTTCCTGGGGGCAGGGCTGTCCATCAACTTTGGGACTTATGAAGCATGCTCTGGACTTCAGCCTACAGGACTCCTGAGGAGAAGTGAAATTGACAACATTGAAGGATGGACCTGTGTCCCTACCTTTCTACATTATACTGGGCTTCCTGCTTGGCTTTCATTCCTCCACAGAGAGAGGCTATCCCAGGGCCTGCTTCCCCCATTCACTGAGTCTACAAAACATCCTCCTGATGCTTCCTCAACCATCCCGGACTTGGAAGTGTTGGCACAGACAGCAGGACTTCCCTTCCTTCTCTCCTGCTCCGCTATGTTTAACCCTTCCTGTCTCCTGTGTCTCTGAGCTCACCTTGTGCCACACTATGTTATTATACTTTTCTCAAACAAACGTGGAGTGAAAGATCATCTGCTCCATACATTCATCAGAATAAGAAATAGAAAAGGGAGGATAACATCACAATACAGAAATGATTTTCGCTCTTGTACTATTATGTGAGGTGATACTTACATTAAATAAGCTGTTAGCCATTCCCCTATGTACTTCTCTATCAAACATCGTGCGATATGCCATAAATAATTTTATTTATCAGTGTTTGCTTGTCAATTAAAAATGAGAGAAAAAGCTGAATAAGTCAGTCCCTCAGATCTCAACACAAACTAGTGATCAAAACAAAATAACAAAAGAACTTGATGGGAAGCAAGCTAGAAAAGCAAATCAACACTTTTAAAAAATCTTGCCTATAATTTTGTAAATATAATTGCGAATCTAAGTTCACAGACCTCATTATCATGCTGTGATAAGCAAGTGGATGGTTGCCAGAGAAAGTCAAAGCACTGGTTGAGAAGAAGGGTTCTGCTGTCATATTCCATCTGAAGAGTCAGTTGCTTCACATGTAAATCATATCAAAAAAACCAAATAATCAATTCAAAAGTTTATTTTAAAGGAATAATTATTGGAACATAATTTCTCCACCATCACATACAGCTCTAATGTGCTGCACTTGGGTTTTAGCTGCTTTATAAGTTAAAGATATCAAAGAGAAATGGAAACATACGCCCTGCCCAAGATATGTGTGCAAATATTAAGAGTAGCATTGTTTAGAAAAGATAAAGCAGGAAACAATCCAAATAGCAACCAAGTAATAAATTGATCAACAAAACAGACTCTACTTATACAGTGCAATGGCATTCGGCAATAAAAAGGTTGACTATAATTTGTGGTATTTGTTCCTTAAAGATTACAATTACTGAAGTAGGTTGAACTTGGGGTTTTATTGTGGGAAAGTTTTATAGAATAAATGTATCGTCTCTGTTGCACGTGTAACTCTCCAATTTGTCAGTCTTTGGAAACTGTACTTTTGAGTAATTTATCTGTTACTTACAATTTTATTTGTGTAAAGTTATTTATCATGTTATTATTTCATGTTGAACAATCTGACAGCAAAAGACGTAAACTTTGGTGGGTTTTTTTGTTTTGTTTTTTGTTTTAGTGCTAGGAATCGAACTCAGGATCTTGAGCTTGCCAGGCAGGTACTTGTGCCACTCAGCTTTATCCCCAGGCTTCATTTCACTTTTTCTTTCACTGGAGTCTCAGAAGGAGATTTTTTAAAATGGATGATGCTAATAACGTTTTTGAAGGAGTAATGACTTCCCAACTTCAGTGAAAGTTTTTAAACTTGTGTGCCTGACTTATTTCACTCAATATTATTGAGACAATAAAGCAAAGAGTGTTTTGGAAGACTTTAAAATTTTTTTGCAAAGTCAATAGCAGGTTCTTGTCCATCTTTATTAAGACAGAGCCAGGATTCAATCCACATCTGTGCGCTGACAAAGCTCCTACCTTAAAACACTGCACTTAACGGCCACAACTCTTTAAAAGGTGCTAGTGTCATTTTAATACTGATTATTGAGAATATGGCATACTGTGTAACAGAATGAACTCTAGAGCCAGACCCAGTTCACATACAACTCTGCAACCTCCCAGCCTCAGGCAAGTCACTTAACCTCTCTGCCTCAGTTCTCCATCTATAAAAAGGAGACAATTGTGGTATGTGTGTTAAAGGGTCATTATAAGAATTAAATGCATACTATGTATAAAATATCTAGAATCATGTCTGGCACATAGTGAGTTCTAGATACATGTTTATTAGATGCAAATAAAGTTTCTTTAGATGAGGTGAGAATTTCCCTGGGTTTCAAAATGGTAAGAGTGTGAAACTGACTTTTAAATATAATAGCCGAACTGCTTAATTCACTCTCTGGAAAAGATCCAGGCAGATGAAGCCAAACAACTTTGAAATCAAATACAGACAAATACCAGGTCTGGCTTTCCTTGCACACATGCACTCCGCACACTGATTTTCAGTTAAACAGCCTCCGTGGAGACTGCAATCCTAACAGGTAAAACACAGCTAACATTTTTCTAAGCAAGTTCTTCAAAGGTGGCTATTAATGTCCCTCAGAGGACACATGATGGAAAGAAAACAGGAGTTTTTTATATGGTGATAAACTTTGACTTAAATTGCTCTCCCTCAATTATAGAAAGCATTTAGCTAACCAACCCCAAACAGAGTCCCTGTCTTCATTCATTTCCTGATGCTATAACAGATTATTACAGGCTTGGAACTTACTAAACAATAGAAATTTATTCAGCTCACAGTTTTAGACATTGAGAAGTCCACCAACACAGGGCCACATCTGCTAAGGGCCTTTTTCCTTCATCATAACATGACCCAAGATATCATATGGACCCAGAGAACAGGACAGGGCTGACCTCATTTTGTATCAAACCTGCTGTCCTGATAATGAACCCTCCAGTGAGAACAACATGAATCAGTTCAGCACAGCAGCACCTCATGACTTTATTGCCTCTGAAAGTCCTACCTCTCAACACTGTTGCACTGGAGATTAACTTTCTTAACACACGGATTTCAGGGGACACATTCTAACCGTAGCATCCCTCTCAGCCCAGCTACTCTCAATAGCCATCCAAATAATTAAACACTTCTGTTGAAAGGCAAATGCTTTTGAAAAATTCAATAATGATATAGAACCAGGTGAGATCGTTGTACTGGTCAAGTGGATGGCTCTCCAAAGATACTTGAAACTTTTCATCATATCCATCTTTGTTTTCCAAAAATATTTACCTAAAGGTAGTGACAACAATGCTGCTCATGGGGCAGGGGACCAAATACACACCAAAGAATAATTCTGCATAGATCTGACAGCGCCTCCCAAATCCTTTACCCACACACATATTCATTTAATCCCTCAGCCCCCTGGATTACCTTTATCATGCTGAACATTGAACTCTGTATCATTAGGTATTACTTCTTCTATGGAGAAAGTTATAATAAAATCTAACCAACAATTTACAAAAACATCATGATAAATGAAACCATCAGGATGTAATAATCAAAACTAGGAAATGCTATGGGCTAAATGGCCTATTTTCTTCAATGAATAAACAACAAGGAGAGGAGAACTAAGGGAAATGCCCCATTATGAATGTAATCATTATGTACTGTAAACATGTGCTAATAATTTTAAAATAAATATAAAAGAATATGTAGAGCCATACCAGAGATATGTACTGTGTAGAATTTATTTTGATCCTGATTTAAGCAAACTAACTATAGGAAGATTTTGAGACCATTTGGACACTGATTGGCTGGTGATATTAAGGAATTACAGTTAATTTTAGGTGTATTAAAGATACTGTATGTGTGTTCTTTAAATGTTACTATCTCTTAGAAATACCTAGTTCAGTATTTACAGATGAAATAATGGAATATCTTTCATTGGTTTTAAAGCATTCCAGGCAATGCAGAAGGACACAGGGACATCAGGAGGGATGATACCCAATTGGCTATACATTGATGATTGTTGGGTAATAAATACCTGAAGGTTCACTTGACTGATCTCTCTACCTTGCATATATTAGACTTCCATAATCACAAGTGTTTCCAATGTTCTGAATTAGAAATGTAAATGTTCTTTCTTACTCTTCCCCTTCCTCTTCCAACTCACAATCTCTAGAATTGGTCTTTTCTATATACTCCAGTCTTCTCTCCATTTAATGACACCTTAGTCAAATTTCATTTCCCATCACTGCATTCCTGCAACAATCTCCTAAGTGTCCCCATTCTCAGTGCTCTTAAACCACCACCTTGTCACTTACCAGAGTAATCTTTCTAAAATTCAAATTTGATCACGTTACTCCCCCACTTACTACCCTTCACCTAGCAAGAGGTGTCCAACCATGATCCCCAAGGCCTCTCATGATCCTTCCTCCTGCCTACCATCCCATCCTCATCTTCCCTCCCATCTTGCATTCAAGCATGCTAGGTCCCAGTGAGACCAGGAACCTATCATTCATTTGGCAAGAATTTATCAGCCCTGTTATAAGAACAGTGTGACAAGCTTGGGGAACACAATGGCAAACATTGTAGAAGAATCTCTGCCTCCAGAAATTACATACTAGCAGGGAGACAGAAACAAATAATAGATGGGGATAAATGTAGATACAGTCACCTATAACCTTCTGAGTTTGCTGTGCCCTTAAACTTCTCCACCTTTGCATTTGCAGTAGCTGCCCTGGGAACTCCCTTCCACAATCTATTTCCTCCCACCTGCCCTTGAGTCCATCTAGTTACCCTTTCAGGTTCAGCCTCTCCATTGCTCCATCCCCTGATGGAGCAGATCTTCTTCTGCTGCCCTCAGACTTAGTTTTTCACCATTTTATCACAAACATCTTACATTTTGCCTAGGCCAAGGTAGTATTTAGTAAACATTTATTGAAAGAATGGATGAAATGAAAGAATGGATTGACGGATGGATTTCTGCCTTCCTTAAATGGGCTTTCTTGAGCTTTTGAGTCCTGAGTGTTAAGCAAAGAGATTATATCTGGGTATTATTCTGTATCTTGAAGCACTCAGGATTATCATGTATACTTTGTTAACCGAAGTCACTGAAAATAGATATTCACTTAAAGCAAAAATGTCCTTAAATGTTTCTGGTGAATTTGTGCTATGTATATAGAGAAGCTTCCACCATGGAATATGTTGTTAAACAAAAGTCATACTAAACTGTTCTTTTTCTAAAAAATTTCTCAAGATCTCTAAAATGCTAGGTTTCACTGTGGCCCTCAAGGATGGAACTTTCTGCAGTTTTCTGAAACATGTCTGATCAATAGACCCTGTGTCCTCAGCATATCTCAATAGACTAACCTCCAGAAGAGCCTCTCTTAGGAAGTGTTGGTCTATCTGATGCTGCAGTCCACTTAACACCATCTTCAAGTAAGATAATACACAAGGCTCTGCCACAGAAGCTGTGCAACAGTAGGAAAACATGAAAGCTCTCTGTTCCCTTGCCTCTTCATCTGCTAAACTAAAATGCATGTCTGAATCAGCAGGATGAAAAGTACTTTACAAAGAGGGACATGCAGACTTCTCTTTCCAGCTTTTTCCTTTTCTGTCTTTATCTCTCAGTCTATACAGTACACATAACAATGCCCTAGTAATTGAGAAAATGGAATATCAATCAATGCTTGTTAAAACATGTATACCAAAATGGCAACCTCAAAGGACAAAAATCAGCAGCAGCTAAGGCTGTTTTTGGATATGTGAGAAATGAAATAAGAGTAGACAATATGCCATTTGGGAGAAGAGAGTTTCTTCAAACACAGTGGTTTACATTGTTTCCTAAAACACAAAGAATGCAATAAAATACATGCGAATGTGTGATTTTACACATCTATATGGAGCTAGACCTATCTTACTATCGCGTGAGAAAATAAAATTGACAAGGGTTTTCTTTTCAGTCTGCGTCTCCAAAGCTTAGTTGATGACTAATCTTACAGATTAAATCCGATCACTGGATTATTGATATTAATTCTTTCTTCGGGTTGACAGCTGTAGGATGGAAATGTCATAGGAAACACACTGAAATCAACTGAGCCCAATTAAGCAGGCAGGACCCGAGCCAACACATAGAAAATACATCAATCACAACTCACAGTTTTATTTCTAAGCCACAATAGTTTCACAACCTGAGTGTAAGTTTGAAACACTATATTTATAACAATGTTATTTTGCATGATGATTTACATGATGAGTTCATCTTTATTCCATTGTTTTAAATCTCGTCTGCCAGCTCTTTTAAAGCACAATTTGACCAAGAAATGTTCAGGGATGGAGGAGGCTTTATCATCTTCAGTATGTTAAGCCCTGCTTTTAGTTAAAGCTTTTAGTTAAACAAGGACAAGTTTAAGCTGGCAATTTGCAAATAGGCTCATTTCTGTACCCATTCATTAATGTGCTGATTAGAATCATAATGTAGAGATGGGGGCAACTTAAAGTCAACTCATTTATGGAAATGCTCATAAATTTAGCAAATCATAGTTCAAATAAAAACATTCCATGATTATAGAATATAGAAAATTAGACTGATTTTAAGCAATAGGGTACAGGGAGTATACAAGCTTCTAGTCACAAAGTTATCCAGACTAAAGTGATAAAAGCTAAATAAGAAGTGAAAGAAATGAAATCAGTATTGGTAAATGGCAGAACTGACGGATGGCAGCAAGACTGGTGAGCATCCCAGTGCTTAAAGAAGTGAGCAAGAGGGAAGCGGAGAGGTATAGAGAGAAAGGAATCATAACTACATTTGGAAGCGGTAAGGGGACCAATGAATTGATCACTGTTGACATTAGGTAAATGACAATAAGGAATTACTACTTTTATATTTGTTGGAAACTGCCTATGATAAAAATGCATGTTTTTTACTTCTATCTGGAGATGTACTAATTCCAAGTGAATCAAAAGGAAACACATGCACATCGAGAACTATGAAAGGGGAAGAAACAGAAGAAAACGTTCCAGGGAAAGAAATAAAGACTGTATAAACACTATTTAAAGGAAAGATAAGATTAAGAATGATTGCAGGCGTGTCTTGCTAAAGGATACATTTTTTCAGTTTCAAGAAAAAAATATTGGAGAATATTATATAGCTGAAGGAATTATAAGAATAATTTATGGATAAAAGAGACACATTTACACATTCCTGGACAAAAACTTATAGGAAGCATTTAAATCAAAATTCTCATTCCAAGATGGGTGATAGAAAATAGAGGATATATAAACTCTCATGTGTGAAAAGGAGACTTGTGACAGAATAAAGAAACTTGGAAAGTTGTAAGACTTTCTTTCCTTAGGACAGTATGCACCCCACCCAGGCCAGCTAGCCACCCTGCCTTTTTTACACCCTGTACTTCTACTACTTCCCTCAGCACGCCTGCAACTGGTGCTAGGACAGAGCATGGAGAGGTGATATGTGGTTCTGCTTCAATGGGCACAGCTAGAAGGAGACCAGGTGCATTCTTGTGTTGCTTTAAGCCTTTAGAGCTTTTACCATTGATTTTTTTATCCTGAGGATTTAGCACTATATTCATTGTAATTGGCATCTAGGAGATTCTCAATAAATATTTATTGAACGAATAATGAAACAATGAGTGGACGAATAAGAATGGATGGACCGCAGAGCTTCCTCTGCCCAACACCACTTCCACCAGACATTTGGGTCCTGTGAGCTGTCAGACTACGTGCTGTTCCACGTCAGTTTTGCATGAACACATCAGGAGAACTAAGGGGTTCAGAGTACCCCTCGACTCTTTCTAGTCCCTCATTCTCCTGTCAAACCCTGTCTCGCGTCTTCTCTTTAAATACAATGACCCAGTTACATCAGTAATTTTATTTAACAACTCTTAGGGACTTTGGACTTTTTGTGGCCTCCTAATAATGAAAACCAGGCTGGACTACAGAAAATAAATAGTGATCTATCCCTCTTGTTGTTTCCCTCTTTGCGAAAATGCCCTTGATCTCCCCTGATTAATTGCATATTAACGTATCTGACATAGAGAATATCTTCTAAATTACCCACTAGTGTGAGGGATAATGTAGTGTGTGACACGAATGAGATACCCAGCTTCTCAAGCTCCCCAAATGCTTTTTTCAAAAATGATCCACTACTTTCTCAGCTTGAATAGTCTTTTTATATCAACCTCAGTGACTACCAAAACAGTTTAATGTTATTAGAATATCATCAAGTTTCATTATGTTTAATAAAAGATGGTGACAAGAGATAATTTTAAATACATTTTCACCAAAATTAAAATCACGAGTTGTAAAATTAATCCTAGAAGTGTCAGTTATAATGTGATGTAATTTCAGTCTACTTAAACATATTCTCATTAACTGCTCCAGTATGGAGCTCTAGCAATAAAATTATAAATATGGCAAAGAAGCTAAAATCTCAAATATTCACCTTCATCCTGGATAAATAAAAGTTTACTTTGTCTCATCAACCTATTTACCACTTTAAATGGGTTACCTAGTGGAAATTGATTGACATGGTCAAATATCTCATTGCGTATTCATCATCTGGTGTATATTCATTAAATACTAGTACATAAAATATTATCAATAGGCCCAGTATGAACCAACAAGAAAAATAAAAGACACTGTATATTCATTTCCTCCCATGCCTCGTAACTGATTCAGAAGACAGCCTAGAAAACTATGAGGTTAAATATGATAGTATTTATTTATCCTTATCCTCTTTGATGTCAAAACTGGTACATGAGGTTTCTTTTAAAATATACATGAAATACATCAGGAAAAACTAAGATAAAAGAAAAATAAAATGAAGCAAATAGATGGATGCTCAGTTGAAAGAGACATACTATAAATGAAGCAGGGAGATCCCTGAGAGCCAATGCAAAGAACACACACACACACACACACACACACACACACACACACCAATTGTTTAACGAAAGCAGCATTTTTCTAGAACTAAAACTCAAGTGATGTTTTCATGGGACATGTAAAGGATCGCTGTAATGTTTCCTTGACAACACCATGCCTACATCTATTGCAGCAGAGTTTCATGTGATTTTGCTGAGGGCAGAATGGCAACACAACAGGCCAAAGCAACACAGGCTAAACATGCTGCTTTCTAATCCTTATCTCCCCAGAGCTAATTGCCTCGTTAGGGTCTCTGAGGAGTCCAGCCATATAATAAAATGTATAGTTAGTCTCATGGTGCGCAAGGTATCAGGGAGGCACAAAGAGATGACCCTAGAGCAAAATTCTAAAGTGGGAGGAGGAGCTAGCTTAAGCTAAGGATGTAAGTGGACTAAGGAAGCATGGTACTTTGGGGGAACTAAAGTGGAGAGTACATGGGGGAATGAAGGAGAGGACGCCAGAGTGGCGACCAAGAGCCAGACCTAGTTCAAAACAGTTTCACAGGGCGAATGAATCTGTCATACCTGTTCTTTTGTTCATGCAGCGTATTGACTCTGCTTGCTGGGAGAAGCTCCAAGGGTCTAATTGTTTCTGTGGTTGTAGATATTTAATGGAGAGGATAGACTGGGCAGTTAGCATGCCTCCCTGCAAGCTGCCCCCTGAGAACACTCACATTCAAGACTCACATCTCCATCTCTTCCCTGCAACAGAAAATGTAACAGTCATAAATACCCCTCAAAAATCAATGGCCCCTAGATGTTTCTTCTGTATCTAGAACCCCCATACCATGACTAATCTTCCCCTTTCTTCTCTGTAGATCCAATGTTCAGGGCAAACACTGCCTCCTACATGAAGGCTCCTGCATTTCATATACCTTAAGGTAAGCTCTCTTTTCTTGAAGTCCTTCATGGCCCTCAGAGGATGGTATCTTGTGTCACAGTTATTTGGATTTCCTTCATTTGTTGGCAATTTAGGAGAAATATAAAAACAACATTCTTCTGCATCCCGGCCAGTCTTACAGTCCCATTTAGTCTATCAACCGAGGTTGACCATCTACACATGCCAGAGATGCCTTCAACACTGCACAACCAGACTCCCAGCAAACTATTCTGGCCTTAAGGAATTTATATCCTAGAAGAAAAATGTTCATTTATAAATATGCTAATGACAGAAACACAATGGATTAAAGAACACTGCCCACTTGCAGGTGAGGTATTAGGAAAGGGATCTGTGAAGAGGTAGCATTGAGCTGAGACACATAAACCATGAGCAAGAAAACACTCACAGGAAGATCTGAGGACAAAGTGTTCTAGGCACAAAGAATAGCAAAGACAGAGGCTGAGGATTTAGCTCAACGGCACAGCGCCTGCCTGGCAAGTGCAAGGTGTAATGAGTTCGATTCCTGGTACCAGAAGGAAAAAAAAAAAAAGACTAGCAAAGATACAGGCCCTGAAGCAGGAACAAACTTTCCATGCCTGCAGAATAGAAAACAGCCCAAAAGTCTGCAGAGTAGTGAATAAGGAAGAGAACAGGAAATAAAGCCAGAGAGGTAAGCTCTTCAGTTCCCTTGAGAACTAAGTAGACCAGAGATCTGCAAACCTTGGCCCCTGGACCAATCCAGCCCACTGTTAGTTTTTATATGGTCTGTGACCTGCAGATGGTTCTTACATTTTTAATTGGTTAAAAAAATTAAAAGAAAAATAACATGATGCGTGAAAATTACATAAAGTTCACCTTTCAATGTCAAATATCAAAGACTGATTGAAACACATTTATTACATATGGTTTCCTTGAGCAACATCAGGATTTGAGTACCTGCAACACAGACCACATGGCCCACTGAGTGTAAGGTATTTACACTCTGGTCCTCTAAAGAAAAAGGTACCAACCCTGGAACTAGACTCTAAGCTTCCTAAGGTCCAGTCATTTGATCTATACCAGGCATGATGCTGGCTTCTGGATGCACAGTGGATTAAGTCATACAGCGGACAATTCTGAATTCCAGTAAAGGTGCATTCAACCCTGGGGAAGAAGAAAGACAGTTTTATTTGAGTTCATGGATATACAAAACTCTGTGACCTACATCTTTGCTCCCACAGAACAGAGGCATCTGGATCCATTTATACCAATCCCAAAAGAAAAGAGAAGCTGGGGTCCTGAAAAGTGACCAGCTCATTATAGAAATACAGCCAATCAGCACAATCCAAAGGCTCTCGAATATGTTGAGTCAAACTTTTTTTTTTTCAGAACAAAACGAAAAAAGAAGATGAAGTCCTCAGAAATGGGATATTATTTAGCAAGCGATGGAAAGCGTTCTCACTGCACTAATGAGTCATTAAGTGAGGCATTTGGGAACTGGGGAGGCGCTATAATTAGGTTATCTGTATTTTTAACACAAGAAAAATAATCCAAAGCGGCGTTAACCAGTGCAGCTGTATTGGAAGGGGGACAGCTCCCTGCAAGTCTCCAAACAGAGGGGAATCATTTTTAACAACTCAAAGCTCAGCTGAGCAGTTAATTTAACAAAATGCTTAAGAACAAACCCTCAGCCGTTGGTAACCATCCCTGTCTCCTAGCTTTACTGTAACCAGAAAACAACACCCCATTCCAAAACACCAGGGCTGTACAGATATCAGCTGAGATGATGTGGCAACAGCAAATCTGATCATAACAAAAGGGGAACAGAAATGAAGTGAGGGAGGGATTAGGGATTTCACATAATTAAATTGTCAAAGGCCACAAAAGGAATGTGAAAATCAGGGGATATCACCATCATGGGAGACGAGAGAGAGGATTTAGTTACAAATATATTTCTTAGGAAGATGAAGAAAAAATAGATGTCCAGATTGCTCATTTTTGGCCTAATGAATAAATCATTGTGCCCCCGCCCCCACCCCCAATGCACCTGCTGCTTTGAAAAGTCCTTCCACACCAACCCAACAGTAAATGTCTCACAATGGCTCCAACAAGGCTGGAGTCCCGCCAAAGAAAATTACCACTCTTCAACCAAGATAAACATCATATTACTTCATTACCCTTTTAAAACATATGCAAATTAAATCCATTATTCTTTTTTCACCCAGAAATGAAGTTCGGTTGGCTGGAATTCAGCGATTCCTTTTGTTGCAGTTGACCATGAATGGATGAACTTCATGTAGATGGTGCCCACTCCCCATCTTTGAATCAAACATTAATACCATTTGACAGTAATAAATAACACTTATCACAATAGGGATAGAATAATGATTTTCCCACTCAGCTGGCTCATCAGAGCCTATCAGCTGACAACTGCATAAATGAGATTAGCATAACAGCTGCCTATGACAAATGTATCTAAATCCTTCTAATGCCAACCCGTGCTTTGATCTCCCTATCAAGTTGATGCCAAAACCCAAATCCATTTCTGCAAAATACATCTTGTTTATTATAGATACATATGTATGTCCCAGCACAGCCTGCATGAGAGCCTTAATTAAAAGAATTTGGAATATTGATTGAAAATTGTCACCTCTGGCTTTGTACTTCCTTCCAGGACTTTCCTGAATATTTTAAGAAATTTATTTTCAAAATGGAGCCAATGCTTCACCTTCTCGTACTTCCTCTTGAGTCACTCACCAGAATGTAATGAGGTCCTGTTCTGATGTTTTCAAATGAAAATAATGACCATGGCTTCATTTTTATTATTGCCTTTCAGAGGTATCAGGTTCATAAAAATTTAAATCAACTCCAAGTAACATAAGCCACAGTCCTTTACTTCCTATTATACAATCACAATGAAACACAGACTTGTTCTTTGTTTCAGAATGCAAATGGGGTTTGAGATCAAACCTGAAGTATAATGTCTTCATTTATCCTCCTCAACAATCTGCAGTGCTGATGAGGTAACATGGGGAGTAGCACACACACATTTAGGATGTCTAGGTCCCTGCAAGCTTCAATTTGTTTTTCCTACTGAATTAAACTTGAAGCATGATTAAAACTTCCAGGGTCTAGGGAATAACACATCGGACATTAGGGAGTGTACAATGTAAGGAGTTAGAGACTCCCTTAAGAACAGAGAGGCTGTTGAGAAAGCAAGGTAAACTTATGAGTTGAATGTGGGTCTAGCTAATCCCTCCTGGTGCATCCTAAAAGTAAAGGATAGAAGTAGCTAGCTCCTGTGCAAAGTATTTTGACTGTGTTGTTTAATAAACAGTTAAATGACACAGTCAACAGTTTTTGTACAGTGCCTGCCACGTACGACTCTAAGTTCTAGGATATCACAGAAACCAGGTAAACAAGTTCCTTGCCCTCGCGAGACTTACATCTAGCAGGGGAGCGGAGCTATTGAAAAATAACTACATAGCAGTGAAGAGAGACAAGACACTGTTCAGATCATATATTAAAAAGACATGAATAGATTCCAACCTTTGCACAAATATAAGCCATCGAAATTAGAACACACATGGGTGCTTTAGGCAAACAATTAAGTCTACATTTTTGGTTTGACTTTAGAGCCTTCTCAGGCTGAGGTTGAGCTTCCTCAGCAATTAATATACTCAATATGAAACAAATAGAGATATTCATTTACTTATTCAATGAACACATACTGATCAGTCACTCTGTGCTGAAAAAACAATGATAAATGAGACAGTTTCTGTTGTCTGTAGTGCACCATCCTGATGGTGACACTGACGCAGTCATGGTGACATTTAAACTGAGAACCAAGTAGGTGGACTTGCTAAAATATAAAACAAGATATGGATGGCAAAAGTAGACACTGGATGGTATCAGCAAAAGCAGGTATGTTAGAGCAAAAGATTCACCAAGATCCAGTTAAGGAATTATTAACCATTCATGCCAGAGCCTTCTGAAGCTGTCATGAAGTTATCTGTAGATGCTTGGACATGCGGCTCCATAATTTTTAGTTAAACCATCCGGTTTCATTGTATGAAGTAGGTTCAACTGTGGTTTAAAGGTTGTAGTAAGTATTATGAAAGCAAGACTTTATCTCCTGTCCAGAGTAGGTAGATGAGGAAAATAACACACTTGATCAAATGTGTCAGAATGAACTCATTGTTGATTTTGCTGTACAAAAGCTAGACATTTGATAAATACTTGTTAATTGACTAGTAGCTGTGTCAATAGTTCCACTGGAAATGACTGAAAATCTATGTTTAAGACATTTGTTGTCTGCACTTGGAATGAATATTATGTATCACATAAATGAACCCTACTATTTTTTAAGATCTATGTACAGGGTAGTGTGGACCAACCAACTGAATTTGTCATAGCTCTAAATTGTGTATTTTCTCAGCCTCCAGACACAAGAGGACTACTATCATAAAATTAATGTAAAATACAGGACTTTCCATATTGTATAAAAATAGAAACTTCTGGTCTAGGTGATGAAGATCCCTTATGGAAAAATAGTCAATTCTGTGTTATTTGTCTTAACTAGCTACTGACTCAAACTAACCAAGCAGCTTACTCACTTGATTTCACAAAATTCCATTCCTAAGATGACCCCAGGGACCTCTATGTGATGCCTATCAGCATGCCATATATCCAAACTTAAAAAAAAATAAAATCACTAAATTCAGAGCTATGAAGAAGCGTGTGTCATCATTTCAGCCTTGGTTGAAACCTCTGACATGTTTTGGGATTGTCTTTCCACACTTCAAGCATTTGCTTTGTGCCTGGGAATTCAATGATACTACAAAAGATATAGCGAGGTTAAAATCATCCTTCCTGACTTTAAGGAATTTACAATGTAACTATGGAGAAGAGATTTATGCCCAAGTTCTAACATGTGACGGGAAGGGCCAAGCACCATAAATATGCATTCAGAATGAGAAAGCTGTCCCAAATACTGACAGCGCACAAGATTGCTGGAGAAAACAACACAAGCTGGGAGAGAGGGTTGCACTAGCATCCGGATCACCAGGGGTCAGATTGACTAAAGTGTCAGGATACGGAAGGATAAACGGGGAACCAAATCTTAAGACCGACTGACACAGAGTTTGAATTGACACGCAACTTAGATTTTGTTGTTTTGCTTTGTTTGTTTGCTTGAACTACTTAGTGGGGCTTTTTTTCCTGCTTTAATTATGTGCTTTTAAAAATATATATATATAACATTTACTATCTCAAGCACGTTTAAGTACAGTTCAGTAGTGTTGACTGCATCCACATTGTTGTGCAACAGATCTCCCGGACTTTTTCATCTTGCAAAACTAAAACCCTTCTTATTAATTACCAACTCTTTATTCCCCCACTCCACCCCAACCCCTGGCAAGCACCATTCTACACTCTGTCTCAATAAATTTGACAACTTTAGATACCTCAAATAAGTGGAATTGTTCAGTAATCATCTGTGTGACTGTTTACTTAGTGTAATATCCTCAGAGTTCATGCATGTCGTAGCATGTGAAAACATTTCCAGACATCTTGAGGTTGAATGGCATTCCTGTTTACATATATAACACAATGTTTATCCATTCATCTACTGATGGACCATTGGCTTATTTCTACCTCCAGACTATCATGACACTGCTGAAGAATTCAGTTATGAACAAGGTTGTGTCATTAACACAACCGTGAAGTGGCAAAAATGATAACCACATAAACAGCCACCAAGATTTGAGAATTCCTATAAGTTATTTAAAACAATACATGAATAGAGCATATGAAAATGTACAACTGGCAATGGCCCAGATTCATTTGACTTCTGGGGAAGAGGCTGTTACACCCACCCTCCTCAGACCCTCCCACACTCAGCAGCCAGAGCTTTCTTGAGAGTTTAATGATCTGCACAGACTCTTCTCAAGGCCCTGCCTGGCTGGACTGATCTGACTTCACCGCTCTCTTCTTCAAGAGTGATACCTTCAGCTTATTGGTTGTTTGCTTTATTTTTTCCAACTACTGCTGTAATTGTCCTTTATTTAATCTTAAAATACAAGGGAAATGATTTGTAACCAGGATCTCTATACAGACATGTAGCTTGGAATGTCTGGAAAATATAAATGCAGAGTTAATGTGAATGTACCTACTTCCCAGAAAAAGAAACTTCTGTGAAAAACTTCAGACAAAAGAAAAAACTATTTTAAATTGTCATTCTATGGTTTATTGGGAGTTAATAAAAATCAGCTCAAAATTAAATATCCAATGTGTACATGATTCTCTCAGTTGGTTCCTTCCAGACTTGGTTGAAATATCAGTGACATTATTCCTAATCAAATCCTTTAAAAAGTATGCCTCCCCAACCCGGAGCACATTTTTCCCTTCCCTGATATTCCTCTTCATAGTCCATACCACCTAATCTCTCTATTTGTTTTATTTACTCATCTACTTTCTTCTACCCTCTAGAGTATCCTCATCTTCTAGAATATTCTATGAGGTCATGGAACATTTCCTTGGTTCTGTTCAAGGAAATGATCCCTTGGTTCTGTTAGTGAGTTTTTGGTTTTCTTGGTTCTGTCAGTGAATCTTTGTTCTCTCCTGTATCCCCTGTGACTGGCACATACTCGACATTCAGTAAGTATTTGTGGAGTAATGAATAAACAAATTAAGGAGACAACCTAAAGGTAATTGTTGTAAACATCTTTTTGGTAGCTACAGCAACCCCTTTTCTCAGAGAACTTTGTTTACCAAGTATAGCTTGAGTCCTGGCAGCCATTTTGGGAATATACGAACAGTCTCCCACGGCTACCTAGGAGAGGACACAGCCCTAATAGGACTTACCAGATTGCGTCTCCCAGAATTTAATTGAAGTGGAACCACCAGTTGCTAATCTGAGGCTCTGTGTATGGCTAGAGTCTAGGTAATTCAAAGTGGGAGCTTCAGGGCCAACACCTGAAAAGAGAAGCCAGCCGAGCTCATCTTGTTCGAGAGAATGAGAAGCTTACACAGAGAAAATCAGAAGAAACATGTGACCTCTGGTCTCTTATCTTCAAAGGAATCAGTGTCTTGGTTCTGGATAGTTTTCTTGATTTTACTCTCAGCATTACGGAATCTGACACATATCCTTGTGTATGGAGAATAAATTCCTTTTCTTGCTTAAGCTAGCTTAACACCAGCTTCTATTCCTCAAAACTGTTCTATCCAAGATAGTGACATAAAACATTTCCCAGTGCAGATGACAAATGTGTTTGTATTCATCAAAGTGATCTTTCAATGGGTCCATGGTCAAGTAAGTGCCCTCGGCTTCTTTGCACTTTGTCGCTTCATTTAGAATCACTTGGAGCAGGGTTCACTCCGCAGTTAGAAGACAGGGCTCTTTATGTGGCTTTTTCATATGATAATGTAGAGTATATTTTCAGCCTAGCCCTCAATCAAATGGGCATAGCCTTAAGGAGATATAATTACAGCTGCTATTCTGCTGGCTCTCAATGGGAGACAAAGCAAACAGTGTGCTAAGAAATTATTTTCAATGATGACACTCTGAACAACAGGGAAAAGAGGGCCAACCAGCAAGGAGGAGCCACATACTTCCATCTATAGAATCGAATCCTCACAGGACTGTCCCCCCATACACTAAAGTGACGAGAGGGTTGTTGGGTGCTTTTCTTGGATAGATGGACTGTGGATACCTTAATATGTTTTGAAATGATTAATGCTCACAAATCCAACACATCCAAACAAAATAAGAAAAAGTGGCCTTGATTACCAGTCCATCATATTCAATAATAACCACTTAAGAACCTACTGGAAATAACTGAAGTAAAATAGTGACTTGTTTTTTGTTTATGTTTTATATTTGTTGTTTCTTGTTTTGTAAGCTTAAACAAAGTCTCACTGCAAATGTATATCTTCCAGTGAGTAGTCAGTATTTCAATAACTTAGACATTTTTTTGCAATTCACAGTGGTAGAAATGTTAAAACACAATAGAAATGATTAACAATGGCAATGTATTCTCTTTTTTCATTTTTTTATTTTATGTATAAAAGGTTAGCTAAAATTTCATAACAAAATAATAGGAGAATAACAATAGTTAATACATTACCTGTTGTTATCCTTAAAGTAGTTTCTCAGGGTACAAAATATGGGCATAAAAATTTCTCCAATCTATATTAGCACAAACTTTTCATTTTAATGAACTAAGAGATACTAATAGTATAACTGACTTACATTTTTTCCCTTTTCCATACTGTCCTTTCCCCTTTCACCCATCCTAGTTCCTTTTTCCTTTTGAACAATTTCTTCCCATTTAGCAATATCTGTTGTACATTTTAGACTTTATTTACTCATTTAGTTTCTCACACCCAGGAGACAATATGATGTTTATACTTGTGAGGTTGATTTGCTTCACCTATGAGTATGGTTTCAAGTTGAATTCATTTACCTATAAGAGTCTCAAGTTTATCCTTCTTTATGGCTGAGTAGTACTGTGTTGTATAAAAATATCACATCTTTTTTAGCCATTCCTCGGTTGATGAACATTTGTGTTGTTCCCAAGATTCAGCTATTATAAATTCTGCTGATATAAACATGGGTGCAAAAGTATCACTGTGGTATAATGTTTTTAATTCTTCTGGGAAGACACCAAGAAGAGGAATAGCTGCGTCAAATGGGACCTCTAATTTTAGCTTTTTGTGGAATCTCAACAATGATTTCCACAATGGTTGTACCAGTCTACACTCCCACCAATGGTGGAGAAGGGTTCCTTTTTCCAACATCCCCTCCAGAATTTGTTATTGGTTGATTTCTTCATGATAGTCATTCTTTCTAGGGTGAGGTCAAATCTCAGTGTTGTTTTAATTTGCATTTCTCAAATGACCAGTGATGTTGAATATTTTTTTCGTATATTTATTTGTTGTTTGTATTTCTTCATCTGAGAAGTGTATATTCATCTCAGATGCCCATTTTCGGAATGGGTCTTTGAATTTTGGGGTCTGACTTTTTTTTAATTCCTTACGTGTTCTAGATATAAATGCTTTGTCTGAGGGACAATTGGCTACAGTTTTTCTCATTCTTTGGGTTGTCTTTTCACTCTGTTGGTGATTTCCTTTGCTGTGCAAAAGCTTTTTAACAAGATGAGATTCCAGTTGTTTATTATTTGAACTATTTCCCATGCAGTCTTGGTTTTGTTCATGAACTCTCTGGCTAACCCTATGTCTTCAAGATTTCTACCTACTTTCTCTTCCAGTAGATTTAGTGTTTCTATTTTAATATTTAGATTTTTGATCCATTTTGACTTTAGTTTAGTGCATGGTATTAGACGTGGATATAGCTTTAGTCTTTGGCATGTGGATATAGCTTTAGTCTTTGGCATGTGGAGTGCCAGTTTTTCTAGCATGATTTATTAAAGAGGATATCTTTCTTCCAGTGAACATGTTTGGCCCTTTTGTCAAAGATAAGATGGCTGAAAGTATTTGTAGTTGTATCTGCATCTTCCAATCTGTTCCACTGGTTCTTAGGTCTGTTTTTTGCTAGTACCATGCTGATTTCAGTTTTGCAATATAATTTCAAGTCAGGGATTGTGATGCCTTCTGCCTTGCCTTTGTTACCCAGGATTGCCTTTGCTCTTCTAGGTCACTTCTGGTGCCAATGAATTTTAGGAATATGCTAATAGTATACTAATGATATTTTGTTCAGGGTTGCATTAAATCTGTGTAATAGTTTTGAGAGTATGGCCATCTTCATGATGGTGGTTGTTCCTCTCCATGAGCAAGGCATATCTTCCCAATTTCTGATATCCTCTTTGATCTCCTTTCTTAGAGTACTGTAGTTTTCAGTAGATAGGTCTTTACAGACCAGATCAGTGAAACAGACTGGAGGACACAGACTCAACCACCAACACACTCAGTCACCTAATCTTTGATAAAGGGGCCAAACAAACTCACTGGAAGAACGATAGCCTCTTTAATAAATGGTGCTGGAAAAATTGGCTTAATACCTGCCAAAGACTGAAAATAGACCCAAGCCTATCACCATGCACCAAACTCAAGTCAAAATTGCTCACAGATCTCAATATTAAACCAGAAACACTAAATCTATTGGAAGAGAAAGTAGCTAAACCTTGAAGACCTAGGGGTAGACAGAGAGTTCATGAACAAAAACCAAACTGCCTGTGAAATACTTCAAAGAATCAACAACTGGGATCTCATCCTACTGAAAAGTTTCTGCACATCTAAAGAAATTACCACCAGAGTCAAAAGAAAACCCACAAACTTGGAAAAAATTTTAGCTGACTGTCCCTCAGACAAAGGGCTTCTATCTAGAACATATAAAGAATTAAAAAACATCAGCCCCCCAACAAAATTCAAAGACTCAGTCCAAAAATGGGCATCTGAGATGAATACACACTTCTCAGGTAAAGAAATACAAATGGCAAATAAATACATGAGAAAATGTTCAACATCATTAGTCACTTAAGAAATGCAAATTAAAAAACACTGAGATTTCATCTCATCCCAGTAAGAATGGCTAGCATTAAGAAATCAACCAAGAACATATTCTGGCGAGGCTGTGGAGAAATAGGAACTCTTCTCCCCTGCTGGGGGAATGCAGACTGGTGAAGCCACTGTGGAAATCAATTTGAAGATTCCTCAGCAAACTAGGTCTAGAGGTCCCATTCAAGCCAGCTATTGCCCTTCTGGGTATTTTCCCAGAAGATCTGAAAAACATCATATCACAGTGATATATGTGCACCCATGTTCATAGCAGCAAAATTTGTAATTGCTAAACTGTAGAAGCAACCAAATGTCTGTCCACTGAGGACTGGATAAAAAAAAATTGTGGTACTTTTATATAATGGAGTATTACTCAGCTATAAAGAAAGATAAATTTGAGGCTTTTATAGGTAAATGGTCACAACTAGAGACCATATTCATAAGTGAAATAAATCAGACCTGCATGTATAAGCATCATATTGTCTCACTAGTGTAAGACCTGAAAGAGTGAATAAAAATTAGGAGGTATGACAGACATTGTGAAATGAAAGGCAAATGCTCAAAAGTAAAGGGCAATGGGGATGTGGGAAATGAGAATGGAAAGAAGGGGAAATTATGTACGTATACAGGATAGCTAACATAGTTGCACTACTGTCTTCTATTGCTCTACAGAAAGGAACAGTTAATGATTACTTGTTTGATCAATCTTGTATATCTGTTTTCCTGAGAAACCACTTTGAAGATGTCAATAAGTAATACAGCAACCATGGTTAACTTCCTACAATTTTGTCTGTAACTGTTTTGTTTGTATCATTCATATGCTATTTGGTAAATGGATGTCTGTTAATATGTTTTCCTTCTTTTATTTTTTAAAAATAAAAAAGCGACAATATATAGATCATTTATTTCCTTTGTTAGACTGATTCCTAAGTATTTCATTTTTTGGATGTTATTGTAAATGGTGTGGTTTCCCTAATTTATCTCTCAGTGAGTTTGTTGTTGGTGCACAGGAATGCTATTGATTTTTGAGTGTTGACTTTGTATCCAGATATGCTACTTGGTTATTAGATCTAGAAATCTTTTGATGGAGTTTTTGGAGTCTTCTATGTAGAGTATCATATCATCTGGGAGTAGTGATAATTTAACTTCTTCATCTCCTATCAGTATTTCTTTTATATCTCTGTCTTTTCTAATTTCTCTAGTTCTCTGGGTAATGTTTCCAGAGCTATATTGAATAGGAGTGGTGATCGTGGACTCCTTGTCTTGTTTCTGATTTTAGAGTGAAAGATGGCTTCTATCAGATTGAGATAAAGACAATCTATTCCATCTATTCCACTTTTTTTAGGGTTCTTATCATGAATGAGTGTTGGACTTTGTCAAAAGTATTTTCTGCATCTTTTGAGATGATCATGTGGTTTTTGCTTTTGGCTCTGTTGATATGGTGTATTACTTTTATTAATTTGCATATGTTGAACCATCCCTGCATTCCTGCGATGAATCCCGCTTGGTCATGGTGTATAATCTTCTTGATGATTTGTTGCATTCTGTTTGCTTATATGTTACTGAGGATTTTTGATCCATGTTCATTAGGGAGATTGTTCTGTAGTTCTCTTTTTTGGTTAGGTCTTTCTCTGCTTTTGATATCAGTGTTATACTTGCCTCCAGAAATGAGTTAGGAGTATTGTTTTCCTTTCCAATTCACTAAAGAATTTGAAGATTTCATTAAATCTTCTCTCAATTTCTTATAGAATTCAACAGTGAATCCATCAGGACCTGGGCTTTTCTTTGTTGGTAAGTATTTAGTTACATTTTCAATTTTATTGACTGATATTGGATTATTCAGAACTTTTATATTTTCTTGATTCGGCTTTGGTAATTCACACATTTCTAGGAATCTGTCCATTTTTTCTGTGCTTTCCATCCTATGAGAGTAAAGATTTTCAAAGTAGGTATTGATGATCTTCTAAATTTCCACTGGATCTGTAGTTATTTCACCTTTCCATTCCCAATTGTATGAATTTGAGTCTTTTCTTTCCTTTTTTAAATAAGGTTGGCTAAGGGTTTATCAATTTTATTTATTATTTCAAGAACAAATTCTTTCATTCATTAATTCTTTGCATTGTTTCCTTGGTCTCAATTGCAAT
The DNA here is from genome assembly GCF_000276665.1 of Chinchilla lanigera. NCBI lineage: Eukaryota > Metazoa > Chordata > Mammalia > Rodentia > Chinchillidae > Chinchilla > Chinchilla lanigera. The sequence continues at coordinate 10,639,308 of NW_004955433.1, forward strand.
AATTTCTACTCTTATATTTATTATTTCCTCCTTTGTACGGGCATTGGGCCTGATTTGCTCTTCCTTTTCTAGAAGCATGAGGTGCAACATTAGATTGTTTATCTGTGCTCATTCTGTTTTCCTGATGTGAGAATTCATGGCTAAAATTACTCTCTTAGGATTGCTTTCATTGTATCCCACAGGTTCTGGTATGTTGAATCTTCATTTTCTTTTAATTGTAGATATTGCTAAATTTCTTCCTTAATTCCATCTGTGACCCATTGTTTGTTGAAGAGAGTGTTATTTATTTTCCATATGTTTATGGAGTTTTTGCAGTCTCTTTTGCCATTAATTTCCAATTTCCTTGCACTATGGTCAGATAATATACATGGGATAATTTCAATTATTTTCCATTTACTTAAGCATGTTTTATGGACTAGTATATGGTCTATTATAGAGCACCCCCCCCATGTGCAGCTGGAAATTAAGTGTATTCTGATGTTGTTGCATGGAACATTCTGTAAACATCTACCCAGTCCCATTTGTACACAAGTTTGGTTCAGTTCTAATACTTTGCTGATTTTTTTGTCTCATTGATCTATTTGTGACAGGCGGGTATTAAGATCCCCCATTAAAATTGTGTTATTGTTCATGTGATTTTTCACGTCTATTATATTTGTCTTATGCAGTTGGGTGCTCCCATATTTGGTACATAGATATTTACAATTGTTATCTCCTCCTCACAAAGTTTTCCCCTAACAAGTATGTAGTGACCTTCTTTATCTCTTTTGATCATTCTTGGTTTGAAGTTCACCTTGTCTGCAAACAAGATAGCTACACCTGCTTTTTTCTGGGTTCCTGTTGGATGGAGTATTGTTTTCCATCCTTTGACTTTTAGTCTATGAATTTCCTTTTGAGTTAAAATGATTTTTCTTGTATACAACATATTGTTGTATCCATTCTACCAGTCTGTTTTTTGTTTTTTTTTTGTTTTTTTTTTTTTTTTTTTGATGGGTGAATTAAAGGTATTTACCTTGATGGCTATAACTGATATGTATGGGCTTATCTTTGTCATGTTATCTTCCTGCTGTTGTTCCCTACTTTTTACCTCTGTTTAATTGTTTGCCCCACTTGATGGTTTCTTTCTGTTGTTGTTCTTGGAAATGTGGCCATTTTTATCTCTGTCTAGAATATCTTTGTAATGTTGGTTTGGTGGTAATAAATTCCTGCAGTTGTTGTCTGTTAAGTGTCATATTTCTCCATTAATTTTGAAAGATATGTGTGCAGAGTACATTAATCTGGCTTGAAAGTTATTTCCTTTCAGGTCTTGAACTATATCACTCTGAGCTCTTCTTGACTTGACAGTTTGTGTTGAGAAGTCTGCCATAATTCTGATGGGCTTTCATTTATGGGTGATCTGTTTATTTTTTCTAAAAGATTTTAATATTCTGTTCTTGTACTGAATTTATGGGATTTTGATTATAATATGTCTGAGTATAGCTTTAATGTGGGTATGGCTAATTGGAGTCCTATATGCCTCACTAGATGTCAGATTCTCTTTGCATGCTTGGGAAATTTTTGCTATTACTTTTGCAAATAGGATTTTTAATGTTATTTCTGTTGACTCCTGCTTTTTCATTGACATCAGTTATTCTTGTATTATTTTTCTTTGCATCATCTTGCAGCTGTTGAATTGTTATTTCCTGATCTTTTATTATTTTCAAGAGATTTTACTTTCATGATCATTAACTGTGATTTTGTCTTTAAGGACTGAAAGTCTATCTTCAGTTTCATTCAAGTGGTTCTGCCAGCTTTCAATGGAATTTTTAATTTCATGGATATTTGTTTGAATCCATTTCATGCATTGTATTTCTTTCCTACATTGATCATTCAGTTTCCATCTTTTTCCTATCATCATCTATTTTTTATCTATCTCCACTCTAGATTTGCTGAGCAATTCCTTTATGAATGCTGACATTTCTTTTTTTACCTGAGAGATCATTTCTGATCTGATTTCCTCTATAGCCTCCTAGATTTGTTTCTTTACTTTGGTTGCTATCATTTCAGAAATTTCATGTGTGTGTCTCCCATTCTCCTCTATCTCATTATCTCCTGGACTTATTCTGAGCAGGCTGGAGATCTGAGGTAGCATTTTGCTTCTGTGTCTTGTCATTTTCTATTTCAAAAGTTTTTATCTTGTTTTCCATGTTGATCCTTGTAAGCTTTTGTAGTAGGTAGCTTTATCACTAGTACCAAGGCCTCTTAGGTAAGGTTTGTTCTTCAGGAATGTCTTCCATGTGTAGGAGGTTCTTGATTTGCTTCTGTCCCAAGATCCTATCTTTCTAATTAATTAAGAGTAAGATATTGGTATCTGTTTGGCTCAGCCCTCAGTCCTTTGGTGCTGGGGTCTGGTGAAATTATTACCAGAACCTCCCATTATTGTTACAAAAGTGAGAACAACTGATTAAAACAGATATGCCATCCTAGCTAAAGTAGTATACTTCGCAATAACAATAGCATCAAACACAGTTTAGAAACTGACATACTGTGGCAACTATTAATTTTGTGCTCTAACCATAGAAGGAAATTCTACAGTTATATAACAGAACTGATTAAAAGTTGGGTGCTTGTATTCAAAGTGTTTCCCCTTAGTAAAGCAGCTTTATACTATGGTCATGAAATTTAAGGATAGTGGCTAGAACAGAGATAACTGAAAAGAAATAAAGTAGAAGCTGGGCTAGAGAATGAAGGATACTCACAAGCTTTGGGAAACTAGAGAAGAGGGCAGAAGAGAACGAATGAAGGATTATTGAAGTTGGGATTATTGAATATGGGATTAATGAAGTTGACTAGAAAAATTAAAGAGACTATTTTCTCATTAGAAAATATGATTGTTTAGAGAGATAAAGTGAGGAAAAGGAGAAAGAAGATGAATAGATTAGAACAAAAATATAGCTAAAAGACAAAAAAAGGAAAAGGAATGGTAAACCAGCAAAAAAGAAGAAAAATAAAACAAAGTAAAATAAAATAAAACAAAATTACTCTGGGGTCCACTGAGAGTCTAAAACTACTGGATAACATTGTCAAGCCTGAAGTAGAGTTTATGCTCAATTTGAGGCTGATCTTGCCCTCCATATGTGGGGACCTGTGGGCAGAGTCCTTAGCCAGTACTTTCTGTATGTCCTTTAGCAGCTTTCCACTCCTTACCCTGCTTCTCTTGGAAGCTTCTCTTCCAGTTGTTTTCAAACAGACACAGGGGCTGTTCCCAGTCCCATGCACCTTTGGCTCCTCCTGGTTCTTGCTCAGCCTTCTGTGCTCCTCTGCCACTGGCAAGTCTCTGTCCTCTCAGGTTGTTGCAAGGTGGGGTGGGATGCTGTGACATGGTCTGGTCCTCTGCTCCTGCTGTTCCTGTCCAAGTCTCCTCAGTGTCAATTCTTGCTGCTCCTCTGCTGAGGTTGGGAGTCTAACTTCTCATTCATTGCTTTACACCATCACCCACCTCTGTTTTTTTTTTTTATTTATTTTAAGAATAAAAGAAGGAAAACATATTAACAAGCAGACATCCATTTACAAAACAGCATAAGAACAACACACACAATACAGAGTTACAGAGAAAGTGGTAGGAAATTAACAATGGCTGTTGTATTACATATTGATATCTTCAAAGTTGTTTCTCAGGAAAACAAGTACAGACATGCAATATTGATCAAATAATTAATCATTAACTGTTCTTTTCAGTAAAGCGATAGAAGCCAGTAGTACAACTATGTTAGCTATCCTGTATATATATATATATATATATATATATATAAAATTTCCCCTTCTTTCTTTTCTCTGTTCCCTCACCCCAGTTGCTCTTTACTTTTGAGCATTTTACTTTCGTCTCTCAATGTCTGTCATACCTCCTAATTTTTATTCACTCTTTCAGGGTCTTACACTAGTGAGACAATACATTGCTCATACATGGAGGTCTGGTTTATTTTACTTATGAGTATGGTCTCTGGTTGTGACCTATAAAAGCCTCAAGTTTATCTTTTTTATAGCTGAGTAATATTCCATCATATAAAAGTACAATTTTTTTATCCATTCCTCAGTGGATGGACATTTGGGTTGCTTCCACAGTTTAGCAATTACAAATTGTCCTGCCATAAACATGGGTGCACATATATCGCTGTGATATGATGCTTTCAGATCTTCTGGGAAAATACCCAGAAGGGGAATAGCTGCATCACCCACCTCTGTTGTAGTCTGCAACTTCCTCAAGGAAGATGGAGGAGTGCTGTGGGGTGCCTTTCTTCTCCTGCTCCTGGCAGCATGGAGAGAGCCTGGGGATGAACAGTCCCAAGACGCAAGGCTGTTTAATTCCCCATGCCTCTCTAATCATAGGTCACAGGATGGGCTTAGCTGTTCCATTTACTATGCACCCCTGTAGTCTTAAATTTTGCTCCTGGTGGCTCCAGTTAAACACTCTGGCACACAGAAGAAATGAGATGAAAAGAAAAAAGAAAAAGGTTGGGCCTGGTGGCACACACCTGTAATGCCAGCACTCAGGAGGCTGAGGCAGAAGGATCATGCAAATTTGAGACCAACCTGGGCTACAAAGTGAGCTCAAGACCAGCCTGAACTACATAGCAAGACCTTGTCTCAAAAAGATAAAGAACAGAAAGGAAAAGGAAAAGAAGAAAAGGAAAAGAAGAAAAAGGAAAGGAATAAATGGAATTAAAAAGAAAACTGGCCTATTATCAGGGAGGGAACAGTTTGTGTTGGCAGAATTTACTGCTGGACTATAGCATCTTCTGTTTGGAGGAAGGCAGAGAGGCAGGGGACCTCATATCCCAAGTCCATCCTGTATGGCTTGATTTAGCCACATTATTTTTTTATACCCTTTCTTCTTCTTCTTCTTCTTCTTCTTTTAAGATTCCAAGTATGATGGGCAGTCATCCTGATCCAGCAGTCCACCAGCAGCGGGTGGGCTAGCTGGCCATTTTATTTAGTCATTTATCTATATTTTGCTTGTTTTATTAGTCTTTTATGTCAGATTGATTCTAGTTTCAGGATGTATGTCCCTCCCCTTACTTCCACTTACCTGTGTTTTAGTTGAATTTCTCTAAGTAGCTCTGAATGAGGCTCCTCCTCTATTCACCCATGTTGTCTCCCCCTGTATTCTCTTTTAATGCCACACAATCAGTGAATGAAATATAATTAGAGAACAGGAGGCTTATACTCCAAGTGTTTAACTGTCTCTGTTTCATAAGAGAGGGGTTTGATCAAACTGTAGTGCACATCTACTGTTGTAAAATAATTGCATTTCAAATATACAATAAATGTGTTGGAAAAGTAGGAAGGTAAAGGAAAATAATTTCATGAAATACAGACAGTATGTGCCTGTGTAAAGCTTTCTATTTCTATTTTTCTTTTCATTTCAAATACTGTATAAGGTTCACTCAGACAATTGGGTTTGTGTGTAAATACAACCGACTGGTTCTCCCAGCAAGGACCCCATCCCCACTCTCTTCAGCTAATAATATCTCTCTTTTGTTTCACCTCATTACTTCAAGCTCTCCTCTGCTGTTCTAAACTCAGTAATTTCTCTCTCTCCTCACTGCCTACACCTTTACAAATATTTGCAAGCAGTTGTCATGCCTTATCCTGGTACTTACAACACAGCAAAAGCCTTCAGTGTCTTTAATACTTAATAACTAGGCCAGAGTCTTAACTGTTTTTGTCTCCTGTAATTTCAACTGTCTAACATGTTACAATGTCTAATGCAGCCCTCTACAGCACACCATTGAATTCAAAATTCACTTTGCTTCCCTTGGAAAATGCTGCCCTGGGTGAAACCATTATATAAGGTTATCGCAGTCACCACAAACTTACTGCTGAGCCCTGGACAGTCAGACTTTGGTCATGAGATCTAAATTGTAGCAGTCACACCCATACCACTGGGTAGCATTGGGCAAGTCACTGTTTCTGTGGATTTTATTCTTTCCCTTATAAAGTTCAATCAGATTAGCACTAAGACGCCTTCTAAATCTGTGACTGTAAGGCTAACCTATATTTTTTAAGTATCCTTTTTAAACCTAAACCTAATCAAGTCACTGTAGTTGATTCCAATAGCACTTGAATGAACTCAAACTCCTTTACACAGCCAGTCTAAGCCCTGCATGATCCGGCCTCTGCCTACATTTCCAGCTCAGCTGGTACCACCTTTTCCACTTATTATAGGTTACATTCATCCAGATGAGACTCTGAGACAAGGATATGAGTGCAAGTAGCTTGTGCAAAGGGAAAGTGATAAGGAAATGAAGAAGGGAAGCAGTGAAGGGAAAGAAGTCCATCAAAGATGTGTGATGAAGCCACTTATCACAATGGTTGATTCAAGTCCAGTCCCACTGAGGATGCCTAAGGACCAGTGAAAAGCACAGACCCTGCCTTATCCCTCTGGGGGATGATGTTGACCCACCAACTCCCACTCACTGTAGCTTAGGAATAGCTTGGGAGGATCAACTCCCTGGTACCTCCAGCCTTCCTAGGATGTTGACCCACTGTATCACCATGAAAAGCTACCTATTCATACAGGATGCAAACTGCCAAGCTAGTATGGGTAAGGCATACTACTGTTCTATCATTTACTAAAATGCAAATGTGCAGGCCTTCCTAAGTCTCTGGGCTTGTCAGCCTTTTCTCCCTGGGAGAGTCAGTGCACAAGATCCTTGTGCATCAGACAGTTTGCAAAGTAGCATCACCTTCTCAGCCGAGTCTTCTGTGGCTGCCTTATCAACATTCTGCATTTCTTTCCTTCATAGTATTGTTTGTTTGTTTGCAGTACTTGAGATTGAACCCAGGGCTTTTACTATGAGCTACATCCACATAAAACGTTTTTTCCTTTTGAGACAAGGTCTTGCTATGTTGCTGCTGTGGTTTAGATCTAAAATGCTCCCCAAAAGTCTCATGTTTAGAGGTGGGATTTGGTCAGGAGGGCAGATTACTGGAAGAATGACTTCGAAGGGTGTATTCTTGTTCTTAGCACCTCCCTTCACTCTCTGCTTCCTGGCTGCCATGTGGGGAGTAGTTTTACTCTGCTGCCCTTCTGCCACACTGTTTCTGCCTTGGAACCAGCATGCCATGAGCTGAACCCACTGAAGCTATAAGCCAAAATAAGCCTCGCTTCATTTAAATTGTGGGTATTGAGTATTTTGTCCCAGTGACAGGAAATTGACTAATACAGTTGCTAATCCTTCTATGTTTCAGGCAAGAATTGTGATTTTTCTGGGAATCTTGTGTGCTTGTTTTTTATTTAAAATTATTCCCATTTAAAAATGAAGAAATTAAATTGTTTTTTAAGTCTTGTATTAACCCCAAAGTGCTCTCAGCCTATTAAGTGAGGAACATAAATAAGGGCCTCACATATTCTTGGGACTCAGTATAGGTGTTCATTTAAATTGTTCCACAAAGATATATGTGCACCCATGTTTATAGCAGCACAATTTGTAATAGCTAAATCTTGGAAACAACCCAAATGCCCATCAACCAAGGAACTGATTTAAAAGATGTGGTTTTTTATGCAATGGAATGATATAAAAAATGGCATATACTCAGCCTTAAAGAAAGATAAACTGGAGACTTTTATTGGTAAATGTATGCAACTCAAGACCATACTCAGGAGTGAAATAAACCAGATGCACATGTGTAAACATTGTATTGTCTCTCTAGAGTGAGAAGCTGAAAGAGTAAATAAGATCCAAAATGTATAATAGATATTGTAAAATGGGAAGAAACTTCAAAAGGAAAGAGAAACTGGGACGGGGGATTGGAGAAAACAGGAAGGGAAAAGCAAAAAGAAAAAATAGCATACACAGTATATATAAAAGATGGTTATACTACTAATTTCTCTTAGTTAAAAAGAAAGGTTTGGGCTAATATTGTTTGGACAATTAAATGCCAGTATCTTGTACTCTGAATAACTAATTTAAATATTATAATATGCAATGTATTAACCATTGTTACCTTCCTATTATCTTGTTTTAAGTCTTATATATATATTAGTTTTTTGAATGCTCAAAATAAACTGGCTGGGCCATACATACAATGATTGGAAAATTTACTAATTGAATCTGTTTCTTCACTTGATAATTTCATGTAAAAGTCAGATATGGCAAATACTTGCTGTGAGAACTATTACCTAAGTCTATGCTTATGGCAGACATTACCAATCAGCTTTATACTCTTTCACTCACCCTAACTGTAAGCATAGAAACCTGGAAAACAGAACTTTAATCAAGAGACAAAAGTTAACATTGCCAGTGATAAATCACATTGAAAACAGATAGAATGATATATGATATGGTATGATTACTTTCAGAGTGTTTTCCTCCAAATCCATAACCCTAATCTAATCATGAGGGAAAAAAAATCAAGATAAACCCAAGTTGAGTGGCATTCTACAAACTACCTGACCAATATTCCTCAAAACTGTCAAGATCATGAAAACAAAGACAGACTGAGAAACTGTCACAGACTAAAAATCCAAGGGGACATAAAGACTCGCAACAATAGAGTATCTTTTTTTTTTTAGAAATAAAAGGAGGAAAATATTAACAATAGAGTATCTTCAACAGAATCCTAGATAAAAATGGCTTTACTGAAAGAAAAAGAACCCAAGTGAACTGTGAAAAGTCTGGAGTTTAGTTAACAGTAATATACTAATGCTAATTTTTTTAGTTTTGACAAATACACAATGGTTCTATAAGATGTTAAGTTCACAGAGAAAAAGGAAAAGGTGTTTGTATTATCTTTGTAAATTTTCTGTACATCTAAAATAATTCCAAAGTACAAAGTTTAGTTGAGCCCAGACCCCTTATTATCATTATGAACACATAAACCATATCTAGTCTTTTTTATCTTCACCTACTTCATCAGTATAAGCATCTCTAAACTTTTCAGATATTTTAATGCAGCTAAAGAAGACTGAAGTAGCAAAACTTGAAGTTAGAATATGTAGCTTGGGATATGCATGTAATAGGAAATTCAAAAATGATCCTGAAAAAACCAGTGTTTAGTATAAAACCTGAAAGAGTTAATTTAAAGTTGGAGGTATGATAGACATTGTGAAATGATAGGAAAACACTCAAGGGTAAAGGGCAACTGGGAGGTGGGAAAAGAGAAGGGAAAGAAGGAGAAATTTTGTATGTATGTATATACAGGATCATTAACATAGTTGATCTACTGTCTTCTATTTCTTTGCTGAAACTGTCAATGAGTCCTTGATTGATCAATATTGCATGTCTCTATCTGTTTTCATGAGAAACCACTTTGAAGATATCAGTATGTAATACAACAAGCATTGCTAATTTCCTACCACTTTGTTTGTAACTCTATGTTGTCTGTACTGTTCTTTTGCTATTTTGTACAAGGTTGTCTGTCTGTTAATGTTTTCCTCCTTTTATTTTTAAAATAAAAAAAGAAAAACCCAGTGTTATTCTTTTCCACATTCAAGTCATTTAAGAGCTGCTCTGTAGCCACCAGTTTCCTTAAATTAATGCCTTTTTTAAATTAATGTCTAAAAAATCTTTTATTTACACCCAAATTTAATTGCAAAGTTTGAAATCTGGGCATAGGCAGAATATATTGAGTACTTGACACTAAGGAATTGCTGCCCCTAATGTTAACAATCAACTAAATTGCTATAAATCTTCTCTTAATACCTGCCAGATGACATCTGTGCTATAGATCATCTTAGTAAGGTTCATACAGCTTTTCCCTTGAAGATACATACCAAGTGCAGGATCCAGGCTTTCTATGTACTTACGGAGCCCATAATTCATTGTCTACATGAAATGGACTGCTTTTGAAAACTTAGAGACTGCAACTTTCACTTTTCAAATTGTGTAGCTAGCAGATTTCATTTACAGTATATTGCAACAAGTCCCTGGGAGTTTCCACTGAAGCCCATAAATCAGAATCAGTTAAGAAAAATGTTCAAGAGAATTTCCCATTTCTGCAGAGAGACAAGGTTGAGAAATATCAGAGGTAGAGTTATACAGTGTGAAATGACACTTTCTAAAGGGCTCTTTTGAGCAATTTATTAAGAATTTGTCAAAGACATGCCAAGTACTCATCAGTGAATTAAACGTGTATTAAAAAGCTTATTGTAGCATTTAAAGATCATGATGCTTATCACTTAGATTGTACTTAACTTGCTCAAAACATTTTCAATTCTAATTAAATATTCTCTCATGTGTATCTGTGAAGAGAAATAATCACTTATAGAAGTAAAAAAACACCCTGACTCACAAATTTAAAATAAAAATCCATCAAAGGAGGCTTGGGAACTTGAGCACAGCATTAGATATGTAGGCAAATGTATAACGTCTTGAGTTTCAGCCAGAAATCTAAGCCGGTGCCCCCAAACAACCATTTGGAGTTCAATCTTCTCATCAAAATGAACTTTCATGCTTGGTTTTTCCTGAAGTTTCAGCTGCCCTATAGAGAGTCTTTTGAGGTTTAGACTAATTACGTGGAGCAAACAGGGAAACAGCAGTTCCATTTTCCCAAATATTAGGTTTATCTTTTCAGAAATCCAGCTCAACAGATACAGTTTAAACATGTCCCAGCTTCATGACTTCCTCTTCTTTATTTTCCTTAGTTTTAAAAGAACATCACTGTTTCTCAATGAGATCGACATTTTGATAGAGAGAACAGCCCAAAGAAGAGTCCACCTTCACAGGTGATAATTTTGCTATAAAACTATAAAGTAAGAACTTTTGTCCAAGGAAATTGGGGTTTCAAATTTTAAATTTGGCCACTCAATATAGAACATTTTTAACGTTCAAACTATGAGCCCCAGTGATAGCCATAACAACAGTACTTACCCAAATGTGCATATCCTTTAGTCCAGGAAGGAACTTCTAGGAATCTGTCTCACAACCACACTGTGTACAGTATATGTACACGTATGTTTACTGCAGCAGTGTTCATAATAGGAAAAAATTAGAACTTCCCAAAATGTCCCTTGACAGTGAATTCCATAATGAATACATTTGTCTTAGTTCAGATTGACTGCTATAATAAAACACTATACACTGAGGGGCTTATAAACAATAGAGACTTATTACTTATAGTTCCGAAGGTTCAAAGTCCAGAATCAGGGTGGCAGCACGGTTGAGTTCTAATGCAAACCCTCTTCCACACAGCAGACTGCTGTAGCTGCATCCTCACATGGTGAGAGCGGCAAGGCAGCTCTCTGGCGTCTCTTCTAAGGCACGAGTACCATTCATAAGGACTTTATCCTCATGACCTAATTATTTCCCAAAGGCTCCACCTCATAATGCAGTCATCTTGGGGTTAGGATTTTAACATATGAATTTCAGGCAAGAGAAAAGTCAGTCCATGGTACAACTGAATAGCATACAACCTTGGAAAAGAAGGCGATAGAACTAGTGTCATAACAATGATTATATTAGCATCTTGGTTCTCCCTAGAGAATCAGGCACCATAACTTTATGCAGAGGGTTAAAGAAATAAGAGTTTTCCAAAAACTGCATTACTTGGAAGGCAATAGCGTAATGCTGATAGCTATATGAGCAACAAAGCCAGATGATCTTTGTTCATATCTCAGCTCTGCCCTCCATGTGACCTTGGTCTAGTTATTCATGATCCATAAAATGTGGTTGTTATTAGCTATATCCCTTCTGCAACATTCTTAGGAGAAATTAAATGAGACAATACATACACAATGCCTACAAAGAGGAGGCACCCAATAAATGTCACCTACTTCTATGATATACTAGAAGGGATCTTGAGCCTTCACTTAATCTAAGTGTAGTTGGTGGAGAAGCAACAGCAGCATCTCCTGGAAGGTTATTGTAATGAAGAAGTTCGGGTTCCACTCCAAATCTACTAAATCACAATCTGCATTTCACCATAACCCCCAGATAACATGTATGCATGCTTACATTTGAAACTAGTGGGTCTGGGGTATGAGCTAAAATTGTACATTTCTAACAAGCTCTCAGAGGATGTTACTGCTTCGGGAGCATTAGCACATCAAAGTTTGAGAAGTACTACTTTAAAGAAAGCACACTTCTGCCCCCTCATTCTACAGATGAAGAAACTGAGTTCTGAAAATGTGGTCCACATGCTCAGTCTATAGTAAATCTTTGACGCAGACACTATGTTTCTTGCTATGCACCTTATACTTTGAGCAACAGTTTGAGTCACAAAGAGACAAACGCATTTCTTCAAGAGCACAGTGAATGATTCGAAATGGACTCACTGAGAGATTCTGAGATTCTGTATGCATGTCAAGGTAAGTGAGACCCTAAATGGTTGTTTTAATGAATGCGATGTTATAATTCACGTAGAGTCACTGTTGTACCTAGCAAATTCATAATTAGAGGTAATTTTGCACCTGCTGTCACAGGAAGATAGCGTTTCCTTTAATTTAGCTTGATGCCTTGATTATACTGTGGGAGCAGCAGAAGACAAGGTAATCTCTCACTCCACTCCTGGAGAAAGCACACAGCCTTTAGTTTGTAGTTATGATTATCCATTGTACAACTGAATATCATACAACCTTGGAAAAGAAGGAGATAGAACTAGTGTCATAACAATAATTATATTAGTAGAATTTTTTTTGAGATGTTGTGATGTTGCTATTTTTTACATGATTTTCTTTTTTTCTATTTGTTTCTCCTGAGGGTCAAACTATATCCTTGGAAGCATCAGCCTGCACGTTTCATGGTGCCGATGCTGTTTTCTGTGGGGTGAGAACACTTCTCATCATCCAACCTACTGCAGAAATGGCAAAAGGCAACTGAATTCTTTTAACATAAACAGTCCCAAGAATGTCACCAAATTAAAGATGAGGTCAGGTGCAACAAGGGTCAGGGAGTACAATAAACATAAAACTTCCTGCTTATGAGAGGGAAAAAAGCAAGAACAGGAAACCAATCTGGAAACATAATCATTGAAGCAATGATTAATTTCAGAACACTAAATCAAAAACTTATCATTCATGACACACCAGTTCAAAAGGAGCTGTGTAAGATGAATGGCTTTTAAGGAACAAAGAATAAACTTCATTTGCCCAGCCCAAGCTCCAGTTCCTTCTTTCATGGCCTCATCTCCAGAAAAAGGGGAACCCATCTGGGGGAAGCTCAAGAAGACTGTGGAATGTTCCAAACAGGCAAATGACCACTCAGGTGTGTTAAACTCATGATAACTTGCTAGTGTAAACACAGAAAGTCAATATGAGCTCCCAGTGAAACATAATTAACTGTAAGCTATTTTAGTAAATGTGACATTTTCTTTTTTTTTTTTTTTTTTTTTTTTTTTTTGGTTTTTCTCCGGTACCGGGAGCCGAACTCACGACCTTGTGCTTGCCAGGCAGGCACTTTTGCCGCTGAGCTAAACCCCCAGCCCCTTGTGACATTTTCTTATACATAGAAAAAAGGCACAATGACTTGAAGCCAAACTACAGTCCAAAAGGATGTGTGTTATATGGAGTTGAGGGTTTTGCTTTTTACAAGTAAATTCAAACAGCAATAGGCCAGGTACAAAACTATGAGAAACATAATTAAAGGGTAGAATTTTTTTGAGGTGTTGTGATGTTGCTATTTTTTACATGATTTTCTTTTTTTCTATTTGTTTCTCCTGAGGTTCAAACTACAATTGAAATTGGTATTAAAAGACAATCATTACCCGAAGCCCAGAGGACAGAAGACTCAGCATGTTGTATATGAGTCACTTGATTTCAAGTGGTGTTAAGAGGGTTTTTAATTACTCAGCTTTGGACTCAGGTATCACCTCCCTGACAAAACAGAGAGGGAAGAACTGCTTTCTAACTGGATTAGATAATTTCCCTCACCACCAGCCCTATGACCGGGAGCTATTTTGCCTCACAGGAGAAGCTATTTTAAACTAGCTCATTAGGGAAGGTGGGGAGAGGAGCTATTTAGAGTTCCCCCATAGGCTTATGGGGAGCAAAGAAAGGAAAAGAAGACAACTTTTATCAGTAGCCAACACCTCAACCTTCTCCTTGTCAAAATTCTGCTTTTTAAAAATACAGTATATTATGGAAACCATGTGGAAGACAATGGTGTTAAGAGGGTAAATTAGAGGAGAGCTTTGGAGATGATCACAAAGATCTGAGTGCCAATCCCAGGCCTGTGGCCGAATGTCCCCATCACAGCCCATGCTGAAATTTAATCTACACTGTGTGGCATTAAAAGGGTGAAAATTTAATCCAAATATGCTATTTGGAGAAGGGACCTATATTAGCTTTCCCATTGCTGGGACACAATAATCTACACCCATAACTGCAATGAAGGAAGATTTAATTTAGCTCAGTTTCAGGGGATTCCGTCTATGGCCAGCTGGCTCCAAGGAAGCCACATCATGGTGGAAGGGCATGACAGAACAAAGATGCTTAGTTCGTCGCAGCTGGGAGGCGGAGCAGGGGGCAGAGCCAAAGAGGAAGCGGGGAGAGGCCAAATATATTACTCAAGATCATGCCTCCACAGCTCCCGCAGGCACACCCAAAATCATGCTCCACCAATCCATGGCAGTTTCTAAATCAGTCAAACTGACACACTGAACTTAACCACCACAGGACTTTTGCAGATAGTTAAGGTTAAATGACTCCATAGAGTGTCCTGATCCAATGGAGTCTATGTTTATATGAGGAGAAACCTGAACTAGAGTGTTAGATCTCTTTCTCACCATGTGACGCCCTGTGCTGCCTTGGGACTCTGCAGAGTCCCTGCCTCACCAGATCAGCCACCTGATCTCAAACTTACAGCCTTCAGCACTGTGAGCCAAGGGGATCTTTACTCTTTATAAAACACCCACTCTATAGTGTTCAGTTATAGTGACATAGAACAAACTAAGACTCCAAGCTTGGGCACACAAGTCCCTCAGAGAGTTTAAACTCATTTTACTCACCTTTGAATAGGATGTATTAATCTGTATTTATCCCATAATGTTTATATGAGAATTACATTTTTTAAAAGTGCATAAAGGTCTGTGCTACAATGTTTGGCATAAATACAGTAAACACTGATAGGGGTGACTACAATTTAGCATTATAATGACAGCCCTTCTCTCCTCTATCCACTAATATAAAGTCATGTGATGACTTGGTTTTTCTTAGAGTATAGCATCCCTTGACTAACATGTCTTCAGTCACACCTAACTTTACCGCTGGATTCTGAGACAGTCCCGTGTTCACACAAGCCCTGACCACCCTGCTTTTTACTCTCACATCTACCAGCCCACCTCAAACCTACAGCATAAATTTCCTTTATAACTCTTGTCCATCCTTCAAGAATAATAGACCCCCCCATTGTCTGAGATTCACGTTCCCTAGTTTCTGTTACCCAAGAACAACTATGATCCACAAAAAATTCCAGAAATAAGCAATTCAAAAACTTTAAGTTGTACACTATTCTAAGCAGTGTGATGAAATCTGAAATTGTCCCATTCCATCCTGCCCAGAATGTAAATCATCCCTTTGTCTTTTGTATCCACACTGAACATGCTCCCTGCTCCTTAGTCACTTGGTAATCATCTTGTTTGTCAGATTGACTATCCAGGCATCAAAGGCAATGCCTATGTTCAAGCAGTCTTTACATGGTAGCCTAACACAACATCGAAACACCTGCATTATCATTTCACCTCATCACAGAGGCAATGTTTCATTTCACATCTTCACAAGAAGAAGGGTGACTAAGTACAGTAAGGTATTTTGAGAAAGGCCACATTCACCTAAATTTTGTTACAGTAGATTGGTATAATTGTTCAATTTTCTTATTATTTTTGTTGATCACTTCCTGTGTCTACTTTACAAATTACACTTTAACATAAATATACAAGGGGCTGGGGATTTAGCTCAGCGGCACAGGGCCTGCCTGGCAAGCACAAGGTCGTGAGTTCGAATCCCAGTCAGGGGGAGGGGGACATAAATATACATAAAAAGAATAGTATATATTGGATTTAGCACTGAGGTTTCAGGCATCCCCTAAGGGCTTTAGCAGGTATTCACTGCAAAAAAAGGGGGACTGTTGTACCTATGCTGAAAACACAAAGGGCAGCACCAAATTCAGAAGATTTTTTTGTTTGTTTGTTTGTTTTGTTTTTTGTTTTTCTCCGGTACCGGGAACCGAACTCACGACCTTGCGCTTGCCAGGCAGGCGCTTTTGCCGCTAAGCTAAATCCCCAGCCCCTCAAATTCAGAAGATTGACAGTCACACAGGTGATGCATTCTAAAAGTCCTGAAAGAGGCAAATTGAAGGTGACAAAGGGTGATTGGGCTGAATTTCTCAGGAAGTGAAGGGACAGTGGTAAAGAGAAACAGGACTGATGTCATAGTTTAGGGCTTATTTGCAAGGGGAACAATATAGTACAGGACACATATTTTATAAGATTATTTATAATAGTCACCAAAAGGATAAGATACAAAAGAGTGCAGCAAAGTTGTCCACATACTGAAGACCCAAGAATCCAGCTGAGTGCCTGGATCCCATGATAATGTCCTACATGAGTCCAGCTGAAGCCCTAGAGCTCATAACAATGCCTCTCACAAGTCCAACTGGAGGCCTAGAGCCCATGACAATGTCTCATGTAGGCCTGTTTCACAGATCTGCGCTGGAAGACCCAAAGGTCAGTGGTGGAATCTACAAAGTCTGTGTCAGCAGAATGAAGGATCTGTGCTAGCAGGTTGAGGGATCTACACTGGAGCCAGGAAGCGATGCTCAAAATGAGAACCAGAGCTCCCCCAAAAGTGCCACGGCCACCCTCAGCAACAGTGAGGTCCTGAGCTCCTCCAATGATCAAGACAGTTGAGTTCCCATCAGGAAAACCAATGCAGCAAGCTTCTGCAGGAGACTGGCAGTGTACCATCTTCCCCTCTGGAGCCAGGAAGCAATGCTCAAAGTGAAGACAGGAGCTCCCCCAAAGTGAACCAAAGCTATTCTCAATGCCAAAAAGGTCCCAAGCTCCTCAGAGGATGAAAACAGCCAAATTCATCAGGAAAGCCAGCATGACAAGCTCCTCCAAAAGAACCAACAGCTCCTTACAGCTTTTACCAGCTCCCAATGCCTCTCTCAGCTCATAACAGCCTCCCTTCTTCTTCTCTAGTTCTGCCTCTTATGCTGCTGGCAACAATCCTCAGCTGGGCCTCCCATAACCAGCACCACACTTACTCAGTTTAGCTGGGTGTTATAAGTTGACCACCCGTTGTCAATCCACCACAACTGGCTTCGTAAGCCAGTAACCTCTGAAGCCACACAGAGCATCAAGCTTAAAGAGCCTTCCTTGCACTTGGTTCAGTGCTGTTCTGAAGGTATCTTGCAATTCTTAATTCTTTAAAAAGACTCCACATTTTTATTTTGCCCTGAACTCCCACAAGTTATATAAATGGCCTGGCAAAGAGGAAGAAGTACAGAGGTGAAGGCTAAACTGACTCTTTATCCTAGTTCTAGAATATTCTAGAAAGGTAATTTTACATAAAGTTGCCATTTACTCTACACACATTTTATTGACTGGAGCCAGAAGGCCAGTCTCAGTGTCCTCATGGATAAAATGGACATGATGACTATATCTATCTCAAAGACTATTTTGAGGACTCAGAGCATGCATTAAGACATATGGCACCATGGTAGTACACAATAAATATCAACTATTGTTAGTAAGAAAAAGTAAGTCCAGGGGTTGGGTTAGGAAAGGCAAATAGACCTACCAGCAGAGCGTGAGAAGGAGGGATTTCCCTTCCTTTTACAATCAGAGCATATATTTTGAACCACCTGAAATATGCAAAGCTCAATCTTCTCCTGAGGGTTGCATTTGTCTGTTGGGAAGCAGAAAGGTAGGGTCACTTTCCCACACTGTGATGCTATAAGTTACAGCGTGGTAAAAAGCCATAACCAAGGACCCAAGAACTTGAAGGAGAAAGAAGTGTGTTCTCCTTTGGAGTAGCTCGGAAGAACTCTTGAGATCTGAGAGTACTCTGGGAAGAATGGCTAGGACTTGGTAAACGGAAAAGGCACAGAGGGAGATCTGTGGGGGAAAAAAGCATGAACAAACCCCCACAGAAGAGGAAATAAAAACAGTAGATAGGAAACAACAAATGGGCTACAGGACACAGGTACAAATCTCAGTCTGCAAAATGCTGGCATGCTACAGAAATGAGTTTTTTCTTTGCTTTCTTTAAGTCAACCTACATTTGACTCCAAGCCCCCAGCATACCAGACCAACAGGAAAGCTAATGTCACTCATTACAGGAGCATTCTGTGCTCTGTCCAAATTTTTCAAAGCCCTGGAGTTACCACAGAACTTCTGGTGAAGGCCCGTTGGTCTAGACTTATTTCTGCTAAGACATCGCTTCCTCTTCTGCTCTCCAAGGTGCCAGGTTGGGGACAAGGTCAAAAGTGCATCACGTAGGGGCTGGGGATTTAGCTCAGCGGCAAAGGCGCCTGCCTGGCAAGCGCAAGGTCGTGAGTTCGGTTCCCAGTACTGGAGAAAAACCAAAAAAAAAAAAGTGCATCACGTAGAGAGCAGGGAGAAGCCAGGGACTCCAGGAAACTGAGAGCTGCCAAACTGATCTTCAAACGGCCACTGATGTTTCTTTAAACCTGGTGTCAAGTGGGTATAAATATTAAGGCATTCACAGAAAGTGTAGCTGAAGCCGACTAGCTCCCCAAGAGACCATGAAGCTCCATGCTTAAGAGTCAGAATTTGTTCTGCATTTCAGTTTTATGTCTACTCAGAAGTGTCACCTTTAGTAGATTGCTTGATGTCTCTGAAAATTATCAATAATGCTCCTTAGGATTCTGTTTAAGATTAAATGAGATATTATTTGCAAATGACAAATTGTCTGACATATATAAATACACCCTAAATAGAATCTGCTATCATAATCATCATCACCATCATCATCATCTTCCTGTATCCCCAATAAATATTCAGAAAAATAATAAAATTCCCTTAAAGAGTATACATTTCTAAAACAGGTAGTAAATTCAGAAACCAGATTGCCTGGATTCAAATCTCAATCCAGCCGTGTTTTAGTCATGTGACCATGTACAAATGACACAGATCTTTTTCTGGGGCTGCATCAAGTTCCCTTTTTGAAATCGAAGTTCATTATCTGTACCTAACTCTTAAGGCCTTACCAGGGGTTAAATGAATTATTTCGTGTAAAACATTTAACGCACTGTAAATGTTAACTACTTGTGCTTTGTTTTGTTTTCTAAAATACTTGTACATTCACTCAGTTCTCAAAACACGAAGGAAGAAGTTTAAAAAGCCATCCTTTCTATCAGGGTTCATCTTTCTTCCAAACTTGTATTAAGTAGAAAACCAGTGTCCTCCTACAAGGACACAGCCTAAGAAAGTCACTGTTAACAACTTCTAAGCCTCCTACTTACGTTTTATGAATGTAAGTATATATGAATGGAACCCTCCCTTATAACTTAACCCTTTTTGCCTTAGTTACTGTTGACATCTTTCTTATCAACCCTATTGAAGCTACCTGCCATTATCCAGAAGCTCATTATATTCCACGGAATCCAAGTACAGCACTATGTGTTATTGGACAAGTCCTCCACCTGCATAAATTCCAACTTTCTGTGATCCTGAATTCATCATGACTTTAAATACAGCTACACAAAATAATTATTTAGCATAAATTTCTAAGTACAGTGTCTTAGTCACTTTTCTCATCCCTGGAATGAAATACCTGACACTGCAGTTAAAAGGATGAAAGGTTTATTTTGGCTCATAGGTTGGGGAGATTTTAGTCCACAGTTGACTGGCTCCAAAGCAGGATGGCACGGCACAGGTGCATGGCAGAAATGAGCCTTGCATGGCATAGGAAGCAGAGCCAAGGGAGGAGCCAGGAAGGGAGATACATTCTTTAAGTCACACACACAATGAAAGAACCCATCTTTTACTAGCAAGTCATTTGTACTACCCACGATCCAATCACCATTTAAAAGTCCCACCTTTGAGCACATGATACTCTGGGGGGGGTGGCATCTAGATGTAAACCACAGTCTATGGGATATCTGTGTCAAGAGATATGGACATTTAAAATTGATGTACGTATTATTAGTATGTCCACCCCCAAAATATTTTATTTTATCGGTATTATCTACCCCTTCTTTCTTGTATCTCTGATCCCATGTTGCCTTAGGTTATATTCTCCTTCTGTCTGGGTTGATCTGCTAGGCCTGCAGCAACAAAGTACTACCACAGACTGGGTGCCTGAAACAACAGAAATATATTTCTCACAGTTCTGGAGATCACAAGTTCAAGATCAAAATGGCAGCATGGTCAGCTCCTTCTGGAGATTATCTCCTTGGTTTGTGGAGGTGGCCATCTTCTCTGTCTTCACATAGTCTCCCCTCTGTATGAGTCTGTGTCCTAATTTCTTCTTCTTATAAGAATGCACGTTATATTGGATTAGGATCTTTGTGATCTCATTTTACTTTAGGACTTTTTTTTGGTACCAGGAATCGAACTCACAACCCAGCATTTGCCAGCTCGCTTTACTTTAATCATCTGCTTAAAGGTTCTAGGGTAGGATATCATTATATTAATTTGGGAGGACCCAACTCAGTCACAGCAATCTGTACTCTGATTATTCATATTTGTGTTTCTGGAATGCCTAGTTAGAGAGAGACAGAGACAGAGGGAAGGAGGAAGGCAGAGAGAGAAAAGTGTCCAGTGACTTCTTTTAATCACACAAGTAATTTCTCCAGCCTTTTGTGGTTGTCACACCTAGCCCAGGCTCCTATCTACAGAATAAGGTGGGCACTAGTCTAAAGTTCTGGTTTGAAATGCCACCTCTTCTATGTAATAATTCTGTGACCTTGAGCCACTTACTTAACTTCTCTGGGTCTGTTATAGCATCTATAGTCATGACAATCATCGCTTCAAGGAATTATTAAGGAGCTCAGATGAAAAGAGCCATGTGACTGTATTTAGTAAAAGCAAAGAATGGTTGAAATACTATTGGCAGTTATCACCCGCCTTTTCCTGCAGCTGCTCCTCCTATCACCACATCCATGCACCATCCCCGCCCCCTTTGGTCTCCTCAGAGATTACTTCCTCACGCACAGCCTACTTCCTATACAGATATCCAAAAGCAGTTAGAATTCACCCTCCCTCTCCAGGGTTTGTGAAACACAATGTGTTCCATGCTCCTAGGAATATTAACCATGACTTGGTGACACTATCCCTAAAGGGACCAATTGGCTTTGGGATATCAGACAATGACTTCATTGGGAAGGCCATTAATCATAATTATGAAATAATGAAATGGCTGTCAATTTGCCCATGCCTAATAACATCTAGTTAATAAGAGGGTCTCTTTATTTCTCACAGTGGAATTGGATGGCAGAGGATACTGTTTCTAGGACAGCATTACACGTCTTGGATGGCTGAAATGCCTTGGCCGTGGAAGTCACTCGACTCTTGGCTGGATGCCTCTGAAGCACTCTATGAGCCGTGCAATAACCTCTCTGAAATGCACTGCTGCTCCTGTCTTATTGCTTAATTAATCCACTTCTAATTGATACGGCCATGCATCACCATGCCTGCTTTCCTGCCGTGAGAGCCCATAAAAACATACTTGGCTTTTTTTAACAGGACTCTTGAAACAATGTCAAGAACATGAACTTCTAAGTGACATCATACTTTGTCAAGAAATGTCAGTCTTGTGACTTTGGCCAAATATTATCCTGACATCTAATAAAAATGCCTACGTCCACTGAAAGCATTATTATATTTCAAAGGATTTATATTGCAGAGAGGGGAAAGAATAGAGATGGAATGAGGGTAGGAAGTAACTGGAGAATGGGTACCGCTCCTGCCTTTTGGACCCTCCCTTAGGAAATATGCTTCCTGTTCCTACCCCCTAATTATGCCACTGTAATTGCTATATGCCTCTATTAAGTACCTAACTAAGCACTAGTCTAAGTTATTTCTAGATCAGTAAGTCCTAGATGTTTTGCAAGAAGCAGTTCAAAAAGCAGGCTGTCAAGGGCTCAAATTCCAGCCCTATGATTTCCAAACTACCTAACCTCTCTAGCACCCAAATCTCCTTTTTCTCCTTTTGTTTGCAATTTTTATACTCTCATACATTTTTTTAAAAAATTCCATAGAGCAACATGTTAGGCCACAGTTGGGAAAAATGCCAACACTGCAAAATTATCCATAATCAAACTCATGTTTAGAGGACCCTTTAAGTCGCTGTTGTCTGTCCAAACCTATCCTCAGCAATCCTCAGGCACATACATGTCTGAGACCTATAGAAGAACAGTCTAGATCAGTAGTGGCGAACCTATGGCATACATGCCACAGCAGGCACACAGAGCCCTCTCTTTTGGCACACAAGCCAAATTGCCCCACCAGCCAAGCATCAGATATTCAGGTTGAAATGCAGTGTTGGCACTTTGTGATAAATAAGTGGGCCTGGGGTTGCAGTTTGGGCACTTGGTCTCTAAAATGTTTCCCATCACTGATCTAGATCAAAGCTTGACAAATGGTGGCCCACGAGCCAAATCCAACCCATCCCATCGGAAAGCAGGCATCCTCATTCATTCATATACTGTCCATGACTTTCTTCACATGAATATAGCAGGGGTCAGAGGTAGTAACAGAGGCCATATGGCTTACAAAACCTGAAGTATTTACTCTTTGGCCCTTGATGGAAAAAGCTTGTTGGCTTTTGGTCTAGATGCAGATGTCCCTTGCACCTCCTCTGCCATCAATACTGATTCCCAACAGTGAATGAGTAGAGATGGAGAATCCTGAAACCCACTATTTGCTTATAGAGTCAGATCTACGTACTTGTAATATTCAATCTCTATCAACTTAATTTGGGTTCATAGAGTTGCTTTTCGATATGAAAGCTAACAAGCGGGCTTAGTATATAGCTTGCATGGGAGTTAGGTCTTTAAATCGGCTATAGTTGCACAAGGGATTTGATATCCCTAAAGATAGTGCCCCTCTTTCCCAAATCAGTGTTAAAAGTGAAGGAGTAAATAGTGCGTCAGCACAGAGGCAAGGCCTCTAAAGAGGGTTCTAGGACTGGGCTCAGTTACCATGGAGTTGGCAGGGTGAGAAACTCGAAAGAATTCTCTGGGAAGGAAAACTCAGGGTTGCTCATCGCCTAGACTCTCAGGAGCCTGTGACAAACTGGTTTTGTGTTCCAGATCAATATTTCACCATCAGCATCCAATTCCCTCTTCACTGTCTCTCAGCCTTTGATATACCAGGAATCTCCTCCAAGCCCAGGCAGATTCTAGTCCCTCCTCCCCTGCACACAGCTTAGAGGCATTTCACAGGCGATATTAATCATGCTGATTAGGCATGACCTCCCCTTGTGTAAACTCATGTTGATGCCCTCAAAGCAATCAGTACCTGTCGCAGTGTTTATGATCCCTAAGTGAGGGAGGGAGAGAGCACAGGAGGGAGTGTGTTGTGTGAGAATGAGAAATCCTCCCTACCCCAGCCTGCTGGTGGCAGCTGAACTCCTGGGAGGAAGTGTTCAGAAATCTCCTCATTACCTCTTTTTTGCCCTCACCCAAATAAATAATAATAATAATAAATAATAGCACTCTCTATTCATGCAGCACTTTTCTGTATGTATCATCTCCCTGAAAAGGTGTTTTACACTAATGGCAATGAACACAGGCTCCTGACTTAAATTGCCAGGATAAGGATCTAACCTGTGTCTCTTTAGTAGCCAGAGACCTTCTAGGAATGTAAACTTCCTTGTGTCTCCATTACCTCACATCCAGAAATGGGGAGCAATGGTCAGAGCCGCCTTCAGGAACATGTGGACATCTGTAGCTGCAGAGGAGTCCACACTGAGTTGGGGTTTAAAGTTGGCTTCACAGTCTGTTGTTGCCATCTTGAAATTTATAATACACTCTAAACAAAGAGGTTTGCACTTTTGGGTTGCACTGGGCCCTGCAAATCTTGTAGTTGTCCTGAAGAGGGTGCCTCCCTCATAGAGAAATTGATACAGATTCGTGCACTGAAAGGCACAATACCTGGCACATAGAAAGCACTCAAACAAAAAAGCCATCCTGGTCAACACTGCCTATTGGATCTCACAACAGCCTTACGAGGCAACTTGGATTGAGAGTGTTATTCATCTGACGAGATAGTTTTGCTTTACAGATGAAAACACTGATGCTCAGAGAGGTAAGATAATATTACAAGATTATCTAATTCAGGCATAAATACAAGAAATACTCTTACATTTGCTCATGCATTCAGAAAATGCATAATGAGCTCTAATTATATGCACATAGGCTTGGGGAGAGAGTGGGGGAAGATCAGCTGCCTGGTATCCACCCTCATATAGTTGATTATCCAGCACAGGACAAACTGTTTAGCACTTGATCTGCAAACCATGGACTGCTCCCTCAGAACATCACATTCTGAAAAGCAAGGGTCTCTCACCTGTAAAATCAGCACAGTCCACTCCTGTGCCCTCCCAGGAACACAGCTGAGGTCAGTGCACCCCACAAGCACTTTTGGTCATGGCCCAAAGCCTGCAGGGAACTTTTCAGTCCCACTCTTAGAGGATTGTCCATTCCCCCAAGACTGACCACAGCATTAACCTCCAAGATCACCCAGCATTGCCACATTCTCTGCATAAGAGAACATCCCAGAGGATGGGCTACTGTTGCTTGATTTTAGATTTCTTATCCTTGTTGAGGGAGTCTGTATGCATACATTGCCCCGCCCAGCCCAGTCCTCTAGGCTCTTGCTCATCTGTGAGGGGATGAGACAAAGGGCCCTAGGACCATGGTGGCTGGTGATGGCAGAGCTAGAGCGAGGACTGAGGTTTCAGTTTCTGGCCCACCTGGTCCCCTTGATAAATTGGCTCCCTTCCTACCTGTGTGTTCACTTTTCTACTACAGAACAAAATACATGCATACACAACTTAAAGGAAGAGGGTTTATTTTTGGCTCATGGTTCAGGGGTATCAGTCCATGCAGAAATATCGCGGCAGAAGGGCATGGTGGAGCAAAGCAGCTCAGTTCAGGGTGGCCAGGTGGCAGAGCACAGGGGGAAAGTCAGCAAGAGATCAAGCACCAAATATAGTCCCTAAGGTCATGACCCATCTAGACACACCCAGAAATGTGCTTTTCTAGTTTCCTAGGCAGCTCTCAAGCCCATCAAGTCAAACATCAGCACTGACCAACACACTATCCCTTCCCCCATTCTCCAGGGCCCATCCTAGACAATGCCAAGAGTGAGCTCAGAATTCTCCCCCTGCATTGTCAGCGCCATTACAAGGCCCTTCCATCTGTCCAGACATATGTTATTAAGCCAGCGTTCCCCAAATTAGTCATTCAGGTATTTTCCATGTCTGTAGTACTTAATATTTTCTTCTTCAAGTTGCTTTTTTTAAAGTAAGTAAGATTATTTAAAAGAAACTTCATATCTCTAACATTCATAAATAGACCCCATTGCCTCAAATAGAAAGAAAGTACCTGAAAAAATAAGAATGTAAAATTGGAAAGAGCATTTGATTTGGTAGCGCAGGTACTGTCTACAACTGTATCTCATGCCCCACAGGGTGCATGTGGCCCATTTGGGGAAACTGGGGGTTAAACTAATTCCCAACACTTCGCTAATGTCTGGCAACATTTTAGTGCACTACCTACTTGTGGATATTTGCATCTTTATAGAGGACACTTGGAAACATAATGCGTACCCAATAGAAATAATGTGAGAATTCTAGGCTGCTAGTGGTGGAGAGAAGATATTTGTGCTTAGAGCAGTGCTTTCCAGTGAGGCTGAGAGCTCAAGCCAGCCACCTTACTCGTCTCTAGATAATGCATAGTGGGGTCTGGTGTCCCTGGAGAACGAAAGAAGAAAGGTGACCTGCTTTTCCAGTGAACTCCATTTACTTGTACTTTGATCCTTTCCCAAGTGAAGCCTGATAAGGAGCTGCTGTCAGGCTCCCCTGTCATTACAAATGATTGGTGAAGGTATGAGTTATGGAACAAATAATCTAGCCAGTATCTACTGAACAGATGCTCAAGTGCTTATCTGTGAGTGCCACGGCTGGCCTGAGGCAAAAGTGAGAGGACAGCTCTGTGCATCAACCAGGCTCTCCTTTTCCTGCCTCGTGGTCCCTCTGGGAGTCAAGATCCACCCCAACCTGCCAGGGCTCCACCCTTCCACAGTGCACCAGTTGACTGTTTCCTTCTCTCTCTCTCTCTATCTAATTGCTGGTCTTAATCCCTTTCCCCACTCCAGGTAACACAATTAAACATCACTACCCATAATGACAAGCGGGTAACTTCACATCTACATGGCCAATGTGGCATACACGACTTTCTCACTCTCTGTCCCATCATTAATCACTTCCCTGAGTGACTGACAGTAACAACATTCATTTCTTTTAGTAAAAAGCACCAAGTCTACCCACTGGGTACATTTTGTCACCATGATCCCAAAAACACAGTCACAAAAGAGTCAGTCCTTGGTACATTTCGGTGTCTTTGTTGATCAGTCTTATCCATGGCTAATTTGTTACACAGACATATAGACCCTTCCAGAGACTGTAGATACTGCCGTTCCAATGAGATGCTCCAAAGAAGGAAGACATGAGAATGAGCTGTGACTGTGCTAGCAGGCTAGGCAGAAAGGCAGCAGGACCTAACGTCTGCCACATTAGTGAATCCAAGTCCCTATGTGCCCGGTCCAGTGTTTTCCTAGAGGCTTCTCTTTACATTAAAGAGGGAGAATCCCCAAGGTTATTCAGTCTGTGAAACAGCCTTCTGAATGTTACCTGCCAGCAACTCCCACTTACCAGGTGCAAGTGTAACCCTGAGGACATGACAGCTTCATCTTCAGCTCCCATTTGCCCAGGAACACATGTCAGTCCTTTGGTCAGAGCAGCCCCACAGGTAGAACACAAACATCCCAAGTAAGCCAAAGAAATAACCCTAATTACTGCCTGTCACTACCAGTGCCCGGCTTCTGTCTCAACCGTGGCTAGGAAAACCAGGGTTGTTGACTGACCATGGCTCCAGGGCTCCACAAGTGTTGGAAAGAACAGGCACATCTGAGGAGCCTCCACAACAAGGCTGTGTGGGCTTGAACCTTGGGGCTGCATGCAATCAGCTTGTGCATCTCACACACATGGCTATTTCCCCTGGAGCTACTTGGCCATCAGATACCTAGGTGAGGAAGAAGGCAGCATTAGCCAGTCTCCATCATACATGAGCTAGGTCTTCCCATCACCACTAACAAAAGTATGATGGTGTAATAAAAAATACAGTGAATGTTTAAATCAAAATTTTTTATCACAGTAGAAGACAGCCATTAATAATAACTTCAATCACATTAACTCATTGCTCTTGCCACTTTTTGAAGCAGTTCTGGAAGCCCTCCTTCATTCAGTCTTTAGTTGTGACAATCTCAATGGCCTGAATCAATTCAAAATGTTTCCTTTACATAGTCATTTTGATTTTTGGAAAGACATCACATGGCGCCAGACAGAGTGAATAAGGTGGATGAGGACACATCATAATGTTTTTGCAAGCCTGACTTTCCACTGGATAGCACATAGAGCAGAATTTACCAAATTTTTTATCATGCATCATAGAAACATTTTTACTGTAATAAATTCTTTTAAGTTAAATATTCATCATATATTTTTATCACACCTCATATGCATATACACATACATACATTCATGAATATAAACATATATATATACACAAAAACATAATAGAAGCACACATACAATCGTGTACTATATACCAGCATTTCATTGAACAACAGATTGCATATGTAACAGCCATTCCATAAGATTATAATGGAGCTGAAAATTCTTATCACTTAATGACATCATAACTGTCACCAGGTAGTAGCACAATGCATTATTCACATGTTTTTGGTGATGCTGGTATAAACAAAACTACTATACTACCGGTAAAAAGAAATTATAGCATGTACAATTCTGCATAGTGTATTATACTTGATAATGACAAGAAATACGTTACTGGGTTTTATATTTACTATACTGTAATTTTATCCTTACTTTAGAATATATTTTTTTCTCAGGGGAGGGAAAAAATGGAAACAAAGCTTTTGTGAATGGAGTGGAGAAGCGTTGAAGTGAGGGAAAGGGAATAGGAATAAAAAAATTAAGAAATATTATGTATAGGTGCAAGTGCCCTGCGATGAATGTGATCATTATGTATGGCAAATGTGCACCAATAAAAAGGCTTAATATTTTTTTAATTTTGTACCATAAAAAATTAAGTACAGAAATTTTAATATATAAAAAATACTCTTTCTGCATCTTAAAAAATAAGTTAACTGGAAAACAACCTCAGGCGGGTCCTTTAGGAAAGATTCCAAAAATAAGGATTGTGTTCAAAGGAGATGTCTCCATGACCATTTCTGCCCCTGAAGACCTTCCCATGGGACCTTAACCCTGTGTAGGCCTAGGTTAACATATCTCAGTTTCTTAGTTGAGATCCAACTTATCTAAGTTAACATATTTTTATATCTTAGTTTTTAACCCAAAAAGTTTAAAAAGTAATAACAATGAATTTTTAAAGATGAAGTTTTAAAATAAAAGATATGAAGAAAATATTTAGTGCAATTGTACAATGTGTTTTAATTGTTATTATAAGTCAAAAAATTTAAATTAAATAGTTCTAAAGTAAAATAGAGTCGGCTGAGGTTAATTCATTGCTAAATAAAGAAAAATAGTTCATATTACTTCAGTGTATTGTGTTGATTACTTTCCTCTTGTTGCTGAGACAAAATACCCAAAACCCAAAATTAAGGAAGGAAAGATTTATTTAGCGTACAGTTTGTGGAGGTTTTGGTCCATACTCAGCTGGCTCTGAGGCAGAGCACATGGCAGAGGGCAAACATTCATGGCAGCTTAAAACAGCAAAAGCAGCAAGAGCAAAAGGGAGGAGTGGCAGCAAGCAGCCTCTTTCTCTCCCTTACACTTGCAAAGTATTTGTCCCAGGCTGGGTGTAGCTCTCACACCCATAATCCCAGCACTGCACCATGGATCAATCATAGATCTAGAAGCCTGCCCCATGACTGCATGAGGGTTTAGGGGGACATGCAGACACAAACCATAACATGTACCCTCAGTATACCTTATTCATTAAGACTCCAGCAGTGGATGTCATGTCTCACACCTTCACAGGCACTCCTCACTTGCTCACTGACTCATCCAGAGCAACTTTCTGACCTGCAAACCCCACTCCTGGTGCATGCCTATGTAGGTGTGCCATTTTTTATCTTTTATATTATATTTTCACTGTACCGTTTTCTGTTTAACACTGCTGTGCTATAATTCCCTACTGCATTCAACATAGTAGTGTATTGTACAGGTTTGTAGCTTAATAACAATTAGCCATACCACATGGCTGGGTGGTGTGGTGTGCTAGACCTCTGTCTTAGTTACTTTCTTATTGCTGAGACAAAATATCTGTTGCCCAAAGTTAAAGGAAAAAATGTTTATTGTAGCTCAGTGCTAGTATAGATTTCAGGCTACAGTTGACTGGCTCCAAGGCAAGGTGACATCACATGCAGAGGGGCATCACAGACAAGAAAAAACAGTTCATGGCCAGCAGAAGGCAGCAAGGCAGCAAGCTGCAAAGTAGCAAAGCAGCAACTGACAACAGCAACCCTCTTTCTGTCCCTTATATTCCAGGTAGGCTGCACATCCTTAGGGTGTGTAGCACTCACAGTCTGGGTGGACCATCCCTTTTATCCACACTCAGAACTATGCCAAACCAATCAGGGGGCTAATTTAGTAATCACATACCCTTAATCCCAGCATCACACACTCTAGATCCCACCATTTTTGAGAAGCACCACCTATCACTGCATGAGGCTTTGGGGAGACATCTAGACACAGCCATAACAACCACCTAGGTTTGTGTAAGTACACTCTACAAAGTCTGCACATCAAATAAATTGCCTACCAAGGCATTTCTCAGCACATATGCTCATCATTAAGCCATGCACTACTGTACACAAATATATACATGCATATATGCATGCATGCACACTCATATATACATATGCATCAATGTATACATTTATACATATAGATGCATACTAAATATATGTATACCTCTGTTCTGTGCACTTCTTCATTTTGGGACCCTCGTATGTTAATTTCCTGTGGCTGTTATAACAAATTACATCAATCTGGTGCCTTAAAATGACAGAAATGTATCCTCTAATTTAGGGTTCCCAACCTCCTGGGCCATGAACCAGGCCACATACAGATGGCGAGCAGCAGGCGAGTGAAGCTTCATCTGTGCTTACAGCCACTCCTCACCTCACACTATGGTGCAAGCTCCACCTTCTGTCAGATCAGCAGCTGTTTAGGTTCCCACAGGATCTCAAACTCTACTGTGAACTGTGCATGTGAGGATCTGGGCTGCATGCTCCTTTGAATCATCTTAAGACTACCACCTCTCCCAGAACCCTGCCTCCCTGGGGAAAATTTGTCTTCCAAGAAATCAATCCCTGGCATCATAAAGCTTGAGGACCATAAGTGTTTTAGAAGTTAAAAGCCCAAAACTGAGGTGTCACTAGTACCAGCCTCCCTCCAGAGTCCCCAGAAGAGTTTCTGTTCTTTGCCTATCCTGCTTTTAAAGGCTCCAGTTTCTTCTGGCTCCTTGGCTCACTGATACATCACTTCAATCTCTGCCTCCACCTTTACATTGCCTCCTCTTCTGGCTGTGTCTCAAAATTCTCACAGTCTTTCTCATATAAGAACTCTTGGAATGACATATAGGGCCCACCTGGATAATGCAGGTGACCTCTTCAACTAAAAATCTCACTTTACAAAAGGTGGTGGTGAGTGCCAGCCTTTAGGCCAGACCCTAGCCACGCAGTCACCCGGCAGGTGAGCAGTTGGCACCCAGGAAGCCATGCAGTGGGGAGTGCTGGCCTTTGGGCCAGATCCTAGCCATGCAGGCGCCCGGGAGGTGGGCAGTTGGTGCCTGGGAAGCCACGCGGCAGAGCGCACTGGCATGCGCTGGCCCTCAGGCCAACCACCAACTTGCGGTCGAGAACTATCATGGAACAGAGAAGCAATCACACAATTCGCCCACCACACACCAGCCACGGAGGCCCGCCCAGGGACTTGAGTGAATCATCCCGATATGGAGAAACCCCTGGGAATATATGCCACACAATGGGTCACT
Source organism: Chinchilla lanigera (assembly GCF_000276665.1). Taxonomy (NCBI): domain Eukaryota; kingdom Metazoa; phylum Chordata; class Mammalia; order Rodentia; family Chinchillidae; genus Chinchilla; species Chinchilla lanigera. Next base: position 10,670,519 of record NW_004955433.1, read on the forward strand.
CTTGCCCCTGCCGTTGAGAATCAGAAAGGTCCAGAGTCAGTGGAGGAACAACTGCTGAACAAGGACTCAAAGAACATGAGAATACAGGCTATGCCCGAAGCCTCAGAGGTCTAGTTGACCTGGGTCATGAGAGCCATTTGGAAGCTGGAAAACAGGAGGACCTTGTGCAATACCTGGGGAGACCCCCTGGAAGCCATTCTTCCCCTGACACTACAGGCTGAGGTGGAGGAGCATGTGGAATTCCAGAGAGGTCTGCACCCAAATTCCTGCTGCCTGTGCTGACGGTTGGGGAGAGGACACTAAGTGGTTGCGGGGTCCCAATGCGCTGGGAGTCTGGAGAGAAAAAGCTACAAAAAATGGCTTTCACCCCAGATGGCTCACTTGAGATGTTAGTAAGAATTGCCTCCTCAGTATTCTATAGCCATGATGAGGAGGAGGCCAAGGGGAGAAAACAAAGAGACCCTGAAAAGCAGCTGCTTTTGCTGCAGCACTAAAAGAAACAGACCCTAAGTGTGATTTTTGGGGCCCCAAGAAGAACTTGATGACTGCATTCATCTGCTACCACTGTTAAAAGCCAGGCCACCTCAAGAGGAACTGCCCTAAGAAGCCCCCTGGGCCATGCCCTGAATGCAAAGGTAACCACTGGAGAGCTATCTGCCCTCTGAAGCAGAGACCCCAGAGCTCAGACCCATCCTGCCAGTTAGTCTAACAGGAATGAGGGGGCCTGGGGCATACTCTGCCTTCTCCCTCTGGCTAGACTGTCATCTCCATGGAGGAGCCCTGGGTAATCATGACTATAGAGGAAAAAGAAAACAGCCTGTTGCTAGACACAGGTGCAAGTCTCTCGGTCCTTCTTTTCAATCCTGGCCTTCCTTCCAACCATCAAACCTTAGTGAAAGGTGTCACTGGTGAGGAGGTAATCCACTATTTTTCACAACCCTTAGGCTATAACTACTTGTTAGTTCTTTCTTGCGTATCTCTGTCTTCCTGAGAAACCACTTTGAAGATACCACCATGTATTACAGCAGCCATTGATATTTTCCTACTAATCTGTCCATAACTCTGTAATGTTTGTATTGTTCCTGTGCTATTTCATAAATGGATGTATGTCTATTACTATGTGTTTCCTACAACAACCATTGAGAATAGTCAATGAATATTCAAGTGGTCACTCATGTATAGCTCTATTTATTTTCTTTAGAAACTACTTTGAAGATACCAAATTATAGTACAACAACCATTGATAATAACCTACCACTTTTGTCTGTAACTCACTATTGTCTATTTGTTTTCCTGAGAAACTATCTTGTAGATAACAATATGTAAAACAACAGCCATTGATAATTTCCTACCACTTTTTCTGTAATTCAGTAAACCCCCCTATTACTATGTTATCCTTCTTTTACTCTTTAAAATAATAAAAAAAGATTTTAAAAATCTCAGCTTAGTTATACCTATATTCTTTTTCAAAATACTGATTTGGACTGGATATCTTTGCAAGGTCATTGTTCAACCTACAACTTCAACCTATTTCACAGAATCTATCCCAGGATGATCAGTTCTAGGAACATTCCTTTTCTTTGAGTGCAGACAACACTGGTTTCTCTTCCCCAAGGCCACAAATTTTAGTAAGAGAGGATTTACATATTATTTTATTTCCCCATTTTCTATGCCATTCATCATGTGTGAGTTCAGCCCACTGTAGTTCTAAGCCATGCTTTTTCCTGTTTATGGGACATTGATCTGGCCACCAGGCATGTTGGAAACCACAAAAATGTCAAACAAACACCATATACCCGCGGTATGGTATTTTTTTAAATAAAATTGAAGATTCAAACTCATAGGGTCTTCCTGCTCAATGACCGTCATTAAAGAATGATGAGTTTCCAAGTCCCCCATGGACTGGTGTTGGGCTTTAAATTGACTTCCTCTTGTGCACCTGACTGCAGTTAGGATGGATCTTAACTGGCTCCATCCATAGCATGATGCCTAGCACATAAGTACTCAATAAAAATGGGTTGAATAAAAATGATTGTGATAACCTTACTATTCCTTCTCCTCAGCTTACCTGCCACTTGGCATCTGTTTCTCTGTCTCCCTTAGTAAGGTCTATTTAAATGTTCCCATCTGGTCTCTCTTTACTAGGAGGAATTATTGGGGAAACTATGAATATGCAAATTATGAGCACAGCGCATCAAGAGAAAAGAGTTTCACTCATTGCAGCTTGAGTGGCCATAAACAGTAAATGACTGCACAGGGATCGTGAACTGTAAGGTCAAGAGCTGAGTTTATTGAAAGAGCCTTTTCCTCCATTGCCATGCTTGAAGGATCTGGGATGAAGCTTTTAATCCAAGGAGAGGGTAACTTTCCTTTAGATATCCATCAGTTCTCAAAAGTTCTTCTCTTTTACATCAAATTATGAAGAACCCCAATACCCCTAAGACCAAATTCTCCCTACCTCCAGCCCAATATCTATCCCAGACAAATGAGGACATGGATACAAACACAACTCTAAAGAGTAATCTTAAATGCCTCAAATTTGAAACAAAACTTTCCAGCCATATTAACCTAGGAAAAGGATAGAAAAATGTAACTGAAATGCACCCTTTGGGGAGTGAAAAAAAAGTGGCACATTTGTAAGGGTCAGCTGGCCAGGCTCCTGTTATGACAGCATTCTGGAGTATTAATATGTACCAGGAGCTGTAAGTGTATGTGAATTCCTTGACACAATATACTAGCTCACACCATCTGCCACTTTCAGCATCATGGGCTGCATACTTGAAATCCTTTTTAATCATTTTCCTTTAACAAGGAGTTGAGCTCCAAGCTAATTTTTGAAATCTGCCATCAGAGCAGTTCCTCAGAGTTGCTGTTCTGGTGGTCTTAAGGTATCAAAGATGCACAGGCATCTACCAGAGAATAACAAGAACCTCAGAATCTCTTGCACTAGTCCAGTTTGGGTACTGAATTGAGTTTCTCTTATGCTAAGGTTGTTCACACAGCAGACAGGGTATCCCCACATATTCATGCAAACAACTTGCAAGTATTGATTGACATGCTCTGGGGGAAATGTTTTCACAGTACATAATCCCTACACATGAAGTAACTACTCTTCGTCAAGAAACTCAAGATCTAGTCAGCTCCAAAATTCTTTATTTCAACACTGTAGGAGCGAATATGCTGGTGTGAGACTTCATAAGACCTGATGCTACATACCCCATAGCCATATTTGTTGTATTTCTTAGGGAATATAAAATATTTTTCAAGGAAAATTTTGCTTATACATATTTTTGCCTCACACTGGCAGAGCTTAACTTAAAAGTCAAGCCACCTTTGACAACCTTTCCAAGGGGAAATATGGTGCAGACTCGTGGGAATGTGTATGTATAGACTTAGATAATCATAGTTAGTGGATATGAAGATCTTAGAGGTAGACTCCCCAGCTTACAGTGGATTTTTTTGTTGTCTCCACAGGGCAGGGTCCTCTCAGTCATGTCTTGCTATATGGTCTGCTTTTAGACCCAAATTATAAGACTTTCTGAAAGAGAGGTAAAGATCGTTCCAATTAATAAAAAGAGTGTGAAAGAACAGACCAACTTAGCTCTACATGTGCCTAATAGATGCCAGAGATAGGAGCTGGAACCACACACTGGCACGTAGATAGACTTTTCCTTATAAACTACAGATGATTGCCCCACCCTGGGTGGAATGATCTTTGGGGTCACACTGGCCAAATGCACTGATTTGAATATGATATTCCATTAGTGAGTTCCTAAATACGTTCACTAGAGAATAAGATTATTTCTTATAAAACCACTCATGTACCTGTAAGCAGAAAAGTCTTGTGGTTTTGGAAGCAAAAGAGACCTCAACCTGACTACATCCAGTAGTATAGACCAAAATTTTCCCTGGTAACAAGCAATCCCCAAAGCTCAAAGGCTGAAAGCAGTAGACTTCATGACCCACAATATACATCCATCCGGGATCTGGAGAGGAGTTCAGTTCATTAAAACCACTCAGAGATGCAGGCAATAAGAAGCCAACACCCAGGGACAGTCTTGCATCAGTAAGGAAATATTCCAGTCTACATAAAACCAGTATCTCTTTCCCTCAAAATTCACTGACCTGAATTGGTTGCATGAACCCAGACAACACCATCAGGGGAGCAGGAAGTGCAATTCTACTCCAAATGTGGAATGTAGAAAACCAGAAACATTTGGTAAGGATAGCTAAAGGACTGCTGTATTCATTAAAGATGCAACTCTGTTCTCTGCTATTTTCTCTAGTAGTCTTAAAATTCATAAAGCGGTTGATTTGACCAGACCCTGTGAACTCACTGCCACAGTATAAAATATCACTGGGCAGACAGGCTGTGCAAAGTAACAGAAAAGCATTACTGCCCAAAATGAAATGTTGCTCCCTCTCGCTGTCTCATCTTCTATTTAATTTGTGGGCAATGGGCTTTCCAGAATTCTTATCTTATAGTCTCTATTCTTGACTTTAATTCTCATACATTTCTTCCAGAACTTCTCTGTTTTGCTTCCTGTCCAAGAATTGATATTTTATTCAGGTAAGACATAACATTTATCTCCAAAGCATTATCACATAAATCATGGAGCAAGACAGTGGAAAGGATAGGCTTAAAAAATCAGAATCATTCCTTCATTTTACAAAGAAAACTAAGTCTCAGAAAAGTTATTTTTCAAACTCACAATCAAATATCCTGAATATTAGCCTAATTCACCTAGGTGAATGCAGGAGCCAGAAAAGGAACTTATTTTGCCCAACAAGGATAGAACATTTTTTAAGCAGGGATGAGTATAATGAAACAGGGAAGGGAGGGAAGATAGAAATTGAAGATCAGTGACATTTAAGAGGGAAAACTGGGAGTGTGCTTCCATATTTAAGACTTCTAAAAGTCATGTTTTATGAAGCTAAAAATTGACCATCTTTCTTCTGCAAAGACATAAGCCCAACCACAACATCAGGTTGTGAACCCACTTCACTGAGCATTCAGTATGTCTAGGTCATCAAGGAAATGATCACTGAGTCATTTCTGAAGGAAAAAGGAAAAGCTAGGGCTTCTAGGACATCAAGCAGATGCTTACTATTGGCTTTTTCCATATGAATAGTGTTTCTCTGAGAGTGATATTCTTATTTATATTCATAAAACCAGTACTGAAATTGAATGATAAATAATAAATTTGGCTTCAACCACCACCTCTTCATAAGCACAAACTACATTCTAACCTTTATTCTAGTTCTTGACACATATTTAAAGTAAATATTAGTCATATAGAAAATCTATATAATCTTAGAGAATGCTATAGTCATGCAAAAAAAATGCTAAATTATGGATTCAAGGATAAAGGTAGTGCTAACTTTAGGTCATAATTTGAAAGCTAACCCTGTAACTTGCCTAAGGACATAATCCTCCATTTCCTGATTACCAATAAACAGGTTATAGCTTTCAATGGATAGGACAAATCATTTTAGAGAAGCAACAAAAGGGGGCTGGGGATTTAGCTCAGCGGCAAAAGCGCCTGCCTGGCAAGCGCAAAGTCGTGAGTTCGGTTCCCGGTACCAGAGAAAAACCAGAAAAACCAAAAAAAAAAAGAGAAGCAACAAAAGTACTCTTGTCAGTTAAAGCAGCTACTAATACTAATTGTACATTAGAATTCTCTCTGGCAACAGTGTTAGAGACCCTAATTAGTATACCACAGTTCACAGAGATATATGAAACCTGAGGTGTTACTGACACCAATCTAATAACTAGTCCAGTTGTGATGGGGACAGGCTCAGTGACAGAATTTTAAGTACCATGAAGAAAATAAATTAGCATTCTTCTGTCTCCTATTGCAGTGGGAATGAGATGGGCTTGCCTGAGCTACAGTTCTGTCCAGAAAGGACAATGCTGCTTGGCAAATGGAAGAACCTTTCAAAAAATGCAAGAGCCTTCCACGTGTTGTCAATGTGGGTGAACATGGACTACTGGGTCAAAAACAGCAAAGAGTTCAGCCTGGAAGTACATATGTTTCTGGTCAAACTGCAGAGCTGCAAGATAGCTTCCAAAGATCTACTTTTGTTTCTCATCTAGGACATAGATTTCTAGAAGAGAGGAAGGAAGTTGATAGAGTTAATAACTTGTGTTCAGCCTGGCATGGTGACACATGCCTATAGTTTCAGCTACTTGAGAGACTGAAGCATGTGGAATATCTTGAGCCCAGAAGTTTGGTAGCAGCCTGGGAAACCTGACAAAGCTGTGTCTCGAAAAAAAGGTTGGCTTGAGAGGGAGGAAGGTACTCACACTTGTAAATAGGTGCTTATTATTCACATGTGTGAGGAAAAACACACATACACATATCCCTTTCCTCAGAGATGCTGTTCTACTGGGACATGCCCTGAAGAGGTGAACAGACACAACTTTATAAGACTTCCTCTCATTTTCACTGGAGCAACCCCTCTTTGCACACAAGGCAGAGGGCCAAGAGACCGTGCAGATGGTAAAGCAAACTCCCTGTGTTAGTTACTTTTCTTGTTGCTGAAACAAAATACCCGATGTCCAAAGTTTAAAGGGAAAGGTTTATTTAGCTCACAGTTTGTGGAGGTTTCAGTCCAAGGAAGAGTGGCACATGGCAAAAAGGCAACAGTTCATGGCAGCAGAAAAGAGCAAAAGCAACAAACGAGCAAGAGTGAACAAGCCTATTTCTGTCACTGATATTATATTTAGTCTACCAGGATTAGGGCAGTGCCAATCCAATCAGTGTACTGATCCAGCAATCACCCACCCCTAATTCCAGCATCCTTAATCTCAAGGTTGAACCATGAATCAATCACAAGCTAGATTCAGCCACTTCCAAAAATCCCTCCCCTCATGACCACATGAGGCTTCGGGGAGGCATCCAGACACAAATCATAATACTCACTTCACTAAATCTGAATTTATAACAAGATTTTTGTACAATAGACTTGGGCAAAGAGACAAGAATGAGGAGTTTATTTCTCTACTCATTTTCAGAACTCTGTGCTTCTCTGGCCTCTACCCATATCTATCACAAGACATTTTCCTGTAAAGACACTAAAGAAGGGCTTGCTGTTAGAAAAATCCATTCATACATGCACTCATGCTTTTAACAGGTGAACCCTAACTGATCTCTTGTCTCAGCTGATAGGCTCAGGGATCAACAATATAGTCAATCTTTGATACTTGTTTGGACAACAAGATGGTTGGACAAGGGTTGGAGTATTGACCAGTGATAAGATTCAATCAAAAGATTTAATGGGAAGTTGTCACTTTTCTCAGTGGTAAAGACCAAGCATTTTATTTCTCCTTATCACTGTTTCCCCAGCTTTTAAAAGAGAGTTACTGTTAATGGCCTCAGTACCACAAGAAGATGCTATAGAGAGGAAAAGATATGAGTTCTCTTGGAGAGGAGGAAAGGTGTTAATTAAAAATTGGATATTATTATCAAAATAACAGTAAATTGTTATGGTTAATAGAAAGGAGAAGCTTTTTTAAAAGGTTGAGTTGATGAATGGATAAATATAATGGTATTCACACACAATGGAGTACTACCATGCCATTAAGAAAGATAAACTTTGATCATTTGTAGGAAAATGAATATACCATAAGACCATAATGTTAAGTAAAATAAGTCAGACACATAAGCTTAAATTTCACATGGTTTCTTTTACATAAGAAACCCAAAATATTTTTTTAAAAAGAGCAAAATAAAAGGTAATACAAAGTAGGAGGATAGACCTTTCTCAAAGGGGAAAGGAATGAAGAGTCAGAGAGAGGAAGTGGGGGAGAGGGGATGAAAAAAAGGAATTAAGATGTGTTATATACATGTACCAACTCCACAGGAGGAATGTAAACAGTATGTACTGCACACATGTACTCATTTTAAAGTCACAAAAAATAACAAAAAACCATTGAGAAGGACAAGTGAGAGGAAGGAGGAGAGGAAGGGTGGAAGAAAGAAAGGGAGGGAGTGAGAGTGGGAGGGAGGGAGGGAGGGAGGGAAGAGATATGTCCACCTAGAACCCATACCCCCCAGCCCACACTCACTGTATCCCAACAGCCCCCAATCTCCCATGGAAGATGCTCACTTATGAATGTGTGTAACAAAAGCTTAGTGTTGTATGAGGTACAAGCAGGATGGTGTGGGAGGGAGGACAGACCACGAGCTAGAAGCCAAGGAACAGCTCTCCTGAGGCGGAAGTTTAAGGAGTCCAAGAATTCTAAATTCAAACCTGGCTTGCCAGGTACTCAGGAAAATATATATTTGTCAAGATAGGAGGATATAGCATGTTTTGCATAACATCTTATTAGCCTAATATATAAATTTCAAATATTTAGATATATACAACATGGATCTCCACTTACACTCTTGCCAGTGTTAAGAATGGTCCCAGATTCCAAGGTCAGTGAAGTTTGTGAAACACTGGGACAAACACAGTTAAACAGACCCTTTTTAGTGCAGGATATCTAGAGCCATAAATATGCATCATGCATTATGCATATCTAAGAAAGGATTCTGCCATATTTCTTTCATTTCAAAGTACATGTTTTTTTCACATTCTAACATTTCTGAAGTCAGAATGCATCTTACAATTGTCAAACAGCTGCGCCTGAACACATGCATTGAAACTTGCACCATGGGCATCTGCAACTTGGAAGGAAAGCCCAGAGAAAACAGTGGAGCAGGTTTTTAAGAAATGTGGCATCACCCAGACTCTTGATGAGACGAAGAAAGGTACTATGTGCAAAAATATGAACATCAATGCCTCAGAGTCAAAATCATGATCCAGAATAGTTGAGCTCAACATAAAGAAACTTAATCAATTTAATTTGCTTATGTTTTTTTTTTAGGTATACCCAAAGTGATTAGGACAAAAAATGTTTATCTATGTAAATATTCATAAAACTCTTTTACTAAGCAGAAAATGAAAATTTTAAGCATTAAGAAAGAATTACTTGGGGCTGGGGATTTAGCTCAGAGGCAAAGTGCCTGTCTGGCAAGTGCAAGGTCATGAGTTCGATTCCTGGTACTGGAAGAAAAACAAAAACAAACAAACAAGAAAGAATTGCTTCACCATCCTGTGGAGAGTAATTTGTCTTTCTTAGTTGAATATAAACTAATGGTCTGTGTTTATTGCATGGGAGTTTAGCTTCTACTACAATAATAGGCAAAGTTTACTGAATGCTTTTGAACAGGAAAGTCTTTTTTATACAAATAATTACATGAGATGACTGTGTTCTAGTGTAGATTTTCAAAGAGTGGCTTTAAATTATGGATTTCTAAAGATAACAATATGTAATATAACAAAAATTGTTAATTTGCTATCATCTTGTTTTGAAATTTTGTATTTTTATGTGATTTTGTTTTTGTCTTTGTGGTTGTTAGTTTGCTATTGGGATTGTGGGTCACACATTAAACCCAGTTGCCATGAGCTAGCTGCCTAGGGAACTCAGACTGATGCCCCATGCTTTTCAGACATTGTGAGTCAGCCTGAGTTCAGGGTGCCATCAGCCAGCTGCCTGAGGAACAAGGACTGGCGCCCCACACCCATGGTTATTGTGGGTCATGCCTTAGTCCTGGTCTCCATCAGCCAGCCCCCTAGGGAACTCAGACTGGCACCGTGTGCTGTGTGGTCATTGTGGGTCACACCTGAGGCCCTGGCACCCTAAGTCATCTGCCTCGGGACCTCAGGCATGTGCTCAAAGTCCCACTGACATTGTGGATGGTGCCCAAGGCCCTGAAGAGACAGGTATGCCCCATCAAGTATACTCTGATTTGGAACCCCACATTCCGTCGATATTGTGGGTCAGCCCAAGGCCCAAGAGTCCTCAATCAACTACCTGGGGACCCAGGTTCCAAAGGCCACTGCTCCATTGCCATCAGGGCTGTCATCAACTGCCTGGGGGTCCCAGACCCAGTGTTGCTCCTCTTGCTGCCATCACTGGGCAAACCTGACAACCAGGAAATCTAGGGGCCCTAGAGACCTTCTGGTGAGCTGCCCAGGAAGGCCCAGCTCTTCACCTCCAACATCCAAAATGACAAGGCAAAGGACCAAAATGCAATCTCAGAACTCCACCCCAACAAGAACAAGTCCAGGAGACAGAATATAGGAGAACTCGGAAGTCACACACCTGAAATCTCTGAAATCATCAAAACTGAAGAAACAGCTCCATAAGGACATAGAAGAAATCAGATAAGAAATAATCATCCAGGTAAAAAATGAAATGGCAGCAATAATGAAAGAAAGAATTGCTCAGCACATCGAAAGAGGACATACATTAAAAAAAAAAGATGAGCATAGAAAAATGATGAAAATGTTAAATGAGCAATATAGGAAAGAACTAGAATGCATGAATCAGATTAATACAGATATCCAGGAAATCAAAATTTCCATCAAAACCTGGCAAAACCACTTGAATTAAGCCAAAGATAGAATTTCAGATCTTGAAGACAGCATTGCAGCTAATGATCGTGAAAGGGAAGATCTCCTAAAAATTACAAGGAACCAGGAAATAACAATTTAACAGCTGCAAGACAATGCAAAGAGAAACAATGTAAGACTGATAGTTGTCAACGAAACAGCAGGAGTCAACACAAATGACATAAAAAGACTATTTGCAGAAGTAATAGCAGAAAATTTCCCAAGTATGGAAAAAGAATCTACAATAGATGTAAGTAAGGCATATAGAACTCCAACAAGCCATAACCAAAATAAAACTACACCCAGACATATAATAATCAAGATCCCAGAAATCCAGCAAAAGAACAGAATATTAAAAGCTGTTAGAGAAAAGAAACAGATTACCTATAAAGGAAAGCCCATCAGAATCATGGCAGATTTCTCAACACAAACAATCAAATCAAGAAGAGTTTGGAGTGAAGTACTACAGGTCCTAAAACAAAACAACATCCAACCCAGACTGCTGTATCCTGCAAAACTATCCTTCAAATTTAAAGGAGAAACAAAATACTTCCATGACAAAGAATGACTGAAGAACTTCAGGAGCACCAAACCAACCTGACAAAGAGAACTCAAAGATATTCTAGACAGAGAAAAAAATGACCACAATTTCAAGAATAACAATAGAAGGGAGCCACCTAACAGAGAAAGCAATTAAACAGAGAGTAAAAGTAGGAAAGCAACAACAAGTAAACAACATGACAAAGACAAGCCAATATATAACCGTTATAACCATTAACATAATCAGCCTCAACTCACCAATCAAAAGAAGCAGACTGCAGAGTGGACCAAGAAACAAAATCCAACAATATGCTGTATAAAAGAAACACACTTAACTCAAAAGGATATTCATAGACTGAAAGTCAAGGGTTGGAATACAATTCTCCATACGACAGGAACCCAGAAAAAAGGCAGGGGTAGCTATTCTGATTGTTAATGAGTTAATGAGAACTTCAAACCAAGAATTATCAAAAGAGATAAAGAAGGTCACTACATAATTGTTAGGGGAAAACTGCAAGAGGAAGAGATAACAATCATAAATATGTATGCATCCAATATGAGAGCACCCAACTATATAAGACAAACCTTAATAGACATGAAAAACCAAATAACTAATAACACTATTATAATGGGGGACCTTAAAACCCCACTGACACAAAGAGATGGATCAACTGGACAAAAAATCAGCGAAGAAATAACAGAACTGTACAAAACTTGTGGACAAACGGTCTTAGTGGACCTTTACAGAATGGTCCACCCAACATCAGAATACACATTCTTCTCAGCTGTCCATGGGACATTTTCTAAAATAGACTACATACTAGCCCATAGAACATGCTTAAGTAAATGCAAAGGAACTGAAATTATCCCATGCATACTGACCATAGTGCAATGAAATCACCATCAGAGTAAAAAGAAAACCCACAAATTGGGAAAAAAATTTAGCCAACCATCCCTTGGACAAAAGACTTCTATCTAGAACATATAAAAAATAAAAAAAATCAGCCTTCCCAAATTTAAAGACCTAATCCAAAAATGGGCATCTGAGATGAATACACATTTCTCAGATAAAGAAATACAAATGGCAAATAAATTCATAAAAAATGTTCAACACCATTAGTCATTTGAGAAATGCAAATTAAAACAACATTGAGATTCCATCTCACATCAGAAGGAATGGCTATCAACAAGAACTCAACCAATAACAAATGCTGGAATGGCTGTGGGGAAAAAGAAACCCTTCTCCACTGCTGGTGGGAGACTGGTGCAACCACTGTCGAAATCAGTCTGGAGATTCCTCAATAAACTAGGACTAGAGGTCCCATTCAACCCAGCTATTTCCCTTTTGGGCATTTTTCCAGAACTACAAACATCATATCACAGTGATATATTTGCACCCATGTTTATAGCTATGCAATTGGTAATAGCTAAATTGTAGAAGCAACACAAATGCCCATCAACTGAGGAATGAATTAAAAACTGTGGTATTTTTACATAATGGAGTATTACTTAGCTATAAAGAAAGATAAACTTGAGGCTTTCATAGGTAAATGGATGCAACTAGAGTCCATACTCATAAGTGAAATAAATCAGACCCACATGTGTAAATACTGTATTGTCTCACTAGCATAAGAACCTGAAAAAGTAAATAAAATATGGAAGGTATAATAGATATTGTGAAAGAGAAAGAAACTGCTCAAAAGGAAAGAACAACTGGGATGAAGGAAAAGAGAAAAAGAAAGAGAAAAATATGTATACACACACACACACATACACACACAGAATAGCAAAGAGTTGTACTACTGACTTCTATTGCTTTATTAAAAGGAACAGTTAATGTTTAATTGTTTGATCAATCTTACATGCCTTTATTTGTTTAACTGAGTAACAGATTTGAAGGTAATAATATGTAACACAACAACCATTGTTAATTTCCTATCACCTTGTCTGAAATTTTGTATTGCTTCTATTGTTTGGGTGTTGTTCTGTTCATGTCTGTTTGTTTGCTACTGTGTTTTTGTTCTTTTATCTTTAAAACAAAAAAAAATTTTTTCTAGTTTTTTTTTTTCCTCTTTAAAATAAATAAATAAATCCTCAGATTATATTAGGGAATAAAAAAGACAAGCTACTAAGAAAAATAAATTGTGGATTTCTGAAATATAGGGCTTAGATAAGCTTCAAAGCGTAGACAAGTAATCAGACAGGAACAGTGGGAGTGGCATAGAACTACTGAGCCCATACAGGATGTTCTTTCTACAGGTGGTTGAGGGCAACTAAACTATGCCAGGTGTTTTTTTCTAATAACAGGACATAGACCAAGGTATGACAGGGCCTCAGCCAATTAAAAGGGGACCCTAAGTAGAGAGGTGACCACGGACTAACTGCAAAGTAACAGGAAAAACTTTCCACTCAATGGGACATACACACCGACTGCCCTGGCTGTCCTTGGTTTGACCTATCCTCATTACCATACACTTAACGGCTTCCATCTAAATATATCTCGTACATGCCATTAATTGCTGACAGATGATGGGAAAACACAATCCAGTATTTAAAATAAGACAAAGATAAATCATAAATATTCAAAAATAGGGCATCAAAGTCCCTAAAACAAAAAATATAATAAAAATTTAAAGACCAAACAAAGAATTCACTGGGACCAGTGGTGTTCTGGCTTGTTTCTTAGCCATATCCTACTTTACAATAAATCCTTTCACTTTATAACCACTTCCTGGGCTGGAAATGTAGCTCAATGTCAGAGTGTTTGTCTTGCATACAGAAGTCTCTGGGCTCGATCCCCAGCATCACACTTACACACACACACAAACTTTCCTTACTTGTACATGATCTCTCACAGTTTGTGAGGTGGTCCAGACAAATCCTTCTGCTTGGGTCACCAAAAAGTGAAAAGACAGGTAACATTGTGATGCTGAAACCCAGGAAGCTCAAGAATTCAGGACCTGGGATATGGAAAGCCCCACTTCATCTGAGGTCTGGTAAGTAGAGATGACCATACTGCCCTCTGCTCTCTGATAATCCTTTTCTCTCCACATTACTCTGAATCTTCTGGTCTCAATACAACTCATAATTTGGCTAGCTTTATGTTTCATGTTTGTACAACAAAAGGATAACATGTCTTTGTCATATAATCTTTTCCTATGCCCTAAATTCTTTGCCCTGGTTGATTCTGAGTTCTGGTGGAACTGCCTGTAATTTTTTGTCTCCCTTCTAAGTTACATTCATTCAAACTCTCTTACTTCCACCACTTCCACCTGCTAAATTGCTCTCCTAGTCCCTTAAAAGTTAGATAAACTAGTACTTTTAGACATAGGTTATAACTTTTATTTCTGAGGTTGATGGGACAAATCTTGGATGACAATTTTACTTTTAGGTTCCAATTTGAGTTGATTTTTTGTTTAACTAATACACATAAAACATTTCTTGTACAGTGAAATAGTTCTAAAAATGCAATTACAGGTTTAACTTGCTCTTTTACTGTTCCTACTTGAGCTAAGATACAGATGCTACTCAAGGCCACTTAGAGGACTGTTGGTCAGCCAGTTCTAAGTAAAATGTAAATATCTACAAATTCATCCTGAGCTTAAAAAATATACTGGGGGCATTTTTCAATCTAAGTGGCTACTAGGCTTGTTACCTAAATAAATAAATACATAGATATAGATGATAGATAGATAGATGATAGATAGATAGAAAGTATTAAAAGGTATGAGTATGAAAATATATTTTTAATGTGAAAAGATTTTATATGATAAGGTTTTGCCCTATCAGGATTAAAAATAGATGATAAGGGGGGCACACACACCAGCCCAAGCAGGACCAGTGTAGTGGAAAAGTCCTAAGCAGCAGTGAGAATGCACGTCAGCATTTGGCAAGTTAGGTGAGTCAACCTTTTTGCTTTGGCACACAGACACATGGAATAGAAGTGGGCGGGGGTGGGGCCACCATTTTATGTCCAAGTTTTGGAGAGAACTCTGGCAACAGATAACCAGTCCCAGCCCCCACACCCAGAGGCCAAGATCAGTCCCATACCAAGCACAAATCCCACTGCAAATTTGGCTGGAGCACACAACACATTTATTTCTGGGATCTGACTTGGACCAACCACAGAACTATAGACATCATAGGAATTTTACTACTTTTATTTTTCTCTGTTTGGTTGGTTGGTTTTCCTTTTTCTGTCCAGTTGAGAGTGTTATGTTGTGTTAAGTTTTTGGTAGTTATCTTAGCAAGGGGGTTTTTTTTCTCTTTTTTTCCTTTCTCTCTCTTTCACAATTTAGATTTCTTACCTTTCTTGTTGTTTTCTTCTATTAGTCTTCTTTCTCTCTTTCCTCAACTATCTTGCTTGATATTATGGTACTTCCATGAGAGTAAACATTCTCTTCTCTTTCTGGTTTACTGCAGTACTCTTTTTGCTTTCTCTCCCATTCTTTCCCTCCTGTGTCATCCAGTTTCCCAAAACTTGGGTGATCATCTTCTGCCCTCCAGGCTTGTTCCTACTATATTTGACCTCATTCATCTCTTTCTTGTCCCCTAACCATCTTAACCCTCCCCCTCTACAACAGGGTAAAATCACCCCCCTATGGGGGAAATCATTATGTTCAAGTTCCTGGTATATGTTAGATTTTGCTATACAACTGTAGAGCTTGCTCCTATGGTTAAAGGTATCAGTTAATAATCACCACAGTTTGTCAGCAGCCAGGCTATGAATGAGACTATTGCTATTGCTAACTATACTACTTTTACCAGGATGTCATACCTGTTATAATCATTTTTTCTCCTCTGTATGGAGAATGCTAGATGTATGTTAGATAATTTCCTCAGGTAGTTGATGCCTGCAGTGGTAGCACCTAGTGAATCATGCTTCCTTGTACATGTATCCAGTGATTTCTTTGTCCAGTGGAACTTCAGCAAACATGCCTCAGTGAGAGGCTTGAATGGCACTTGCATAGTAGGGCTTACTCTCTGTTTTGCGAATTTTGGAACCCAGTCACCATGTGAAAAGGCCTAGATTAGCCTTCTGGAGATACATGGGCCCCCAACAGCCAGCAGAAACCACCAGACATATGAGTTGGGCCAGTTTAGACAACCAGCTCCAGAAGTAACCCCAGAAGAGACCAGCAGATGCCTACCAAAAACTACTGACCTGCAGAATGGCAATCAAGAAAATGGTTACATTTAGGGGTAGTTGATTGAGCTGCAGGAACACTAAGCATCCAAACAGCTCTGCAACCCCCATCCCCCCAAAAAAGGTGAACGTAGTAACCACTCCTCTGGTACTCAACGGAGAAACAGAAACTGTTTCGATAAATAACATAGTCCCTCTTGCAGCCCCACAGATCAATGTTAATAAAACACACGTGCTGGAATTCCCCCGATGCCCTCCTAAGCAGAACTTTTTGGTTAGGAAAAGGAAAAAGAAACTTAATTTGAAGCTTTAATAACCTCCCAATTAGGTTGTTTCTGCTAGCATTAATATTTAATCATGACATTACTGTGCCTATTTTAGAACTGAACTGAAATTAAGTAAAAATGTTTGATCATAAATAATTTCATTATTAAAGATAATCTTTGTTATGTATGTTCCTGTGCCTATCTTTTATTAAGTTTACTTTTCATGTTGACGTTTTTAAGAGCATAATTGTATGTTTTCATTCCTGGTAATATTGTTACCGTATATTAATCATGGCATCATGCCAGGAACACAAGCAATGAAATTCTTTCAGTTTTCTGTGTTAAGAGCTGGCAACGGGCTCGCTCTCCTTTAAACTAACAAACAGATAACAAAATATAACCTCTAAAATCACTCCTGAATTACTTTCTCTCCTTCATTTGTCCATAAGTGTTATTGGTCCTGATGTGTAGGAAAATAGGGGTAAACAAGGAGGACAATTATCTTTGTCCTTTTTTCCAGAAATGTCTTGGTGGTCACAGGCAATTGCTAAAGGGAAGGTGGTGTGATAGGCAGAATAAGGAGAGATGTCCACAACCTAATCCTGGGAAATTATAAATATATTACTTTACAGGCACAAGAGATTTTGCAGATGAGGTTGAGTATTCACAGATGGAGATAACGCTGCATTGTCTGGTGGGTCCATAGTAATCAAGAGTCTTTGGAAGTGGAAGAGGGAGGCAAGAGGGACTCAGAGAAGATGTTACAACCAAAGAAGAGCTGGAGTGGCAGCACATGAGAAGGACACAGCCACTACTGCTGGCTGTGAAGGTGGAAGAAAATGCCATATATTATGGAAGAGGGGCCGCTCTGGGTGCCAAAAAGGCAAAGAAACAGATCTTCCCCTAGGACTTCCCCTGTGACACCTGGATTGTAGCCCATTGAGACCCAGGTTAGTCTTTGACTCACAGAACTACGAGCTCACAAGTCAGTGCTCTTGCAAGACACTGGGCCTGTGGGAATTTGTTACAGCAGCTGTCAGAAGGTGATACAGGTGGCATTTCCTAGAAGACCTCGCTTTGAACCCCGGCAATCCCACTTCTGCGCTGTGTAACACAGCAAAAACAGTTTAATCTCTCTAAATTTCCTTTTTCTCGTCTGTGAAATGAGGATAATAATGGTTATTTCATAAGGTTATTGGGATAATTAAATAGGATAATTGCCCTAATGCTCTTAGCCCTGTGCCTAGCGCATATTAAGCACTTGTTAAAGGTCTATTATTGTTGTCATTATCAAACCCTGTTGTGGCAGACTGTGCTGTTGTTCACACTTAACTGAGCCTTTGTCTATTAGAGGACCCCACCGCCTGCCCTTTGGCAAGTGACTCGCAGAGCCTATTTGGGGGTGGCTTGCACTTTTTGCCCCATTGGCAGACTTGACCATGGGACTTCTTTGTCAACAAATGAAAGCAGACAGCTTCTCCAAGGAGAAGCTTCTACAGCAAGTGTATAGTCTGGCTCTGTCTCTTCATTTCTCTTTTGAGGAGAAAGACATTTCCCAAATAAGTGCTGCTCCTTCTGCCAGAGGCCTGTGTGAAAAAGCACAGAGCCCAGAGGTACAGCATAACACGTGAGATGTGAAAGTTTATTATTATAAGTCATTGTGACTTGGGAGTTGTTTATTTTCACAATAAAGTTGACAAACACATCTGTGGTATTGGTCAGCTTTCCCATTGCTGGGATAAAAATGGCCCAACTCATGAAACACACACACATACACACACCAGCACCATGTAAATGAAATATATTTTGGTCACAGCTAGCCTGACGCTTGTATTGCTGACCCCCAATTCCATAACTGTAGTTAATTGAGCCATGGGTCAACATTTAGCCTTTGGCCAGTATAACCCTTTTCCAAGAAATTTGGAACTGTGACCTAAAAGCAGTAAGAGATGAGCTCTTCCTATACCTAGACCTACGGAACTGGGGAAGAGGAGGAAATCTTAGGAACTGTGTGTTGGCCATTGCTGACTCTGCTACTGGTGAAGCAGAGTAAGCTATCTACAGGGAAAGAATAGAAAGGTGAGGGGAAAAAGACTAGCTGAGTTCCTGATGATTTTCCAATTCTTGGACTTGGTCCACCCTGACCCTTTTGTTCTGTGAGACATGCCATCTTCTTTAGCATACATAAGCTCAATTTGGTTTCTGTAACCTCAAACCAAAAGCAACTTGGCCAAAACAAAGTTCTAGGCTGGAACTATGACACCAGGAGGTCTAAAAGAAAACCTTGATCAATGAGACTCCCTGAAGCCCTGAGGTATCAATCTGCACATAGCAGAGGGCCCCACCTTCCCTTGTCTGGCCCTGTGTCTGTGCCAGAGCCCCCACTGGTGAAGAGGATGTTACCCTCCATTTGCCACCAACTGAGCTCTTCTGGGCAGAGGAGTCAAAAAAGTAGAAGAGGTTTCAGTACCATTTGTTCAGTATAATGGAACTCATGTGCAAGTTCTGTTTCATTTGGGAGACCATGTCAGCAAGAGGAATACAGACAAGAGAGTATTCCCCTGACATTTATGGGTATACAGATTGGGGGATATGAGGGTGGGAAAGAGGTCCACAGAAAACACTGAGGAGAGCTGTAGCCCCACCCCTGACACTAACTGAAACTTTGGCAAGCCATTCCTCCTCTCTGGCCTTCAGCCTCCCCATCTACAAAATGAGGCACTAGATTCAATGATTTTTGCAGTCTTTTCTATGATGCCTGCTCACTGCCATCACAGCTAAGAACTAGGACCTTAGCAGCACACATGAGCTACTGCCTTTGGACTGTTGATAATTTCCAAACATAGTGTGAGCCTGGCTTCAGCAGAGTCACGTGGGGAGCAGTCTGGAAAATGCACAGTTTTGGAGTTATAACCTCAGAATTCTGATTCTGTGGGATGGAGCAGCACCTTGGCTTATGTCGATTCTCAAACATGGTCATGTTTGGGAGCCACTATTCTAAGCTATTCTGGGTTACCAGGTGGGACTATCTCAGCACTCCTGTATAACATGACATACTGATAAACTGCACATTAATAATTAATACTTACATAGCAATGCTTACATAGCATTACTATGAGGCTGGCACTTCACTAAATGCTTAAGATGTATTAATTCATTTAATCTTCATAACACCCTATGAATGAGGTACTTTAGTGTCCTCAGAATGATTTTAATCATTTTACTCATCTCTTCCCTCTTTGATCCAGCAGTGGACTTTGATCATGCCTTCCTAGTAGCAAATTGATTCAAATAAATAAAAAATTAAAATTAAATAAAACATACATGAAGAGGAAGAAATCCTGATTTATAAGCTAGCTACCTTATGATCCTGCATCCCACTGATACCACACTCCCCTGTGATTCTGTGTCGGTAAGCACCATGTCTGATATATACTATGAGAACAATGGCAAAGACATGGGTTATTGTTCCTGGGGTGGAGTGATCTAATGCAATAGAGCGGCAGTAGTGATGCTCCTTTGCTCTTTATATCTTTATGCCCTCAGAAGCCCAAATTCAAAAGCACACACAAAAGATAAGATTTGAATTCATCAGAGTCATCCACTTTCTCCAGATTCAGTACCTTTTCCTATGCAAGAATATAGAAAAGACCAAAAAACAAAGCAAAACTCTGAGTCTGTGGCAGTGAGGTACCAAAATCTTCAGCCAATTAGACCAGGTTGGCAAGCAACCTGTTGCTCTAACCAAGAGAAGAAAGAATGTGCCAGATTAGCTGTTCGACTGAATTGACAGGCTGTCTTGGTCAAAATAAGTCTTTTTTATTAAGTCTTGACAAGTCATAGTATATCAAAACGAAAATTTACAAAAGCCACTTTTCATCTATGTAAACAGTAAAACCAAGGTGGCATATTGGAAATCTCTAAATAACACTTTGTCTACATCAAAGGGTGTAATTTTTCAGGTCAGAATAAATTAGGAAAGAAAGCCTCTTCTTCTAGTAGAAAAGCATTGAGAGGCTAAATTACCCCAGATGGGGTATCATGATCACCAGTATCGTGATCTCTCGCTACCTCCACCATCTCCCACTGGTGTCAATGCCCAGTTCCATGGGAGCACCATGCTAAGTGCTCTTCATAGCTTATATATTATGACCAAACCTGGAGGATAAGGGCTGCTACCCTCATTGTAAAAGGAGGAAATTGTAGTCTACACAATTTATTCAACTTTACTCCACAGATACTAAATTTCAAAGCAAATATTTTAACCTATAACTTTGGTAACTTGGTTTTTACCCCCATGCCTTTGGCTCCATTCTAAGAATAATCAACCAGTCCTTCCTAGCCACATCTTTCTTGGCATCTTTCTCCTTTGGCAGACTCAAAAGCTCGAGATCACCCTTCTCCAGGTGTTATAGTTAAAAAAGTACCCACCTCCATCAGACTGACAACCATGGCCTCAAACTTCAACCCAGCAAACTCCTGTCCCTCTTCTCCAGTCAAGCCCATAGCAGCTGTGCAATCTCCCCGGGCCTTTCTATCACTCTTTCTCACATGTGAACTGTGGGCTTCCAGTTTCTGCTGCATAGTCTGTTTTTGGAGAAGAAACATTTCACCTAATAATGTCTGACCCAGGGCATCCAATACCAGCTGTTTATATTATACCTCAAGCATCGGGGGCTCCTTCTATGAGCACAATAGTAAGATTTTCACTGCATTGTCATTGACTTTTGTCTTATATTCATAGCCATGTTTTCAATTTCTCCTTTAATTTATAAAACAAGAGCTACTTGAAGGACACTGTCGGGGGCTACTCAGTGTCCTATCTCCTGTCACTTCCTGATGGCTGGTTTCTTAACTTTTATTCATACCAATTTCAATTTCTTCTTTCTGCAGCATGATCAAAGCCCAAAGGGAATTGCAGAACATGAAGAAACAGCTTCTAATTAACCCTTTTATTCAGGCATGAGGGCTCCACAGGTACACAGAACTCTTTACAGGCCATGGATTTTTTATTGTTTGCCTTAAGGTTATGATAGAAATTAATAAAAGATAAGGAATAAATTTTCTACAATGGATACTGGTAATATATAAAACTACTTTGAACAACTGCTCCAAAACCTGAATCAATTTCATTAAGTTCTAGATCCCCATTTTTTAATGCTTGGACAAGTGTTATATGTCACTGAGCTAAACACCAGGATCAGACTCAGAAGGTAGAGAATACATAGGAAAAATGAGGTTGGGAGACATGAGGTCCTCCTTCTAAGAAAAAAAAGGAAGAAAATGAGGAGGAGGAAAAGGAGAAAGAGAAGGGTGATAGTGATTTTTATGAGTGGCCAAGCTTCTTCCTTTTAATCCTAACCAACTTCACTGTTAAAACTTAAAGAAATATTATGTATTTCTACAATTACTTTTTCTCTGAGTTTATATCCACCCTCCAGAAAGAGGAAGGGGTGGTGGTATAAAACATGTCCGTACAACCAGGCATGTTGGCGCATGCCTGTAATCCCAGCACTTGGGAGGCAGATGCAGGAGGACTGCCACTAGTTTGAGGCCAGCCTAGGCTACATAGTGAGTTCAAAACCAGCCTGAACTGCATAAGGAGACCTTGTCTCAAAAAAAAAACTCCACACAAACATCTGTCCCCAGTGCACCTTAGTTGGCTCCCCATGGCACTGTGCTTAGGTTCATATTATAGCTGAGAGTTTAGTCTCTAGAAAGACATTCACATGCAATAAAGCTCCTTAATTTCTTGACTCAAAACAGGATTTTTCCCTTTCCCACCCAAATAATCCTCTCTTAGATAGATAATACATTTGGTAATCCACAAGAACTTAAAATTACAAACTTGAATTAAGTATACCCTTAATTCCAAAGACTTAGTATGGAAAAATTAATACAAATCATGTGTTGATAATTTTTAGGTTTTATTATGTTGAAAATGATATTTTGGATGCCTTAGGGTAAATGAAAATATAAAATTTTAAAGAATAAATCAAATCAGATTAAATTGTAGAAATAATCTTCCTGGTTCTCGTATTGCAATCATTTATGAAATTTTTTTTGTTTTGTGATCATTTGTTTTGTACAGGGAATCGAACTCAGGACCTTGTACTTGCTAGGCAGGTGCTGCACCACTGAGCTATATCCCAAACCCCCAATTACACAATATTTAATATATATTACATGTATTATTTTGAATGAGGCATACAAGAAAACAAAAACCTGTGAGCCCACTACCCAGAGTAGACCACTATTGCGTTTACCTGTAGCTTTCCCTATCCCAGTTCCTTGCAACCTCTGGAGGAAAAGTTTCTCTTTTTAGGTTTTAGATTTTTGGTTCTTTGCTTTGCTTTGGTTTTGCAGTGTTTTTCTCAGGGCTTCACACATGCTAGACGAGTAGCATCCCTGAGACATAACCCCCATCCTGTTTTTAGTTCTTAACATGTATGTCTTCCTAAGTACCTTGCTTAATTTTACTTGTCTTTGAATTTCATCAAAAGGGTGCCATACTGAATGTTGTCTCTAATGACCTACTTTTAAAATTCAACCTTATGTTTACAAAGGTTAGATCACAATTGGTATATGTAACTGTGGTTTCTTTCCTTTGCTGTATAACACTTCATTGTGTGTTTAATTCATTTGCCTATTCTGACAGGATAGATATTTGGGCTGTTTCTAGTTTGGCTTCCTCCAAATATTATTTTCTGTGACCTGATGGCACTCAGGGAAGGAACAAGCTAATGGTAAGGGGCAGTCCAAAGAGCAGAATGTTAAATCATGGCATATGCAGATGTTCAAGTCCACAAGACAGTGGCAAATTGTTCTCCAAAGTGGTTGTACAATTTATATTGCAACCAACCTGTGACTTCAAGCAATCTTGTGAAAAACTGAAAACAGGACTAAAGATACAATATAAACCAGGAAGGAATACAAAAGAGGACTTTATGTGGTGCTGTACGCACCCCAGATAAACCAGGTCAAAATCCTCTTAAGTCATTCACTTTCTGACCAGCCTACAGTCACAGGCAACCAACAAAAATTCACCAGGGCCGCCTGGCCCTCAGAGCTCCTCCCGCCCTCTGCACCTACACCTGGTCTCGGGGGAGGTTCTCACAGGCCTGTCCTGGGCTCTGTTCCTGCACACAGCCAATCAACAGGACTTGAGCATCTTTCCATGCCAGACCCCAAAGGTATAGCAGAGACATGATAAGCAAAGAATTTATTCCACTGGAGAGAAACAGAAAAAAAAACAAGTCAACAAAAAGATGAGCTTGGATGGTGACTACTGTCCTTTTGTCCTATTTATTTCTTTAAAAACAAGTGATGAACAATCAAGTTGGATTCATTCCAGGAAAGCAAGGTTGGTTCAATATTCGCAAATCTATAAACGTTATACGCCATATCAATGGAGCCAAAGACCAAAACCACATGATCATCTCATTAGATGCAGAAAAA
>NW_004955433.1:10696559-10731954 GCF_000276665.1 Chinchilla lanigera
CCACTTTGAAGATATCAATATGTAATAAAACCACCATTGTTAATTCCTTACCACTTTGTTTGTAACTCTGTATTGTCTGTATTGTGCTTGTGATGTGTTGTAAAATGTTGTATGTCTGTTAATGTTTCCCTCCTTTTATCTTTAAAATAAAAAAAAAAAAAAGTGATGAGCTTGGGAAAAGAATTTGATCCAGAGAGCAAGTGCAAAAGCCCTCATGTAGGAAAGGACGAGTATGCCCAGTAGTCTAAGGAGGAAACCGTGTGGCCAAAACATGTCAAAAAGCGTGATAGAAGACACATGGAAAATAGACAAAAGCCAGGCTGTGCCCGGGGCTGTGTAGGGCAGCATGGTGCTTAAGTACAGTGGGGTTGGCTTCAGAGAAGCAGAGAGAGCCAAGAGGAGTCTATCCATAGGATACAAGGGAGGGCTTGGAGAGAAAGGAATGGGTAAAAGGAAAATGTAGAAGGAGCACCTTCATCAACTGAAGCAGTCCTTTCCTGCTCACCACTTTAAGATGACGCACTAATGCTATGAACCCTGTGGTATACATTCTCCACACTCCTGGGATGCGGCCTCTAGGATGGCTAAGGAACGGGAAAAGAAACAACAGAAAGGCAGCGCCCTCATCCCTCCACCCCCACCCTCGCCCCAGACAGGTACCATCTCTAGGCTACGGCCAGAAGAAGCTGGGCATCAAGGAAAGAACCCGTAAGTGGGAATCCTGCTACTTCTTTTTTGGGGGGTGGCAGATTTCAGTTTGTTTTCCTCTAAGGTGGAATTTTTTTATAAAACCTCATTTTTTAATTAATTAAATTTTCTGGTGCCTTTTAGGTATACATAATGATCACACTCATCATAGGGAATTTGTACCTGTACATGATATAACTTGATTCTTTTTTCCCATTCCCCTCCCTTCAACCCCTCTTCCTGTCATTGTTTACAGAAGATTCTCTCCATTTTTTCCTTCTTTTCTCATTTTTTTGCTACTCGAGAATGTGACAAACGAGCCTTAGTGTCTTCTGATACAAAATGGGATGAAGGGTTGATCTGAGTATCTACTCATATCAAGCACTGAACACACTTCATCTCTTCTAAACCAGAGAGTGGTTCCATTTCATGGATGAGAAAGCCAAGGCTAGGAGCTGTTAGAAGGAACTTTCTCAAGGCCACAATGCTAGAATTCTAACCATGGTGCTAGGAGACTCCACAGAAGGCTGCCTTGGGGTGCTGAAAGTGCTACACGAATGTGTGTGAAAATAGTCATCAAGCAAAAGTTTCTCTTCAAGTTGCTCTTTCACACACTTTCTCCCCTGTGAGCTGTTGGCCTTTTCCCAAATGTTTCATGCACTTTAATAATTTTTTCTCTTTCCTTTTACTCTAGAATGCTTGCCCATCTTATCGGTCAAGTAATCTTTTATTTACTTCACAAAAACTAACTCAGAAATTGTTTCATTGCAAATCTTCCTTTCCTTTGTCCAGCAAATAAGATTAATGACCATTTCTTTTGAATTCCAAGATACAGAAAATACACACAGTATTAGCTGTTAGCACTGCAATGCATTAATGACACACTCCCAAACTCTGTGTCTTCAAACCACTCTGGGGCTCGGCTGACATAGGCTGGGCTCAGCTCTAAACTACATGTGATTCCAGGGCTGCTTTACATAAGTATAATTAGAGCCACTCCAGGGGAGTGAGTCCTTTCTCTTGTGATAAGAGCTATGTAGCCAAATGACAAATGGTGTGGGATCAGAAATTGATGAAAATTTAGGTCAATAACTCATTGAGATGCTTGTGTAACCATTATTGAAGATTCCTTGATGGGTGAGTTCTCTTTATTAGACTCTGGGGACGTGGCTGTAAACAAAATCAGGGAGCGTGTTTATGAACCTGAACCTAACATTCCTACAGAGGGTGTGGGCTGGGGGCAGACAGACAAGCAAGCAAGACCATTTCAAAGCGCTTAGGACTCTAAAGAAAATAAAACCCGTGATGGTTTATTTTGATTATCAACTTGATCAGACTATAAAATGCCTAAGAAATAAGTGAATCACACTACTGGATGAACCTGCAGGTGTTTCCACTGATAGATGGGTCATGAGGGCTCTGACTTCAGCATACCAACTCATGGGCAAGCTCATAATTCAGTGGCATATTTGAGAGGTGTTGGGAACAGGAGGTGATGGCTTGTTGGTGGGAGTGTTTCCTGGCAGCATGACTTTGGGGACTATCTATGGTTTGAGCCCCTTCCTCCGGGCTTTGCTCCCTCTGCTTCCTGGTTGCCATGAGGTGAGCAACTTTTCCACCACACCCTTCCACCATGATGTTTCTGTCTCACCACAGGCCTATGGCAATGAGGCCAACTGACCCTGAACTAACACTTTTGAAAACGGGAGCCAAAATAAACCTTCCCTCGAGTAGGTTGTTTTATTCAGGTACTTTTCCCAGTGATGAGAAGTTGAGAGGGAAACAAGAGCAACAGCAGGATGAAAGCGGAGCATGGTTGCCTTAAGTGGGGCGGTTGGAATGGCCTTCCTGGGAAATTTGCTTTTGGACTGATACATGAATAATAAATCAGATCTGGCCCTATGCACCATGAGGATCAGGAAAAAACAGGGCAGGTCTAGGAATGCCTTCTGCTCTGAGCAAAACAAAGAAGGCTGTGTAGTCAGGATGTGTGGCCGGTATCCAAATTGCTTGGAACACTTGTTAGGACTTGGATTTCGAGGCCTTTCCCCCAGAGGTTTTATTCAGGGGGCCTGGGTTGTCCCATGAATGTGCATCTCCAACAAGTTTTGGGGTGATGCTCATGGTGCAGGCACCACACTTTTGAAACTGATACACACTCTTCTGACCAGGAGCACATGGATAAGGATAACTGTTTTGGTTATTATCTAGTGTTGTTGGTTATTTTCTTATGTGGGAAGCCACTGGAGCACACTAGACAAGGGTGTGATATGGCATGATTTTAGTGAGTCTGGGGGATACTTTTGGTTTTTGTTTTGTTTTATTTCCAGCTTTATTGGGGTATGGTTAACAAAAACTGCATCTAATTATGTCTAATATGGCACTCTAGCTTGGATATGCAGAAGGGGTCGTGGGGAAGGAAAGTGAGAGTAAGCAGTTGATGTGTTTACTAAAATGAACCATCAGTTTCTTAAGGTTCCTCCTTAGGGTGACCGGGCATACAGGCTGCCACCAACAAAGAGGAGAATCAAGGTGGAGGGAAGCTTTGGGAGAGGAAAGGCTCATGTTGAATGCAATTTGAGGTCCTACTTAGACATCCAAACACACCATGTTTCAAGCCTCCAAAGGTACCATGTACACTGCGTTTAGTGTGAGCAGTAGCCTGGCAACACAGAAGCATAAAATTACAGTGGGAACAGTGGCTCCAACAATGTGCAACATTTCAGTCCCATGATGCTCCTCCTCCTCTGAGCTTACTTCCTAGTGAAAAGAGGCAGACACTAGGCAAGGAAGATACTTTCAAATGATATTCAGCACCACAAAGAAAATAAACCCTCAATTCTACAGATCTGGACCACTTATGTTGTTCCTAGTCCACCCTGGCTACAAAGATAAGGCATCCCTGGATGCTCACCCGTAGAACCTACTTGGTTAAACAAGGCACAGAGGATGGTAATTTGCAAGTAATGTTATTATTACCGAACACACCCAGTACAACCATATGCTCATGCAGTAGTTCCAGCAACAAGCCTCTGAGCTATATATCATATATTCCATGGCAAAACTGAGGCACAGAGTAGTTCAGTAACTTGCCAAACAACACACAGTTAGAAAGAGGCAAAGCTGGGATTCAAGACCAGGGCTAACTGCAGAGTTGGTTCTTGTACACACTTGGCTACGTGGCTACGTGTTATTTACTGGCAGAGTTTTTCTGAAGGGGTCCACATCACCCTTGTCCCTGGCCAAGCTCCAGTATTACCAAAGAGAAAAATCTAGTCTTGCCAAAGCCTGTGCTCTTTGCCAGTAAGTAGCTAGAACTGTCAGAGTGTCTGTAGCATTAGCAAACCCCATGCCTGAATCTGTGTGCCAGACCTTTTCCACAGAGAAAATATGGACATTTTCTTTTAATAATGCTACAGAGAAATAATGAAATGGTAGCATTACAAAAACATAATTAGGTCTTCAGGAAAAAAAAGTCTCCACTGGAGTCCTATAAAAAGACCACAGGTGTTCGTCATTATTTTTTATTTAGCAGACAGTTTTAACCATTGTTTGTTTTTTCCCCCATTTATTAAGTTCTGGTATTTTAAGATGATTTGTGTATAATAATAACAAGAATTTCCTGTTTGCCTGTCAGTTGTGAGCTGCTTTAATTACAGATATTCATTTTCACAAGTTAACTTGGTAAACACACTCATTTGTTATGTTCCTTGTTCATTAAATCAGTTAGCACAGCTAGTAACTATGTTAAGTATTTTGCTGTCGGGTTTCAGCAATGCATCTTCATTGGTTTCCTACAGTTTCTCACGGAGACAGACACAGACTCTTGAGAGTCCCTTCTTATTGGATCAGAAATACTACTTCTTCCATTTCTGAAAAGGCAGGTGCAGCAGACCCAATAGCAACATCCATTCACCTTTTGTACCATAGCCCAAGTCACTCATTCAGATGGTGCTTGGTGACCAGAGGAAAAACAGGGTAAAGGAAGAGGGGAGCTCTCACAAGGGAAGATTGGAGTAGACATGTATAAAGCATATCCCATCACACTCCAGGCCTTAGACAGCTTCCTCATCCACCCTGAAAAGGGAAAAGTCTAGGCAACTATGGTTTTACCACATGACCTTGACCTCTGGCAGCTGCTAATTATTCCAGAGGTGAACATCAGGGGTCATTAGTTGTCTCATTCAACCATTTGAAGTGCAGGTGTCAATTTGGAGCAGTAAAATTCAGAGAATGAAGGTCGAGTCTCTGAGACATTACAGTCCAAACAAGCACTGCTGTTCCAGGCAGGTAAAAAGAGACTGGAAATGTGGACTCCTCCCCAGTGAGACAGCATGCAACCAGAAAAGACAAACCAGAGAGAAAGAAGATCTAAACATCTTTTCTGCTGTCAAGAAGCACAGCTATTGGTTTCTTTGAGATATTATGTAGCTTTTCAATAAACCACTTACTTAGCTGATTGAGTGGATCTCTGTTATTTAAACTCATTCTGATCAATACATTTTTAATCATGGTGACTAAGATGATGATAGTTCCACTAAAAATATCATACCAAGTAAGTTCCAATTTTTCTAGAAAGAAGCAGTGGATACCAACAGTAGGTCACAGTCATCAGTCATGAATGATGATGAATAAGTATGAATAACACCTGCTGAATAAGTATTTCATTTAGTTTTCCTTTAATGGGAACTATGGTTATTGCATGTATCATTAGAGTTCACTAGAGCAACAGATTTAAAATATACATATTATTTTTTAACAATGTTAGCTTACAATGGCCATCTGCAGAGTCAGGTACGGAAGAAAGTAAAAGGGCCTAGACAGCTGAAAGATTCTGCCAAAGGCAGAAGATCTGGAGCTCACTGTTGAGTCCATATCAGGAAGCCAAAGGGCCTACATTAGAAGTCTGAAGAATCTGAGCTGGAAGTCTAGAGACAGATATCCAAAGGCAATGGTGAGCTGTTCTGAAGAAGCAGAAGTGAGACTTCCTCCTTTCCCTTTTTATTCCATTCAGGCTGCAACCCTATTGGTTGGTGCCATTCACACCCAGGGTGTGTCATCCCTCTTCAGAAAATCCATCATTCGGTGACACATAGCACTATGCTGAGCCAACCAGCTGGGCATTTGTTACTCAAGTTGACACAACAGTTAACTATCACACTGCTCATGTGTCAAATCAGGACTAAGGAAAATAAAAGGTAAGAAGTTTCCAGAAGCTAATGTATAGCACTCAAGAGGAAGTAATTCAACAGAGGTGTGAGTTAAGATAGAAAACTTGCGTCCAGTTGCTCAAAAAAGTTCAATTCATTGCATGAGGTAGGTTCTTCGTGGGTTCTCTGCTTTGTTCTTTTTTTGCCTTGTTAACCTTTCCTGAAAGATAAGTATCTATTGATTGTGGATGGACAAGGTATGATGAGACCCAGGATGAGCTATAAGCCTGGGATGATTAGGAAGGATGGTATCTAGTCATGTGGAATTTAAGGTGGATCATTTAAAGTGAAGGTAGCAAATGCACCATTAATTCACCAACTGGCAAAATCCCCTACATTTAATGAATCCAAATCAATTAGTTAGGATTCTCCAACAATCTCCCAAACAAGCCCTACACTATTTTCTCTATGATCCATGACACTGATCTACATTTTCTTCTTTTACAATTTCAAGGCCTTTCATGGCCCTCCATCTGCTCATCACATTCATATCTTTGCACTTCTCCTGTGGTCCTAACTTATCCCTGGATTCTCACTACTTCCTTGTTTCATAAATCCCTAGGTCAATGCTGACATTTAGAAAACAGTGCCATAAAAAAGAGAAAAGGTTGGAATACCATCTAAACCATAGAGTCATGGGGGTGTGAGATTAGTAGAAAAGGAATTTTTATAACAAAGCCCTCATAGCAGGTAGATAAAGATAGGACCCAGAGTTACAATCTTAGAAGGAAACTGAAAAGGAATGAGAAATATTGAAATAGATCAGAGGAGCAATAAGAGATCTCCCTTTCTCTTCACCTTCAAGTTCCTACTTGAATTCCTACTCAGAGAATTATAGGCATTCACTGATAAGTATTTAGAGAAGATAATGCCTATGTACTTAAAAGACTTGCTTCATGAGCAAATAGAATCATTTTAGTCCTAGAGCTCTGTAGGTTTGACCTAACCTACATCCATTCTCACACCTCTGATTACCATACCTGACTCTGATCTAGATACAGTCTTCTTGAGATTGTCAGTCAAAGTATCTACCCTCCCCTCCCTAAGAGAAGCTTGGGCACATGACCCAAGCTAAAACAATAAGTCCCTGCCTGGAATTTGAATCTTGATATAGCAATACAAAGATTCTTGGTGCTGATTCTTTCTGATGGCTGTTTCCAGAAGGAGCTACCATTTAGCTCTTGCTCCCTAGAGCCCAGGAGCAAGTATAGTTTTTTGAAGGTCCAGTTCTTCAGCTCTTTCTTGAAATTTGTGAAGTACTCCATCCCCCTCCGAGAAGTCCCTTTTGCATAAAATTGGTCAGAACTAAGTTCCATTGTGTATAACTTGAAAACCTAAGCAAAGGCACAAGTTGCACAGAGGCTTCTCAACTTACCATACATCCAAATAAACCCATCACAAGTTGAAAATATTGCAAGCTGAAAAAGCATGAAATACACATAGCCTATTGAACAGTATAGCCTAGCTTAAATAAGCCCAGAACATCTAGCCCATGAATGGGCAAAATCGTCTAATCCAAAGCCAATTTTATAATGTGTTAAATATCTTATGTAATTCCTTGAATACTCTACTAAAAGTGAGAATGAAATCGTTGTATGGGTATAGTTTTGCACCATCATAAAATCAAACCATCCTAAATTGGGGACTATCTGTATTACCTATGTTAAATACAAAATAAGATGTGATAGGAAGAATTAAGAATCCCCAAACTAGAGTCTTGCTGTCAACATTGTCACTGCCACTAAGACATAAGCAAGTCTAAGCAAATTCCTCAAGCTCTTCAAGCTTCATTTCTCACATTTTTAGAAGTAAAACTAGACTCTGCTAAGATCCTATTCTCACAGAAGTAGTCCTCATCTCATCTCAATTATTTCAAGCAATTATGACTCTGTCGTCCAGCCTCTATCACTAGGCTCAACCATTGAGACTTTAATGACATTAAGCAAAGAAAAGAACAGAAACACATCATTCTAATGGCCTTCATAAAAAGAACTCCAAGTCCCACATATAAACCAATTTTGTTAAGCAATATAAGTTTCATCTGATTTCATTATTTTTCATTCTTACTTTTGGCATTTGCTAAGTACTTCTTGCATAGATTTTACTTTCTTCAAAGGGAAAATGAAGGCCAGACATGATTTAGGTCCTAGAGAAGCTTGAAAGTCAGTTACAGAGGCCTACGAAATACTTGCAGAATACTTCCAGGACTATAAGAATCATATACTCAGCACCTAGCAGGTGCCAACTAATATCTATTGATTGAATTACAGACAACAGACATACGCATATAGACTAAAACCCTAAGAAATCCATGATGAAAAGAAAGTGAATAATTATTTTACAACCACTGTGAACTTGTGCACAGAAGTTCGACATAGACTTCAATCCTGAAAATGTGGCTCAGAACAGATCAATTGAAGAAGGAATGTTTGCATTTCAAAAAATATTCCCACCAAAGAAAATTCACTCAAAGGGTCTAACACATTTAAAATAGATTTTTTTCCCCATAGGGAAGTTTGAAAACATTCCTCTAGTACATGAAAGTTAACTTGACGTGCCAAAACATAACTCCATCCAAAAACTTTGGCCTATCCCTTAGATGCCAGTGTAATAGCAGTTGACATGCAATGGTGTGAAGTAAATGGAGTTATTAAAGCCACCAGCCACTGGCCAGGACTGTCAACACAGAGAGGTCTGAGTCACACAAGGGTCTCTTGCTTCAGGAGGCAAAGTTCACCATGAAGATCACGATCCATTAGGGAATAACTAGAGACTTCTGGCAGGGCCAAGTGGATGAGACTCAAGAAAACCTGAACAGGGAATGCAATAAAATTAAAATGCAGTGGGGGTGAACTGCGGCGGCAGCAAGCATAACCTTCTTGGTGTCTTTAGCAGTGTTAATGGATCTACTTATGGCACAGATGGTGGTTTTCAGAAAAGTCATTTTTTTCTCTAACAAATTCATGACTAAACTAAAAAGACCACTATCAAGTTCATTATGATTTCCAATTGACTTGCTTTAAGGGTTATTCTTTTATTATAGCTCTTAAGCTCCCATTTCTTTTTCAAAGTACTTCTTTTAATACCAATTTTCACAGCACTAAGAAATTTAACACTCTTCAGTGGTTATATTAATGGCAAGGATTGTTGTCGGCTCAAGAGAGGCATGAATGACATTGCTGTTGGACTGGTCATTTGTTATCTTCTCTACCCCAAATTAGACAATCAGATTGCCATGGAGGATACAGTGGGAATGAGAGAAAGCCAATGCCAACCTCCTTGGGGAAAATATTCCTCCTCCCTATAACATGAAGGTCATGACACATGGCATATTCCATGTGACTCCTTTCAAATATGATTCTACTATAAGCCTCTCCTATCCGTGTGTACACTGTTAGCTTTTTTGGGTAACAAGTCTATTTAATTGCACAAACAAACCCACAATCATTTTATACACATCATGATGAATGACTGTAAACACCAAAACACAGCGGAGTCTGTGTAACATGGGATAAGCCAGAGTTCTATTATGAGTTTACTAAATAATTCAATGTTTTTGAAATGACATTGACTTGGGGAGGAGGATCAGATTCAATAGGAATGAAGATGCTGTAGTATTTGTAAAAGTAAAAGTTAGAATAAATTTCCTACCAACAGGGAAGCAATAAGCTATGACTGCTCAACTTGTAAAAAGATTAGGAAAGGATATGCATGAATATGGAAATCACCATAATGTTAAGAGAAAACCCAAAGTATAGAATATCTATAAACAGAACAATATGTAAGACACCTATATATAGGAAAAGTACTGGTGGAAATATGTACCTCTAGTACCGCTGTAACTATTAGTGAAAAGATGCTACCAATAGCTACTGTGTAGTGGTAAGATTATACATGTGCCCTTCCATGTTTCTGTTTTTCCAATCTATTTCATTGTGCTTATTTAAATTCATAATGAAAACTTTTTTAATATTTTATCTTCTATGAAGAAAAGTCAGTGACCATTCATACAGGAATTTTTGTAGTAGGAAACATTTTGTGGCTTTGAGTTATTCTTCAACCCCCCTGCCATGTGACTTTTGCCCTGTTTAAAACATTATATTGAGAGTTCACATTTAGCATCAAAACAGGTTATAGCAAAAGTCACGTGAGCCAACCCTTCCACTTCACAGATGGAAAGACTGAGGTTTAGAAGTTCCTTGTTTCATTGGTTTTTTGTTTTTTGGTTTTTTTTTTTTTTGAGACAAGGTCTCATATTGCAATTCAGGCTGGGCTTCAGCTCACTTTGTAGCCCAGGCTGTTCTCAAACTTGTAACAATCCTCCTGCCTCAGCCTCTCCAAGTGCTGGGATTACAGGCAAGCACCGCCACTCCCTACCAGAAGTTCCTTATCTGAGAATCTAGGAAGCCTTTCTTCAAGTTTCCTTATCCCTCAGTCAGATGATGCTCTACAAGGCAAATCTTTGCTCATCAGATATCTGACTCAAAGGGAAAAAAATTAAAATTTAGACCTTAAATTAGGTATAATTGATGTTCTATTTTGCCATGGGGTTCCAAAAGAGTTTCCAATTTCACTGCTGTATTAGCTTCAAAAACAAAATTCCTCATAATTCTTAATTTATAGGTGAACCAACGTGGCCTCCAAAGCCCTTTCATTTTGAGGCTTACTCCTGATTATAGAGTGTATTGTGAAATGTGTACAAGTGACCACCTTGGGAGCTCTCATATCTCTGTGTGGCTAAGAAAAACTTGGAATCTACGTTTGCCATGCTTTACCACGTTCCATCCATACAGAGACAACAGAGCAGCCTGTATTATCTAGAAAACAGGACTCTGAATGGAACCTTCTAAAAAAACTGGCCCCCTTAAGCTAATCCTGTCTTGGAAGAGAGGTGAGAGATAGCACATTGAACTATCTGAAGGAAACTGAAGTGCTTTTCAATGAAAGGCTGACTTTTTTGAGAAAGTTTTCTTCCCTCATTTCCTCTGAGACATTTCTCCCTTTGGAAATAGAGAGCAATTATTTTTATTCAACCTGTCTTTAATTTTTATCTCATGTGAAGAAAAAATGGTGATCACTAACAAAGAGGTTTTAATGACAGTAAAAATCGACTCGTGATTGATCATTTCCTATCAGGCAATCCACCCAGAGCACTTACAGATCAGATAGCCAGCGGTGGAAGAGCCTCTCTCAGCACGAGCCAGGGGCAGGCCTCAGGGGCTTTGTTTATGGGGGGTAGCCTTTGAACAAAAAAAAACACAGAAAGAAAAGGCTACAATTAGAGGCACCTTTAGAGACAGGAAGAAGTAAAGACTCAGAATGTGAAATATTTGAGCAGTTTTGAACGTACTTTTAACTTTTAAACTCTCCCATCAGTCCTCAAACCCTTTTTTTTTAATGAGGAGCACCGCAGATAGACAGAAAAGAAATTCTGAATGAACAATCAGGAGAGCCCTTAAAAATCAAAGATATTTGAGAAAAAGTGACATAGATCTATAATTCAACCTTTGAATAACACAGTATGGAAAAAAAGTTGTTCTTTGTCTCAGTGTACAAAGTTTCTCACCAAGTTATACTTACCGTGGTGTCTACCTCATTTCAACTCTGATTTCCCAGCACAGTTCTGTCTGAAGCAGAACCTAAGGTAGAAGAAAGCATCACGTACCCTTTGCAAGGTGTGAGTTTCTTTCCGTGGATTCCCAGGTTGCATGGAAGCTGCCGGACACTCACACTCCAAACCACCAATAAAATACCCACAGAGGCCCCATGGCATCAAAAGATTCATGGTAAGCTAAAGATTAAAGATAAGAGGCCACAAAAACAGGGGAGTTGAACCTTTCTGTATCTTTGACATGTATTCAGAAATACATACATATTTTTTGAACTAGAGGAAGAAAGTTACTTCCAAAGGAGGTAAACTCGCCTTCACTATTTGTATTGCAACCCTAGAATCCAAAGTTGAACAAATAGAAAAACAACCACATCTCTACCCGCTCCATTTCTACACAGAGCCCCAATTTTACCTCCAGCAACTTTTGTTTCCGTCCATTCACAATACCAAAGTCAATGGACTTTGACATCAAAAAACATACAATATGGTTTGGGGAAAAGTAGAAGAGTTTGAGCAAAGGTTTTGGGGCAGCTTGAGCTACACTGACTTCACAAAGCATAGCAAGTGGCATAGGAAACAAGGGTCAGCCCTAAAAGTACTGAGAGATGATATAGAGGGTATTGGAGAAAGGATAATTCTTCCTTCATACACTGCTCAAAATGTTGAAAATTATCTGTGATGTTAAAATTTTTAAATCAGTTTACAATGCAGTTTGTAAGACAGACAAAAATAGTAGCCCAGCAGACTATGTGCATCTGATTTATTTTGGCTAAAATGTTCAAGTCATTTACATGCAAGCACACAAACACACTTATGCACACACATATACACTTTTCCAACCCAAGCTTTATCACAGTAAAAGTGGAGACAAAGTCTTAGATTTTAGAACCTCAGAGATGGTGTTAGATTCTGAAGAAATTCAGAAGCCCAGAGAAACAGCAAATGCATCAGTCAGAACTGAGTGCTTAGACATGGTTTGAAACATCTCTCAATCTGAACTGATACAAATTAAATCTTGGAAAGTGCCAAAGGATTGTGGTACAGTACTTATCTTCAAATAACTGTTGAGGAACTCACTTTACATACCTCAACAAGAAGTTTCCTAAAAATGACAAATTGGTCTTAATGATTATCGTTTGGCTTCACTTCCACATCTTAAGAGAAAAATGTGGTCATGATATTCCTTGAAAGACCACAGTAAAAAAGAAGGCATTAACATAGCTCAGGTAGTCTGATGGAGCATTCTCTAAAGCCAAGAAGTTATGTGCTTTTTCTATACAGCTGAAGTGGCACATTTGAGGACTGGGGAAGGATCTGATTAAGTGAACTCCTTCGGGGCTGGGGATCTAGCTCAGCAGCAAAAGCGCCTGCCTGGCAAGCGCAAGGTCGTGAGTTCGGTTCCCGGTACCGGAGAAAAACCAAAACCAAAAAAAAAACAAAACAAAAGTGAACTCCTTCACGTCCACTATACAAATATTTCTCTACATGACCTAAACAAAATACAAGCCTTGTGGAAAGAATCCCTTCTTCAAATCTCACTATACAGATAGGTATCTAAAGAAAATCCAGCTAGTACACAGCTCCTAGATATTGTGGCTTCAAATGCCTGATATTTCTTACATTGAGCTTTTAAAATGTGAAAGTTTAAAAATCCTTAGGAGTATCATTGCCTCATTGGAAGAGCATTATTTAAGAAATCCAAATTGTCTTATTCTTTGGGAGACTTTTACATAAGAATAATTTTGGTTATGCAAGTTTTAGAATAGCCATTGTTAGGAGTATTACACATTTTTCTGGAACTAAACTGCTACTAAGAATCTCAAGATACACCCTACATATTTATTATGACATCTTCTCTTCCTACTTCTAGAAATTTCCTGCTGCAAGGAAAGTCCTGTTTCTGAAGGAAAGTTCACAGACATATATTCAACCAATATTTATGGAGTCCCTACTAGAATTCAAAAGAATGGATTTGATAGTTTCCAGGGAGACGATATGGAGGTACTGTTTCATTGAGTTCCAAAGGGTATTTCAAAAGGAAAAAAGAAACTACCCAGCTGAGACCTTTGAAGATCTAATTAATCATCAGAATAGTAACCTTATGTATCAAGACTTTCCTGTGAGTGGCATCAGGGAGCCAAGGCATGCAAAGCTCTTGTCTTTCCAGAGTGTCTCCATGCCACTGGACAGCTCACAACTCCCACCATGTTAAAAGCCTTCTCTTGGGTGATATTTTGATTCTTTCATCCAAGCAGGGTGGTGGTGTATGTAGGTGCTATGAACCTTTAAGAGATGGTAGTTAATGGGAGGTGCTCAGGTCATTGAGACACGCTCTGAAAAGGGATTATGGAATGCTATTCTCTCTCTCTCTCTCTCTCTCTCTCTCTCTCTCTCTCTCTCCCCTCTCCCTCCATCCCCACCCTTCTTGTCTGAGATGTGACCACTTGCTCCAATACATGCTACTGCCATTACCATCTCCTGCCCTCACCAGAGACCAAACCAGTGAAACCCACCTGAACGTAGACTACAAATTTTCAAAACTGTGAACTAAAATCTCTCTTTATATCATGAGTACCCTCCTATCTAGCCTCATTGCCTCTGCTCTTCTCCCCACCCAGATTCTATTCTCCACACAACATTCAGAGTGTTCTTACAGAAACCTAAATCAGATCACAACACCCTCTTAAAACATTATAATGGTTTCCCATTGCACTTTGAGCACAATCTCTAAACCTAGGTCTTCCAGGCCCTTCACAGTCCAGTCTCACACACCTGTGCAGCTTGGTTCAAACTGCACTCTCCTCCCTCTCATTCTCAGTCAGAGATGCCAGGTTCAGCCCACTCCAGGTCCGGGGGCTAGTCTTCCCTTTTCCAAGATCCTCCGCCCACAGCTACGTTCACGGCAGATCCTTGGCCATTCACCCTCTAATCTCATGTCTACTCAGAGACTCATCCCTGCTTCTACCCAGCTCTTCTCTACTACATTGCTGTGCTCCTTCTGAGCCATCACCACCTGAAACCCTTATTCCTTCCCTTGTTCCCATCTGTTTCTGTGCTGAAACACCAGCTTCTGTCTGTCATAGGCACCTCTGTAACCTCATATAACACTGAGATGGCCAACCTCTGAAACAGTGCCAGGCACACAGCAGGTGCCCAGAAATTTAGCTTGTGTGCGTGTACATGACAAGCAAAGCACTATGCTAGGTCTTTTATAGCTACAAAGAAGGCATCCCTATCAACATTCTCCAATCTGACCTGCAATTTTTCCATCTAGAAAGTGACTTCCAAAGATCACTCAGTTAGTGGAGATAACTGCCTCCTGAGGGCTGCCAAAGACTTAGGAATGAGGGCTTGTGCCTGATTGTTTCAGTTGAAACTGCTAAAGTCATGAACAGCTGGCACACCCAAAAAACTCAGGTAATTAGGTCACACATTTGTCCTCAATTTCTTACCTTCTTACATTCATTTTCAAAGATACCAAATTTGAGCACAGTATCTCAGTTTATAAAAAGGCATCTAGAATGGAATTGTGAATGGGAAAGATTGTAATTTAAAACCTAATAATGTAAATATTTTGTCACTATGCTAAAGTGACAAACAATCAAAGAATTTGAAAACTAGATTTCATTGGCATAGAAGTTATCAAATGACAGCAGGTTGTTATGATAGTGTTTTTATCAAAAGTCACACTTCAGAACCTCTTTGTGGGTGAGACTATTTTTAGCTTTCTTTTGATAGATTGGGCTTACAGGATGATCAAGGCCCGGTAAGATACTGAATACGATATATAGATATAGATATAGATATAGATATAGATATAGATATAGATATAGATATAGATATATATAGATATATATATATCTTTTAGCATGTTTTACTCTAATAAAGGACTTTTAGGATTTAGAATTTCAGGCAGAGGGCACAAAAATAAATCATTGTATTATTTCTTATTTAATAATGGAGTTACCCAAAAGATCCAAAAAAAAAAAAAAAATGGAGTTACTTCAGTCAGATTGTTTGGCTACCTAGCCATGCTTTGGTTACTAAAGATTCCATTCTGATTACAGAAGCACCTCTTGGCCATCCCAGAGTTATATGAGAATGTTCACAGATGAGAAAGATGATCTCAAAGAAACAACATCAAAACTGAGGGCAAAAAAAACTCTTAATTTTAACAGATTCATAGCACTAATTTGTATTAATTATGGTTGAGTGATTGTGTCAACTTGAGAAGTTTAGTTAAGAGAAGTTTAACTGAATCAGCTCAGCAATTCCACACTCTGTGGAAGACCCACCCTAGGATAGTATAAAGGGGAAATAAGAAAAGACTGATCTGCTTCTGTTTCTTCAGAGGAGCTCCAGTCTTTGCCTTCACCTTGGACCTCATCTTCTTGCTTTCAGCACAGACTCTTGGGATTCCAGCACAGGTTTTTCAGCCTTCCAGCATAAACTCTTCAGCCTTCCATTGCATACCCATTGGCCTCCTGATATGAGCTCATAAGGGACACTGCAGTGAGCTTCATACTTTGGACTGACTCCTTCAGTCTCCAGTGTGCAGACACCCTCTAAACTGTTCCTCATCCAACTCCGCGGGCGACCATTGTAATGCAATCTTGTAAATTCTTGTACATTTGTGTGTCTTGTGTCATATCTATGTCTCTAGTAAAACACTGACTGATACAAGCTTTAACCCAGTAGGCATTCTAGTAACAAGAGGTGGAGGAAGAAAAGTGAGAATAGAAGAATATGTTCCTATGACTGTGAGGTACACTGGAGTTAGAAGCTGGAAACCCAATCAGATATCTGCCTACTGTGAACAGTTCTCTATACACAAGACAATTGTTGGCCTATTATAATCCAAGCACCAGCCTTAATCAGAGGGATAGACTCAGTAAATGAACAGCTTAACTTCCCGTCCTTTGGAGGGACATTTCTGGGAGGCATCCTGTTTGTGTCCTAGGAATCTGATGGGAAGGAACCTCCATTGCCCAAGTAGAAACCTTGGTTGCACATCCTTGAGGTGACTTGTCCTGCCTCCCTGTATTCTCCCCCTTCCCTCACTGGAAGCACCCATACCAAAGTATTTGTTTCAAGTGCTCTGGAAATCTAATGATGATATCATT
The DNA here is from genome assembly GCF_000276665.1 of Chinchilla lanigera. Lineage (NCBI taxonomy): Eukaryota > Metazoa > Chordata > Mammalia > Rodentia > Chinchillidae > Chinchilla > Chinchilla lanigera. Next base: position 10,713,191 of record NW_004955433.1, read on the forward strand.
TATCAGAGTTTTTATACATGATTTAGAATGATCATCTCTTCTAGTTTACATCAAACTCCTAGTCTCCAAAGAAATTTCACATATTTATTCATTTGTACCTCTCAAAAGGCTTCAGGGCTGTGAATGCAGAAATGGTCAAGCACACAGTGGGATACAGTTATGTAACCATGACTTAGCACAGGTATACATGCATGCACTGGTTGCAGCACTATGTAAGAATGTAAACATGAGATAACAACCTGTATAAAAATTATACAATACAGACACAGCCAGCTCTTGTGCTCTTATTCTCTTGTGCTCTGCTCTGCTCCATGCTGCCTGCTCTTGCTGATGTCCCGCACATGGGCGTTTTTAACGTTGGGACCCCATCTGCAAAAATCTCCCTTGGACCACATGAGCAGGTAGACAGAGGGGAACTCTATCTCTTACTGTTTATATAAGCCAGGGTTCTCCAAAGAAATGAAAGTCATATAGACAGGTAAATAGAAAGATAAGTAGGTGGATGGGTTCATGGATGCATGGAGGCATGGATGGATATAGATAGCAGAAAGGCAGGTAATGAGATTTATTATAAAAGAATTCACTCACACAGTCATAGAGGATGAGAAGTCCCAAGGTCTGTAGTTAGTAAGTTGGAGTTTTAGAAGATTCACTGTGTAGTTTCAGTCCAAGTCTAAAGTCCTAAACCCAATCTTCAGTTCAAATCCAAAAACCAGCAGCCTCAAGAGCACAGAAGACCAAACATTTCAGTTCAAGTCAGAAATCTGGAAAAAAACTGAAGACTCAACTGAAGCAGTCCAGCAAGAGCAGTTCCCCCTCACTGAGTCTTTCTGTTCTGTGCAAGCCTTCAACTGACTGGATGACGCCCATTTATACTGAAGAGGACAATCTGCCTGATTCCATCCCCCCATTCAAACATTACTCTCATCCAAAAACACTCTCACAGACACAGCCGTGGTAACACTGGACTAAATATCCAGGTACATCCAGCCCACATGTGCTGACACATCTGCCTATCCCATTGTCCCCACCACATCATTTGTAATCAGTATTATGCATCTGTTCCTTAGTAAATGGGAAAACTGAACCAGTGCATTAATGTCTCACATTTTCAAGGACTTCTTACCGTGCTCTCATGACAGGCTTACCTGTGAGCTGTTTGAGAAATCATGTTACTCATCCTCATTTTCTCTGTGCCAAAAATAGCATCATACACAAGTGCTGGTGCTTAACAATATTTACTGACTAAATAAATGAATAAGCAGAACCTTATTTTCCTAGGAATGTGAGCCTAAGCATAGGGTAAACTGGTTAGAGTCATCTTGAAGAAAACTCTGGAATCAGGTCAAAGAAGAATCAAATCCACAGAGAAACAAAAATCTAGCCCACAATTTCACTAAGTAATTATTGGTTATCTTAAGCCTACAGTTGAAACCAAATATCATATGTTAGAATGGCTGATAAACAATGTATGCTTGCAATTGTTGCCACATGAATGGTTTTTGCAGAAAGTATACAATCATGGGCAAGTTTCATAACTTTTGTGCACCTTTGAGTTCTTCTTAATAATAATAGTTTCATGTATCAAGCGACTGACTTTGTGCCAGGGGTGCACAAAAAGCTGTACTCTATGTGACTGGTGCTCCTGCAATCTATGGAGTTCACAATCTCTATGCTGTCTTATTTTGTGCTAAGCACTCTCTGTACAGTATTTCACTTAATCTCCCCCAACCCAGCAACTCTGAAAAATATACAATGACAGGTCCCATGTTACAAATAAACAGTTCTAGAGTTTTAAGTAGTTTACCCACCACATAGCCGTAGGTTATGAAACCAAAATTTGCAATTGCAAAATCTAATTCTGAGGATCCCAGTATTAACTCATGTAATAGTTTGCAATGTTATTGCAAAGTTATAATAAACTTTTTAAGATAACATTTTTGCAAAGAGCAAAGTCAGGATATCTCTTTAAGTCATTTTTTATCATTACCTTTTCCTTGATGGTCATTCCCTGCAGGTCAAAACCTGAAAGGCTTTATAAATAACCTGGGAAAATTTCTAAGCTGTCTTTACAAATTCATATTTTATAACTTGAACATAAACTATTTCTAAGGGAAACATAGAATAAATCCCAACCATTATTGATGTTTCTTATCAATAGTGATAAATATAGAATTACTTGGAGCAAAGGGGAGAAGGAGCTAGAATCTGCTGAATGAGGAGGCACAGAATTTCCTTCCTTGAAAAATACCCTACAGGATATATTTTTTAAAAGTCCTCGAAGGCATCAACTCAACCACTACCCAACTACTGTGGAATGATGTATTCCCAGGGTCCTTAACTGGAAACAACCAATTTCCCCCCAAGTTTAGCAAGAGTAGTCCAAGATACTCTTTTTCCTAGGAGAACACTGTGTTTCAGCAGTCAACATGAATTATGGGTACATAAAGTGCATTTTATAGTTCTGCATGGATTTCTTTAAAGAGGAGAGGGAGAAAGTAGATTTTGAATGTTCTCCTAAGCCCCGCAGAGACTCTGCCCAAAGATCCATGTGGAAAGTTGGGTTTGCTTCTCTTAAACAGCAAAAGATAAAAATACCATAGTACTTCAAGATCCACTGATTTCAGAAAGTGGAGAATTCCGTGAGCTTTTCAGATAACTGATGCATATCATCTTAAATGCCAAATTCCTTTTTGTTTTCACATGTTTGGTTTACCTCTAAATATGTTCTCCAGTTCCCTGCTTTGTAACCAGACTGTATAGAACCTACTTTGATAGCTTCTGTAGGATGTGGGTCCATCATTATGAATCTCAGTTATCATATCTAAAATCATACTACCAGTCTTATGAAGCTCCCAGGGTCATTTCCTCTTTAGGAGATGGAAGTACTATAAGCGTGTGCATGTTCTACATGGTTCTATCTATCATGAAGATTTTCTTACTCTTCTTTCTGTCCAACAGCTACCTCTTAAGACCGCATTCCCTGTGTCCAACTGTTTCTGATTTTGCCATTATGTTTCAGATCATGAGTAAGCAAACTACAGCCTGTGGGCCAAGTCTAGACTGCTGCTTATTTTATAAATAAAGTTTTATTGGAAGAGGACCTGGTCATTCCTTTCCTTGTTGTTCCTGGTTGCCTTTACTCTACAACAGGCCAAACTGAGTAGCAGCCACTGGGGCCTCATTGTCCCACAAAGTTTAACATAATCACTATTTGCTCTTTCCTGAAAAAACTGGGCAGCCCCTCTTTTAGATTCATGGATAAGTCAGGATCTTTTGAAAAAATCCTGCCCTCTGACAAGCCACCAGCTTAAATAATAGTAGGAAAATGTAATGGAAAGAGAGAATTAGGAAGTTATCAGATTTTTTTAAAAAATAAAATATAAGAAACAACTGAATTAAACTTCTCCCTGAAATTTCCAGAGGAGAAATCAACCAAAGATAGTGTTTCAAAATGAACAAGGTATTATAACCCAGAGCAGATTTCCAGCTAGGGGAATTATAGCATATGGTATTTCACACACAAAAGGTAATTAAGAACTGCCTTAGAAAAGAGCATTTGTAGCCACCTCATCAGTGACCTAGCAGGCTGGTTTGTATCAGTTACTATTCATTACTGTCAGTAAGAACAAAACAGGGTATGATTAATGCAGTCTAGTGCAATGAATTGCAACAGAGGATGACACTTCCAAAAAAAAAAATGAAGTTCAGGAAAAAAATACCATCATTTACTAAGGCTCAGGATTTTATTTGTATTTTATACCTGTATTATTATTATAATTATTATTATTACTAGCAAAGTAATGAGCATTTAAGCTTTGCCTAATGTTTAATACTAGTCTACATGTTGTCTGTCCATTAGCTCATTGAATCCTCCAAAAATTCAGTGAAGTATGATGTTAACATTATCCCTAATTGACAGGTAAGAAAACAAGATTCAAGAGGTCAAGTAACTTGCCTGGTTAGTGGGTACTAGAGCCAGAATTCACTACCGAGGCTGCCTAACTCCACAAGCTGTGATCTAAATGCTAGTTCTATGCTGTCCTACAGTCCAGTTTGGGTTCAGGATTATGCTGCTAGAAACTCCAATATACTATATAGCAATTCTCCCCAATAGAAATATAATAAAAATCTATGCATAAAATTTTGTACTTCCTAAGTAGCCACATTTAAAAGGAGAAACAAATAGGTGGAATGAATTTTAATAATATATTTCTACTTAATAAATATATTCAATATGTTATCTCTTCAATATATAGTTACTACATTATAAAAACTATTAATGAGATACTTTATAGTCTATTTTCAGAGTATATCTTCTAAATCTGATGACTATTTTACATTTATATTACTTTTCAATTTGGATGCTAGGGTTTCATCAAAAATGTATGATGTGTTCAGATAGCATAAAATTTATAGCTGGAAAAAACAGAGTCATATACCCATGTTATTCCAAATGTCCTTTAAAGTTTTCCAATATTTGAATCATCTTTTTAAATTTAAGTTTTAATTAATTAAAATTCAAATTCAAAATGCCTTAGCTGCAGTAGCCACATTTTAAACATCCAATAGCTACAAATGACTTGCAGCTAATTATGTTAACAATAAAAGTCTGTGTCCTGCCTTTCACATCATAGATATTGGAGCAAACAGAGCAAGTGATAAATAGTACTGGTCAGTGTTGTTTTGTTTTGTTTTGTTTTCAGGAAAAATTGGGAATCCAGAAACTGGGTCTTCTTGATTTTGAATGTTCAAAATTATGTGGCCTTAAGGCAAGGGGCATCACAATCCTTGACTTTAAATTATACTACAAATCTATTGTAATAAAAACAGCATGGTACTGTAAAACAAAACAGACCTGAGGATCAATGAAACAGATTAGAAAATGCAGAAACAACTCCAAACATACTCAGCCACCTTACCTTTGACAAAGGAGCCAAGCACAGTTGCTGGACAAAAGATAGCTTCTTTAATAAATGGTGCTGGAAAACTAGCTATTCACATGCCAAAGACTAAAACTAGACCCATGCCTATCACTCTGCACTAAACTAAAATAAAAATGGATCAAAGATCTAAATATTAAATAGAAATACTAAGTCTGCTGAAAAAGAGAATAGGTGGAACTCTTGAGGACATAGGTGTAGGCAAAGATTTCATGAAGAAAACCCCAGTCACACAAGAAATAATACAAAGAATAATGACTGGTATCTCAGTCTGTTAAAAAGCTTATGCACAGCAAAAGAAATCACCAACAGGGTGAAAAGACAACCCACAGAGTGGGAAAAAGTTATCCCATTTATACCCTTTGATATAAACCCTCAAAGGATTTATATCTATAACATATAAAGAATTGAAAAAAATCAGACCCCCCAAATTCAACAACCCAATCCAAAAATGGGCAACTGAAATGAATGCATAGTTCTCAGATGAAGAAATACAAATGTCAAATAAATATAGGAAAAAATACTCATCATCACCGGTCATCCAAGAGGTACAAATTAAAACAACACTGAGATTCCACCTCAGCCCAGAAAGAATGGCTATCATCACGAAATCAACCAATAACAAATGCTGGAGGGGCTGTGGGGGAAAAGGAACTCTTCTCCACTGCTGATAGGAGTGTAGACTGGTACAGCCACTGTGGAAATCATTGTGGAGATTCCACCAAAACCTAGGATTAGGGGTCCCATTTGACCCAGCTAGTCCCCTTCTGAGTATTTTCCCAGAAGAATTAAAAACATCATACCACAGTGATATATGTGCACTTAAATTGATAGCAGCACAGTTTTAACAGCAAAATCTTGAAAACAACCTAAATGCTCTTCAACCAAGGAATGGACTTTAAAAAGTGACATTTTTATACAATGGAGTACTATTCAACCATAAAGAAGGATAAACTTAAGACACTGCTAAGCAAACAGAAGCACTTTGAGACCATACTCATAGGTGAAATAAATCAGACTCATGTGTGTAAATATCACATTGTCTCCCTGATGTTAGAAACTGAAAGAATAAATAAGAACCAAAATATACAGTAGATATTGTGAAATGGGCGGAAACTGGTCAAAAGGATGAGGAACTAGGTGAATGGAAGGAGAAAAGGGAAAAAAGCCATAATGAAAAAAATGATAAAATGGAAACAAAGCTTTGCAAGTAGGGAAGGGAAGAGAGTCTAAAGTGGGGAGAGTGGATGGGGAAAGAAGGGAATCAAAATATATCATGGGCAGGTATAAATTCCTTAGGCTAAATATGATTATTATGTATAACTAAAATGTACCAATAAACTTAATTTTTAAAAACTGTATGGCCTGAGCAGGTCATTTTATTTCTCTGAACATCTCTTATCCCCTGTGCAAAATAAGGATGCTAATTTTTGCTTTTATTTAATCTCTTATAGTTCTCACGCAGGTTAAATAAGATGATGTCTTCCAAAGAAGTCAAACTTTCAAGTCCTACATCAGTGTAATAGCCTGTGATGTGCTACTTTTCATAACAAAAGACTGAAACTCTGGCTGGGGTTACAGGTTAGTGTCAGACCAAGCCAGATGGGTATAAATGGTCGCTAGACTTAGGGGGAAACTAAACAATCAATATTTATAGTGTTGCAAATCACATTCACGTATAAAGATCTTTAAAATATTACCTTCATAAGGTTAGGGACAAAAACAAATTAGTGACCCAATAAACATTTGTTGAGTTCATGGATGATAGATAATTAAGTAAAGGTAGCTAGATAGATAAATAAATATCCATTTACCCAATGAATAAATAAATATACAAGCCAAATCTGCCTGGTTTAAATACCTGGTCTATCTTAACTTGGTTGCCTAGCAATCCAAACATGCATCTAAAACACATTTTTCCTGTCAGGTATAAGGTCTATTTAGACATATGGTTCATCATGGCTAGTATTTTAACTGCAATATCTAGAACAGAACATCTCTACAGGGGTCAGGTTGGAGGTAGCCCTAGCCTGATCACTTAAAACACAGGAAAATCCCTTTCTTCCTTGAGCAGAGGCTGGCAAATGGTGTATCAGTGCCCTCCCACCACCCAAAGCATGATATGATGGCCAACTAAGACTTCTAAAGACAGAGGTAATCAAATGTCTTAAACTACAAAATTCTGAGCTTTTAATGTGCTAAAGTGCATTGAAAATCCCCAAGTGGAAGAATTTACTGTAAAGGATGTACCAAATGCATTGTACCATGGACACCCGCTTCTGTTTGAAGCATCTTATCCAAGAAACCCACACAGGGAAATGTTGTAGAGAAAGGGGAATAAAAAGATTACTAAAAATTACCTATTAATACCAACTTGGAGTGCCAAAAGAGAGAAATTTGGGAGATTTACTCTCAACCAGATGTTTACATCTCTGGTTTCAAGCACAGCTGAATTTGAGAGCTCAGACACAGTCTGCGTGATTCCATTCCTCTCCCCTCTCCATGTTTCAGCATCTCCACCCATCATGTGGACGTTGTTCTTGGGCTTCATGGGGGAACCCTGACCACTGCAAGATCACATCCTTGTAGACTCACGCAGAGAAATAAATGCCCCTTTTCCCTTGCTCAAGCAAAAACCCTAAGATTCCTCTGATTGAACCCAGCTGGCTTGTCTTAATTGTGCCTACCCCTGTCCCAGATCACTGTGATCAGAGGACTGAAACTCTCTGAGTGACCAGACAAAGTCAGCTGTTCCATCACTACAACTCAGCATAAAAGCAAAGAGGATAAGGTGAGTCTCTAGGGCGAAATTAGGGCACTTCTACAAAAAGGAGGGAAAATGGGTATTGGGAGGCTGCAATGAAAATCTCTGTTCAAAAAGATTGACTTACCCAGGTTCTAAAATGCAAGTTGTTTTCCAAGTGGTATGGATAATGTTCCCTCACAGTAACAGTTGATTTAAAAATTCTTAGCTAGAATAGCACCTGAGAAGGATTTCAAATCCCGGGATGGTCCAAGACTTGACCCCAACTAGTAAGCCTTATTTCTTGCTATTTACTCACCTTTGTCACTCCCATGGCTGTATGTGGGATACAATTTATGACTATAAATTGGATGGCAGAGTGCTACTATCCCACATTTTTCCAATAAATACCAATCTTTATTCCCCAAAAGAATAAGTGAGAAAGAGCCAAACACTGGCTATGCAAGTCAGCTTTCTGCTGCTATAATAAGATACTCGAGACAGATTTATTTAGATTTAGAGGGTGGAAGTTCAACAGCATTGCATAGGCTTTGGCAAGGGTACTCTTGGCTGCTTTATTGTGGGATTATATTTGCATTTTTATGTATGTGTGATCTCTCTCCAGCTCCTTATAAAGCCACCAGGGTTCAATCATGAACGATCCACCCTAGTAACCTAATGTCATCACTGCTCACAGGCCCCCACTTCTAAACACCACAGTGAGGTCTGTAAGTCTCTGAACCCTAATGGCATTCACCTAAGACATTGGAGATTAAACTCATGCATCAGTTTGGGGTCACAAACCATATTCAACCCGTAGCATATGCACATTTCCTTCTTGGAAAATCCTAAATCTCTGTCTTATAATCTATATAAGGAGCATTCTGATTTTGTCACAGCTACTTCTCTATTTTTCACTATTTCACATTTTATCACTGCATTGAAAATCTTAAAATAACAAAGTATCATGTTACAAAAGAGCTAAATATTCATTGGCCATAACAGGAAACCTCTAAGTCTATACCATCTAGTATAATGGCCACTGTATATATGTGGCTATAAAACACATGAATTGCAGCTGGTTGGGATTGAAATGTTCTCTAAGTATGAAATGCACCATGAATTTCAAAGACAACACAAAGAATGTAAAATCTCTCCTTAATAATTTTTATATTGAGTGTATGATGTAATGATGGTATACTTTCAAGACTCTGATTAAGCCAAACATATGACTAAAATTAATTTCACCTGTTTCTTTTTACTTTCGTATGAGCACCCACTGGGAATTGAACCTAAAGCCTCACATACGCTGAGCTGTCTACCACTGTCTAACTATCTTTTTACTTTTCTTAAAATGTGACTACTAGAAAAGCAAAAATCGAGTTAGGTGTAGTGGTGTACATTGGTAATCCTAGCACTTGGGAGGCTGAGGCAGGAAGATCTCAAAGAGTTCAAGCCAGCTTAAGCTATATAGTTAATTCAAGGCCAGCCTATACACTGAGATTCTGTCTCAAAAAAAGAAAAAGAAAAAGAAAAAAAAGTTAAAATCATTATATATCCATTGGGTGGCACTGTTCAGGGTAATTGCTAAGAGTAGCAAATAAGAAAACAGAAATATGAGCACTTTATAGATATGGAAGTAAGTACCAGAAGAAATAAATAAAAGAGTTAATTAAATGTTGATTGCTTTTAGGAAGCAGCAGTGACAATTTTCATGTTCAGTCATGTCAATACAACCTAAGTCCTCTCTTAACTCTGTTCATTCATCACATTAATTTTTTTAAATTTAGGCAGCAACAAAATAGTGAAGCATTTCAAAGGGAATGTATCGAGACGTTTCATAGTGGAGGTGGGCATTTGTTTATAAAGGCTTTCATTATTTTTAAAGCTTAATACCTGTGTTTCTTAACCAAAGGAAGTTTTAGTAAAAATATGTAAGCCTGGGAGGCAGCCTCGGTTTTATAAATGTGTTATTTTTTTCTCAAAGATTCAAAGTCGTTCTGTTCCTCAGCTAGTTCACTACCTCTGGTCTGTGGCACAGAACTCTGGGGCACAGTGCTAACACACGATGACCGTGCAAAGACTATTTCTTGAGGAAAATCTTGGCCCACCCTATAGGTGTTCCATAGGTGACAGGCGCACTCTTCTTTGAAGGTAGAGCCAACTTAAAAACAGAAGTGCCTTTACCAGACTCCTCAGCTTGAGACTCAAGAACACAACTGTTAAACAGATTCTGGCTTCGTGCTTGCCGCCTCCACGGCATAGCCAGCAACCAGGCAAGTATTTGTGCAGGTATTATCACAACTGCGCCATCACTCAGCACATAAATATAAGCCCAGTGCAGGGAGACTTTTATGGGCAATTTCCTGAGGCATACACAATCCAGACATTTCTGTAGACTAGTGCTTCTCAAAATACAGTCCAAAAACTATCACTGGAAGTCCCTGGGGTTCCCATATAGAATTCAGATTTGCTTCTCCTAGGCCCAAGCTTGAGTTTCATGTCCTTGCCCCTTTACAGTTAAGCATGACCACATGATTTGCTTTGACTGATAAAAGGAACTTGGGAAGTAACATGCATGTTGTCCAGGTGGAAGCTTTAGAAACAGTGTGCAATCTTTTCTTGTCTGGACAATTATGGAAACATGGAGATAGAGCATTCCCTAGCTGGACCCTTGAGTACAGCAGCCATGAGCAGGGACACCACTGTCCCCATCCGCATCCCACTTACCCAGCTGGCCTACAACAGTTTTTGCAACATAAGCAAGTAAACCTTTGCTAACTTAAACCCCTGAGACTTCGGAGTCGTTTGTTTCTATAGCAGAGCTTGGGTTGTCCTCGCCCTTGGAGCGAGGTGGGAGAGTGATCAGTTCTTATTTCTTGGATGAATCTTACTCATAGTGACGTTTGAGTACTATTACTACACTCTTCACCTGTCTTAAAGCCAGGTGAGTTAGAACTATTGTCTGGGGTGCACAGCTGGCCCTATAGAAATCCTTCTGCTCTTGGTGCTGTGTCATTGACCTTCCGGGAAGTACTAGTATTTGGAAAAGCCCAACTGTTGAATTTCTGAAATATCTTACTGAAGATTTTTGCCTCTCAGATACTATGTGCTCACAGAGAAGGACCAAAGGGAAGAATTCTCTCTGGCATCAATACCAAGCTTTGGCTTCTCCTGAGTCACTGATGTGTTTCTAATCTAATGGTTACTGGATCGGGACGTTTATCCTCCAAGGAGCCTCCAGGGCAGATGAATGGCCCTCCTCTAAGAATGTGCTAGGCCTTGTAGTGTTTGTTTGTGGGTGGATCTCAGGCTTTCATTTTATTCTTCTGAACCTATATTCCCCCCCTCCAGCAATTTTTCTGGCATGCTTATTTTTATTTTATTTTGAATTATGCATTTTTGCAAGCTGCCTTAATTCTTTTCAGGAAAAAAGAAAGGACATGCATGAAAATATATATGAAGGCATGTATACATAAATAACAGCCCTTATTTCCAGAGCTGCAATAACAAACCTCAACGTGCTTTTTTAATGATGCAAGGAAGAGACGAAAGAAAAAAGAAAGAGTGGGGAGAGGGTGGGAGCCTTTGAGGCTGTGAACACCCCATGGTATTTGAATTCTGGTTTTGAGTTAATAGGTACCAAGGAAGGCACGTTTGTCTTTAAGATAAATGTTATAAATTGCACATAATGAAATAAGATCTTATTTTCTCACCTTTTGGTTTCTTATTTTTAAAATATACAGCCCTGTGTCAACCAAAATATCTAGACTTATAACACACAATTCTATTCAGCTTGTAGAACAAATTCACTGGCCCAGTCGATTTTTATTTTAATTATTTGTATAGAGTAGAAACGAATGGTCTGATTTATTACTGAGTTGGACTCCAATGGCAATATTATTATAGTTGCAACAGATGAATAAACCAATATATTTCTTAGAGCCATAAAACAACCAGCTACATGTCAGAGAAAATTGTTCTCCAAAACAACTGCAAAAAAGAAAAAAAGAAAGAAAGAAAAGAAAAAATCAAGGGAAATAGTGGCCTCCTTAGCCTTCCAAAGCCATGCCAAAGAAAACAGGACTCCTGCAGACCAGGAAAAACTCATTTCAACAAACTTACTTTCCATCTAGCCACTGAAATTAAAAGTTCCCTGAAATAATTTGCAATATTGTCTCTGGCATTGATGTGTTTATTCCATTTGAATGTGCTTTTTAAAAAGATCAGTAGTCCCAGAAGATCACTGTTGTTCCATAACCCAAAGGGTGTCGTGACAGTGTAGCCCTCAGCAGCAAGGCACAGGATTAAGTTGATCAGAACTATGGCCCATGATGACATTTTAATGCCTCATCAGAAAAGGACAGTTCTTTGCAATTTGCTTTGAAGAATGAATGAGGAGGGAGGGGCAGAAATGGGAGGATGGGTTTTGCATCCCATCTTTGCTTATCTGCAGCATACATGCTACTCCTGCATAGGCTGAGCACAATGAGAAGCAGACTGCAGAGGGTGGGTGAAAGTCAAGGGCAGCTCCAAAGGCCTCTCCAGGAAGACTCTGTTGTATTAGGTGAACCCAGCTTGTCCCCAGCTGGAAAATAACCAGGGGGCTTAGTGCTCTACTATCCACTGAGATGCTGGCAATGGTTTTGTGGTCTGTTCTCTGTTTGTCTCAATTTCAAGGCATGCCTCTAGCTGAGCCACACACCTCAGGCCATGCAGAAATACCCTGTGGATATGAGGTGTGTTTTCAAGAAATGTGTAACCGTTAAGACCTCAGGCTCTAGTAACAAAACAATCTGAATGAAATCCTGATTTTGCACATTTCTTACAGTGTCTTTGGACAAGTCCCCTGACCTCTTTGATCTGCACTTTTCTTGTCTTCTGAGTGAAAAAGCTGATGCCAGTGGAAGAAACTGGTTGAAAGGACCCAGTACAATACACTTAGCACAGTGGCTGGCTCCTAGTAACAGCAGCTGCCCCTCCCGTTGGTTACTTCCTACAAACTCAGCCACTGTTCAATCGCACATGCCACCTTTCATGCCAATGGCTAATTCCTAATTCTCTCCTCAAGTGTGGGCCTGATTATACGAGACCTCTCTAACGGTACTTGTAGTTACTTGGAATGACTTACTTGAAGTCTGTCTTTCACAGAGAGTGTTAGAGAATCTTAATCCAGAAAAGAAAAGCACTAAGCCAGGAAACATGGAATGTAAATGGTATAGGCTGAAAAATATTAGCAAGTCCACACTATCCCTTTGGAGTTGTCAAACATCATGGTGTTTTCCCTTATGGGCAGCAAAATGTAAAAATAACAACCACAACTGCTAACATTTGCAGGGTACTTGCTACATCTCAGGCACCATGATAATCCCATTCAATGCAATAAACTCACTTAAACCTCACAACAACTGTATATGATGGTTACTGGATACATCTCCATTGTAGAGAAGAAGAAATTGGCTCAAAGAAATCAAGCAACTTTCCCAATTTAAGAAGAATCTACTGAGCAAGAATTCAAACCCTTGTCAAACTAATTCTACAACCTATAGCCCTTTGAGAAATCTGAGGTGGCAGTCAACACATTCTGGTCCTTCCTCTCGGGCCCTCCTTGATCCTGCCATTATTGGGGAGTTAATACAACACTTCTTTCCTCTCATCTTGGCAGAATTTCAGTTTAACACAACCATTCTAATGGCCTTGTTACTATGCTAAGGAAAGACTCCTATCAGTGGAACTTCTGGTTTTGGAGGAACAAATTCTCCATCAGAAAGAATTCAACGTGTACACTGTCCAGACCCTGCAGTAACAGACCAAGATATTAAAAAGATAGTCTCCACACTAAAGAATTCCCCCCCTTTAAATGCAAATCCAGGGCTGGGGAATATAACTCAGAGGGACAAGCACCTGTCCGGCAAGCTCAAAGTCCTGAGTTTGATTCCCAATCCCAAAAAACATTAAAAATAAAAAAAGCAAATCCACAAGGCTGTGGATTTGGTCAGTAGTAGAGCACTGTCCAAGCGTGCACAAAAGGTTCCTTTCCCAGCACTGAATAAAAAGAGAAGCAAAGAAAAATGGGAGGAAAGGGAAGGAAGGAAAGAGAAGGGGAGGAGAGGGGAAGTGAGGGAAGGGAGGCGAAAGAGAAGGGAAGGGGAAAGGGAAGAGGAAATACAAAAATGAAAAAGTTTCATATTCACAGATTTCCCCCCAGTTTAGAGGGAAATATACAACAAGGATCAGAGTGCAGACCCTTTCTTCTGCGTGCAAATCTTTCTTTGGTACAAGTAATTAATTTTAGAATTAGAAAGCTTCCTGCAACCGATCCAGCATGAAGACCTTGTCTAGCTCAAACTGGAGAATAACTAAAGATGACTGAATGATCACAAATACATGATTAAAGTCTCTCTCCCTGTGTGAAAGAAAAACATTCATATTTATTTATTCCTTATTCAAAAAAAGATTTCATTTCTAACTCTAAAAGAATTCATAGTTTCTTTGGGCCATTGTTCTGATTTGAAGTAATTCATCACAGAGCGATAACGCGCCGATGATGTGTTACACTAATACACCCTTACGCTGGTAATGCTCTAATGATCTGGCAGGCCCCTAAATCACCAGAGAGCTGTCACTCCCGTGATGTGTTACTCAGAGATACGGCTCTGATCGGAGGAAGGCATCCAAGAACTCAACAATGGGAGAATTATATTTTTTGACTTCAGGATTTCTTGGCTATAAATAATAACCTTTTTCATAGAAAATAGAAAACTCAACTTGAAATCTAGAGAAACAGAAAAATTTCTTATACTTTGGTATATGCCAGAGATATGAAGATAAGCATAATATATTAGTGGAGGCCTTGGCCACGTGGTAGAGGAGGGCACTGATAAGAAAATGATTTCTGAAGTATCTGTAGGGTTGCTGAATTTGTTTCTCAAAGGTAATCAGTCCAGTGTTTACAGATCCGTTTATCACTGATGTGGGTTTCATCAATGCCCTAAAATAAACAGTGTTAAAACCTGAGTCAAGAGAAAAATGACAGAAAAAAAGAAAGGTACCCTCTTCAATATTGTTGGCAGAGGAGTAAATTGATACGACCTTTCAGAGGGCAAATTGGAATATTTATCAAAATTTAAAGCACGTATACAGTGGGCCTCAAAATTTCATTTCTGAAAATTTATCTGGCAGATGCACTGTATTCACACACATACAGAAAGATATAAATGTGGGAGAACATTTTCTGCAGCAGTAATTGTGACTGAAGAAGAAAAACAACTTACATATCCATCAATAGTGGAATGCTTAATACAGCAGTATGAATTTACTCTATGAAGCTTACATGGCCGTTAAAATGATGATGTGGATCAATGGCTTTGAAAGTCCTGCAGAGAATTTTTGACCTGTGGCTGTCAGATTTCTGGGTGCACCTAGAATCACTAGGAGAGTAAATAAAGAATACAGAAGCCAGGACCTATTGAAGTAGAGTCATGCTGGGCCTCTATTGTCATCAAGTTCCCCGAGTAGTTGTAATACACACTCACATCTGAAAGCCGTTTTTCTAGAATGCCTTGGAGAGGGACCAGAGGCCCTTGGTCCTCACTTTGGCCTTAACGTGTGTGCATGCATGTGTGTGTGTGTGTGTGTGTGTGTGTGTGTCTTTACTTATGGCTCTGCAAAATAGCTCTAACAAGGTCGAACTGCTTTAAATTCATTTGAAAATCATTGATGTAGACAGATAACTAACACTGAGCTCGTAGACTGTGCCTCACAGTCATTCTCATTCAATCCTTAGGGCAACACAATGAAGCAGGTCATGCTATTATTTCTCATTTGGCAGTTAAATAACTTGAGGTACAAAGGAGATAAGTAAATCTCAGAAGATCAGCATAGCTAGTAATTCTGGAGCTGAGTGTGATTTCTCTGCTTTCTGACTCCAATGTGCATGTAAACTTACCTATTTGTTGACTGGGAAATAGATCCACAATATACCAATTTTTTAAAGGCAGAATAATAAATGGCATATGCAATTGGATATCATTTTACTACCTATTCATGGAAAGAGATGGATGTATTGTTTCTGTGAACAGGAAAAAATGAACCTATATCCCAAATATCATTAAAGAAGGTAAACCAGCTAGAAAATATGTTCCAAAGATTCTGAATGTGGCATGTCCTGTTGCCCCAGGCACAATCATGGCCCTTCTTTAAATCATACATGTGTGGACGGCCCTTTGTTGCTCATGTGGACTACAGCCATTTGTGGGTTGCCAGCTTACATTTCTGAGACTGAGATTTCTGAGACTCAGGGTACCATTGAGGTACCATTGATCCTGCATGGGCCCCATATTTCCCAATACTCTCAGAGACCACCCAATGACAGTCACTTCGTATTTGAGCCATCAGTAATTGCTGAATTAGTAAGTGAGTATTATAAATACAGTAAGTCTTCAACTTGCAAACATTCATTCTGAGAACTTTCACACATGTACTGCACAAGACTCACTTTGTCAGATTACGAAGGAATCTGACTTACAAGTGGAGCTCATTCCTAAATCAAGGACTTACTTTGTAGAGTATTTTTATTAAGGGTTATGTGCCTATGTTGGGAAGAATTTTCAATCACAAGCTCAACCTCAGCACAATTACAGTTTTCTTGTCTTTGCTTAAATCATCTAGATAAATCAACTTAAGTGTCATTTTTCAGAATCTAGAGGTAGAATATAATTGAGCTGGCTCAGAAGCTAGGTGAGGGGTAACACAGAAGAAACCACAGATGGTTTTCCTACCTCATGGAATTCACAAGCTATTGGGATGAGAAAATTACATCTAAAGTAGAATTACAAAAGTAGCACAAAAGTATACAAATCACGTGTTAGAATACATGTCAAGAACGAAACAGGGCTCCCATCAGGTTCTGTAAAAATAGTTTGTATTGATTAAAAATAAAAATTGATTTTCCACCTGGGCTCCCATTAGGTTCTATAAAAAATAATTTGCATTGACAAAAAATAAAAAATAGATTTTCCACCTGTAAAATTTAGATTGACACTTCTCCACCATTAAGTTATGGAATATCCAAGCATGAGCCTAGAACAGTGATACAAATGAATTTTGCCCCATGTGACATTTTCCTGGACAGGTGCAAAACTGAAAATACACAGTTGCAGCATCATCTGCCTGGTGGACAGTTTAGTTGAGTGAGAGAAAAGCATAAAGAATGGTACAACCTTCCACACACGAATAAAGAGTGACCTCAGGCAGGTGAGAGCTTTGAGTTGCGAGAGTGTGTACACAGTCAGGGCCATCTGCCATTCTACTCAATAACAGGACACTGTGAACAGTGACCACTAGCTGTTTTATAAACACTGGGAGGCATGGTTACACTGTGGTAATAATTGCATTGTAATTACTCCTAATTTGTTTAAATGTTGTTTTTAGTCTCCTAATCACTCCAAGAGGGCTGCCAAAATTCTAATATCCCAAAGTGTGGCATGAATTCACAAAGTCTGGGAGCCGCTCCTTTAAATCCTTTCCCACCCTATATTCCATTTCATATTTTAGCTTTGCCCTTAGGAAACAGCATTTTAATAACAAAAAGCAAAACCCTTCATGGGCTATGGAATTTTGTGATTACCTAGAATTGCTCTTCTTTTTAGAAATCATTTCTCACCATATTGTCCAGGATGTCCTCAAACTTCTGGGCTCAAGTGATTCTCCTGCCTCAAGTATACCAAACACCTGGGGCTACTGGTACATGCATAGATCTTTAAAAGGTATATTTAAATAACTCTGTATTCTGACATAGCTTAAAACTTACACAAAATAGTACAATCACCATGCTTCCCCCATGACAACATTTTACTATTCCTATATTACATTGCCAAGACCAGAAAATTGACATTAAGTATAATACTATTGACTTAGACTGTACTAGTTTTTTTTAGTGGTACTTTCTGTGTATATAGGTGGTCTATGGAATATGAGTCATTAAGTTTTATGAACTATATCAACTAGCTTTATTTTTTTAAATAATGTCTCACTATGTAGTCCAGGCTAGCTTTGAAACTGCTATGTATCCCAGCCTGGCCTCAAACCCATGATCCTTCTACCTCATTTTCCTGAGTGCTGTATTGGGATTACACTCGTGTGCCACCACACCTGATTTCAACTAGCTTTTGAGATTTAATTTTGAAAAGTTTGACACATTTGGTTCCATATGTTAACTCAGCAAAAGTGAGTAGAAAACTTGGTTTATCACACCTGAAAATCAGAAAGCAATGCTTTGTTGAACATCTAGCACATACTAGGCATAGGACTAATACTAGCCAGACAGCAACAGTTTCTTCATATAGCTCACGGTCCAGAAGAACTACAAACAGGCACTCGGAGTACAGCAGGAAACAGGCAGGATGTTTCCCAAGAAACACATGGGAGTATGCAGGAAAGACATATAGCACGGGCTTGGAAAGTCAAGCAAGGTCTTCTGGAGCAAGCATAGGATCTAGCCATATATAGGAGGGAGAACACACCAGGCAAAAGAAATAACCTGTGCTAAGACCTAGACAGACAGAAGGTCAGTGGCTGAAAGACAGCTCAAAAGAAGAGGGACAAGCCCATGAGAGAGCAACAAACTCAGTTGGTCTTCTGCTCTGCTGTTCAGTAAGGAGCCTCTGGCTACACACGGCTATAAAATCTTGAAGTACGGATGGCTAGGTTTCACTGAGTTGTGTGGGACGCACAAAGTACACAACAGATTTAAAGATTAACTACCTAGTAGTAATCAATTTTTTAGTCAACTTTCTGTTTCTGGGACAAAATACTCAAGAAAATCATCTTGAAGGAGGAAAGGTTTAATTTGGATCACAGTTTCAGAGGTTTTATTCTATGGTCTGCCAGCTCCACTACTTTGGGCCTGAGACAAGGCAGAGTACTATGGCAGCAGCAGAAGAGGCTACTTGCCTCATAATGGCCAAGAAGAGAGAGAGAAACAGGGGCTGGGGATTTAGCTCAGTGGCAAAAGCGCCTGCCTGGCAAGTGCAAGGTCGTGAGTTCGGTTCCCGGTACCAGAGAAAAACCAAAAAAAA
>NW_004955433.1:10738579-10811303 GCF_000276665.1 Chinchilla lanigera
TGCTTGTGATATGTTGTAAAATGTTGTATGTCTGTTAATGTTTCCCTCCTTTTATCCTTAAAATAAAAAAAAAATAAAATAAAATAAAATATGAGTCCTTACCATGAAAAAAAAAAATAAAAAATAAAAAATAAAATTAACATCACCTATTTCTTTTCACTTAACATGGCTACTAGAAAACTTAGGACCATACATGTGACTCACATGATATTTCTATCAGACAGTGCTATTCTAGAGAATCAATTATAGCTTCCTAGGAAAAATACTGAGATCTGTACAATGAGCATAAGTTACCTGGTTTTATGGCTTGTATCTAGATGTTCCCCTAAAGCCTCATTTGCTCATAGGTGGGGCTTTTAGGAGTGACTAGATCATAGATGTGTAAAATTGGATTACTACACTGATTGGTTTAGCATAGTTCTGGGTGTAGGTGATGAATTTACTAAAGAGGGAAGACACACCCTTGGTGTGGGTGGCACCAACCAATAGGTTTACATGCTAGATGGAATAAAAAGGGAAAGAACAAAGAAGGTTGCTGCTTCCTGCCTGAGCTGCTGTGGACTGTTTCTCCTCTGCAGTGCCTCTCTGCATGCCACTCTGCCTTGGAACCAGTCATAGCTGAAACCTCTACGAACTGTGAGACAAAATAAACCTGTCCCCTTTTAACTTGTGGATGTTGGGGGGTTTTGTCCCAGTAACAAGAAAAAAAAAGACACCTGGCAAGCAAAAGTGAAAGGAAAGCCCAAAGGAGGGATGGAAAAGATAAACAAGAGCTCAAAACTGCAATGTCTTTTAGGTTAAATCAGAGTGTGAACTTCAACCTGAGCAAAATAAAGCAGTTGAAAAGATTTTATGCCAGGGAGTGACATGATAGATTTTTACGTTGAAAGGATCAATCTAATAAATGAACTAGAGCAAGAGTGAAGTATGGGAGAGAAGTTAGGGGGGTTGTTGAAGAACTCCAGGGCTAACTATCTTTCTGTCTACTCTGTTCCTCAGTTCCCCACTGCCACCCTAATGCAAATCCTGTCCAAGTATGTAACCAATGAAGCGCATTAAGGTGAGATCAGAGCACACTTGAAACCATACCAGAAAGCCTCTTCTCTGTAGCTCATTTTCCAAGCTTAAGTGATTAGATAAGATCATTCCTGGAAGTAGATGTTCTGGATGAAATGAAAAGCTAACTGCAGATTCCTCTCCATTCTCTGGCTATCTTTGCCCAGTGAACATTAAAACGAAGAGATCTCAAAACAACCATTAAATCATCTTCCTCTGAATTCCAAGTTTTCAGTTTCCAGTGGGCATCTCCATTACAATGGGCATTCTCCATTTAGCGAACTGAACTCAGAGTTCAGAGTGTGAGGAATGAGTGTGGCTTTCCAAGCCCGTCATTCATTTCCAACCCTTGGACAACCAAATGGCAAGCCAGGAATCCTGCTGTCAGCAGATGGAAAATGAACAAAGAAATACAACACTATCAGTGTGCCTACTCTACCATTTTAAGTGACATCTTTTCAGGGTATTTTTAACCACTGAGTCCACAATTCCTTTTGTCTCTAGGCTGACATTGTTACTGTTGTTTATTGTTCTTGCTGTTCTGTTTCACATTTCTATTGTTTGAATTTAGGCTTTGCTTTTACTTTTTTTACTTCAGTTTTGGAATCATTTTGAGGACTTGATGCACAGGGAAAGTCAGGTTTGGAATTATCTGTATTGTTTGTCCACTGGTGTTCTGTGGAATGAGTACAAAAACAAGTAAGGAATGGAAATTGTCTTTGTTTGTTTGTTTTGTTTTGTTTTGTTTTGTTTTGTTTTGTTTTCCGGTACCGGAAATTGAACTCAAGCCCTTCCACTTGCCAGGCAGGCGCTGTGCCGCTGAGCTAAATCCCCAGCCCCGGGACTTGTCTTTTTAAACATTATCCTAGCAAGGTATGCAAATAAAATATACGAAATTATAGATAACACAATTGTATGTGTAAATAGTAAAGGGGAGTAATAAATCAAAGGACACGAATCAACTGTTGTCTAACCGTATTACGCCTACAGATACATTTGGTTTAATGTAAACACCATAAAACATGTCAATTTGTTGCTTTCATTTAAAAATTAGGACTTTTATTTCAAAATTTACAATTCAGGCTTCTCTGATGAAGTAGGAAGTTTTTGCCATACTAGATCTGTCTTCCCATGTGGAAATACCCAGCTGGAGCTTTTGGTACCTGCCACCCCTGCATCTCCAGTTATCCAGCCTCTGCTCCACTGTGTAACACCGAGCTTCCCTCACCTATTGATGTTCTCTGCCACATCCCTATAGTGAGGTTAGCAGACCTAAATATAACTCCATAAAAAAGAAAATGAAGGACACACACTATGGTTTAAAAGTGGATAGAAAAAGCATAGGATTAGGAAACAATGTTTGTTTTCCCACTTGCATCCATGTTTTTGAAGGTTTTAAGATAAGTGTATATTAATGTTTTATTACTACAACCTTTCAAAGCAATATTTATTAATAAATTATAACTATATGGAAAACCAGAAAGACTGTAAAAGCAAAATGAATGGATTGTTACATATTCTTGGTAGACAGATTATCTTCAGCTGGAAAAGCTATTCTGGATTCATTTTGAGAGTATGTCAAAATCTCAGCACTGTACCAGATGTTACATGGTCATAGTCAACATACTTTCTGTGAGTGGATTCCCTGGAGGAATATAATGGCAAAATTGCCAAATTGGATGGCCAAACAAGACTAGTATTGGGCACAGTGGATCACACTAAAAAGAAAAAAGAAAAAAAATCAACCTTAGACCTACGAATCTATTATTTGCTTTCAACTTTTACTAATGTAAAAAGTAAGCTAGACCAAGATTCATAAATATGGAACCACCTGGGCTGGGTGTACTCTTGCCTGTACCATGAAGAGGGGATGCACGAGTATGACCAGCAACTGGGAAAACCCAGAGAGGGCTTGGTCTCAACACAACTGTAGGACAGGAATGTATGCAAATGAATAACCACTAGATAAGTGATCAGTTTACCCAGTTTATGGCTTTGTGAACTTTGATCTTAGTTTATTCTCTACAAAAGGTAGCTTTGTCCTATGCATCATGATAAATTCTTCTATCAGGTTCCCATCAAGTTTCACTTTAAAAATCATTTTATTGTAAATGTCTGAGATCTACAAAAGGATGTAGAGGATACACATAGATAATAAAATGCTCTGCTAGAGTAAAGCAGATTAACATAGATCTGTATCATCTCACCTAGTTCTATTTTTGTGACAAGAGCAGCTAAAATCAACTTACTTAACAAAAATCCCTAATACAATATAACTGTATTAATTATAGTCTTCATGATGTACATTAGCTCCCTAGACTTATCCATTCTGCATGTCTGCTTTGTACACTTTTACCTGCATTGACCCATTTCTTCCACACCCCATGATAAATATTGTTTTGTTCTTTATCTCTGTATAGTTGACCTTTTGCCTTTTTTTTCAATCTCATACAAATGAGATCATTCAATATTTTTCTTTCTGCATCTGGTTTATTTCACTTACACAATGCCCTCCAGGTCCATCTATGTTGTGGCAGATGGCAGAATCTCCTTTTCTAGAGCCAAATACTATTCCATTGCGTACATGTGTCATATTTCCTTCATCTGTTCATCTATCCGTAGATACTTAGTTTGTTTCTATATCTTGGCTCTGTTGAATAATGCTGCAATACACACAGGAGTTCAAGCATCTTTCTGAGGTGGTGCTTTCATCTCCTTTTCTGGCATATTCCCAGAAAAGTGGTTGTTGTGTCATATGGAAGTTCTGCTTTTAATTTTATTGGAAATTCCATGCTATTTTCCATAAAAATTGCACCACTCTACATTGTCACCAACAGTCTACTGGGGTCCCCTTTCCTTTGCACCCTTACACACGTTTATTATCTTTTATGTTTTTGATACTAGCTATCATAACTTGTATAAGGTAATATCCTAGTGAGTTAAGTTTGTGTTTCCTTATTGGTGATGTTCAATACCCTTTTATATATATTTTGACCATTTTTATGTTTCTTTTGGAGAAATGTGCATTCAGGTTCTTTGCCCATTTTTGTGTTTTTCTGCTATTGGGTTGTAAGAATTCCTTCTAAATTTTGGATATTAACTCTTTATCAGCTATGTGATTTGTAAATATTTTTCCCCAGATTGTAGGTTGGCTTTTCATTTTGTTGTTTTGTTTGTCATGTAGAAGGTTTTATAGTTTGCTACAGCCTCGTTTCTTCATTTTCACTTTTATTGTCTGAGATTTTGGTGTGATAGCCAACAAATCAATGATAATGCTAAAGTCAAAGAGATTTTCCACTAAGTTCTTTTCTAGAGTTTTTATGGTTTCAGGTCTTACATTTAGGTCTCTCATATACATTATGGTTTGTGTCTAGATGTCCTCCCAAAGCCTCACACAGTCATAGAGTTTTTTTCAGAGGTATCTGAATCTAGATTGTGCAATGCTGGAGTTAAGTGTAGGTGATGGTGGATCAATCTAGTATTGAGTTGGCACCTCCCTAATCCCAAAAGTCTGGATAAGACAAAAGGGTCAGAAAGAGATTTACTTTCTCTTGTTGCTTTGGCTGTTTTCCACCTCCATGAACAGTTGCCGTATACCACCTTGCCTTGCAGCCAGCTGATTACAGACTGAAACCTCTACAAACTTTGAGCTAAATAAATCTTTCCTCTTTTAGCTTGTGGATATTGGGTATTTTATCTCAGCAATGAGAAAAGTAACTAAGGCAATATATTTCAAGCTGACTTTTTTATATAAGAAAAGTGTCCATTTTCTCTTTTGCATGTGAAAATACAGCTTCCCTACCATTATTTATTAAAAATATTATCTTCTTCTTGGTATCCTTGCCAAAAATGAGCTTACCATATATGGTAGATTTATTTCTGGACTCTCCCATCCCATATGTCTATGTTTCTGTTTTTATGCCAGTGCCGTGCTCTTTCAGTTATTGTAGCTTTGTAATGTAATTGTAGATCACGACATGCTGTAACTGCCATTCTGTTTTTCTTTCTCAGTATTCTGTGGAGTTTTGGTCTTTTTGTGGTCCAATCAAATTTCAGATGTGTTTTTTCCTATTTCTGGTAAAATGCCATTATAATTTTGATAGGGATTTCACTAAATCTATATGTTGTTTTGGATAGTATGGACACTCATTTCCAATTTTTCATTAAAGGCTAGAATAAGAGATTCTCTCATATGTTTCAAAAATCTACACCAAGGAATGAAAATAAAATACAGAAAAAAGAAGTCATGGTTCCTCTCATGCCCATGGAAACACTGATTTGTAGTGAAAGGGCTAATGTATAAATCACTGTTTCTGAATCACTGAGGATGTACAGTTATTTAGCCACATTTTCTAGTTGTAGCTATGTAGACAAATCAGCTTTATTTTAAAGAGTTTTTAAAGAATTCCCTTCATGTTAAAAGAAGTTTGGATGAGATGAATCTGTTAGTCCTCCAAGCTCTAAGATTCTGTTTTTGTGACAGTAAATTCACTCAAACAGCTGTTGTTTTTTAAATAACTAATTAGCACTATCATGGCTGGTTACTAAAGTTAATTGAAGAGGAAAAAAAGCTCAGCAACAAATTATTCCAACCCATGTGATTATTTCCTTATTATGTAATATCTCTAAATATTTTCAATGAAGTTGTATTATTATAAAAGTAATGATAATATCTATTAGGTATTGATTGTTCTTGTCTGCCAGAGATTTTACTTACACTCTCTTCTTAATCTTCACATCAACTCTATAGGTAGATAACATAATTGCCTGTATTTTATATATCAGAAAAGTAAGGCTGAGAAGTTAAGTCAATTTCCCAAGATCATAGAGATAAAAAAGTGAGAGAGCCAAGATTCAAATCTGGATTGACTTTATGCCAAAACTTTTGCTCTTATCCATTATTCTATGCAGTCTCCAGACTGAGGGGCAAGCTTTTTTTGTGGGCACAAACCAACTTTAATCTACCCCTTTGACTGATTGATTGATTTAGGAACAGATCACATAACCTCTATAACAAAACCCAATAGAGTAACAGGAATCAATCTTTCCCATTATTGTCCATTTGGTACATTTTAATATATCTTTATACTTTCCTATAGTTACAATATGATGCTCATTTAAGAGGAATCGGAGGTCTCTAATTATTTTTATCAGGTTTCAAACACAATCCACAGTTTTAAGGGTCATTCTTATAAATACATGTGCAAGGTCTCCCAACTCTCTATACACTGGTTTATTACTTGGCTGTATGTATGGTTCCTCTGACAAAGAGTGTGTCACTTTCATACCTGATAGTTAAGTAGGATTGATATGATACCAAACAAATGACTTTCCATTTGGGAGAATTTATACTTGACAAAACATGTTTCCCCCAGGAGGCTCCATTTATCCATCAGGATGAGTCGCAGGGATGGGTACACTGCAGTTCCTAAAGAGAGGATTTGCTCACCCCTTTTGATTTGTTGAGCTTTCAGCTCTGAAAAGCATACCTACAAATTAAGTGTGTAGCTTATCTTCTCAGTCTTCATGGTTTTGCTCATTTCAAGGGGAGAAGAATGAAGCCCAGTTCAGACCTAAAGCATTTTCCAGATAGAACATGCAAGTTGGGTCCTAAACATTTATCAAGAATGAATACTCAGAGTCCAGTCATCTTATTTCAAACAGAAACATTGTTTGGCCAGAAACCACTTTAGGACAGAGCTGATTCCAATATTCACAGTGCCTACAGAAAGAATTCTATTTTAGCCAGCAAGTATTTCCAAAAACACATCTCTAGTCATCCATGGGAAAGGAGTGAGTGCCCCCTGGTGAAAATGTGGGAAATGCTTCCATATGTTATTTTTGGCTGGCAGGAAGGTGCAGATGTCTTCACAATAAAAATATACTCACTAAGAGTTCTTGTCTCCTTGAGAAGCATTGGCACCATTTGGAGCACTGGATCCACAGAGTGGCAGAGACACAAAGGAAAGGGGAAAGCCAAAGTAATCATCAAGACGCAGTTAAGAGGGTCAGGACCAAAGCTGTGTGGACTGGGATGATGGGCAACTCTAGGTTGATTTTTATACCTATGTTGCACCATCTCTCTCTGCCCCTGCCAAAGCCACTCTCCATATATTCTACTCTGCTTTGTGTCCTGGAATGCCGACCTTTAGGGAAATATTAACACATTCCTTTGCCCTCTAACTTGAAGTTGGGTTCACCTATAGCAGTGACGGCAAACCTTTCAGTGATAACAAACAGCCAGCTATTTGCCATGGGTTCACCGCCATTGACCTATAGGGAAACACTGGCTGGTGGTTAGAGGATACGACAGTGACATTGAATTATTTATTCCCAAGGCTCATTCCTTGCCAATATAGCTCAGAAGGTACTATATCCCTCCACCTATGTGCTCAGCTCCACTAGGAGCTGTTCTATATCTATAACTCTCTCTCTCTCTCTCTAGGGTTTAGTGAACCCTGCCTTCCAAAGCTCTTGCCTTTGTAGGGTGGTAACAGCTACCTACTGTTGCTCACCGTTTGATTTGGTGAGCATACCTTTGTAAAAAGTTCATGGGGCAAATGCACCCTACTAGCCTTTGTGAGGGTGCCATCTCTTGCCCACTTGCATTCTGACTGCCACAGAATTTTTCTGTATATTCCCAAGGTCTGCAGTATGTATCCAGCTCTACAACTTGAGGGAAACCTAAGGCTTCATGGAATCTCAAATTGCAGACCTACCAATTCTAACCATCTGGACTGAGATAAACCAAAAGAATCACGAAGGAGGACCCTTGTTTTTGTGATCTCACTTCACTGCCCTCACGCCATTCTTTTAACTCAAGCTGCTGGATTCTTTTTTTTATTTTCATTTTAAAGAGAGTAGTAAATGAGAAACAAACAAAAAAAAAAATAGAACAGTAGCAACATACCAGTATCATGAACATAAACAAATCAAAGCAAGAACATTCAAAGTGATACAGAGTCTCAGGACAAAATAATACAAATCAGCAGTGGTTGTTAAATGCTGCTTTGATTCAGCTTTCACCTATCTTACCAGGAGGGAAAGAACAAGTTCTTCGGTCAGGAGGAATCTAAAGATTGAACAAATAACAGACTGGTTCCATGCTTCTAGAATTGGCAAGATCGGGCATGCTGCAAACTATGGATGCACAGAAGGGTGCCCAGTGGGTCGGCAACCAGGGCATCCAGCCCAAGGCTCTGTTTGTTGATGAAAGAACACAGATGCAGTTGGACTTTGCCAATTGCACCTATCCTTCAAACTTCCTGACTTCCTTCATTACTCTATTATGAGACTGTCACTCAAGATTGTGCCCGTGTACTATTTGATGCGGAGAATGGAAATGATGAGGGAGGGGCATGGACTTGGGCCTGGATGCTGGGCTCCACTCCCAGATCAAATTCTTTCTTGCTGCATGATGAGGAACAACTTTAACCATTCCAAGACCGACTCTCCCCTACTGTCCAATGGAGACCATCGTAGTACACAGGATGGTATCAAAGGTAAATGAAGTCTTGGACATGAAGTAGACCATCCCAGACATGGTGTTGATACAAGGTGGGTATGATTTTGCTGGTTCCCAGTTACTTCTTGCCATATCTTCACTGAAATCCAGCAATCAGATCGTCATGAGGAAATCTGCTTAGAACCAACACAAGGGTTGACGTCCTCTGTGTCAAAAACGGTTCTCCTTGTGCCTTTCACATCTGCCCCAGACTGAGTATATTATGTTGATAAACTTAATAATAAGAGCTAATGATTGAAGTCTCATTACATAACAGGCTTTCTCTTGAGGCTATTTTTAATTTTATGTGTATCAAAGATGTAAATGTGCCTATTCAAAAAGCCAAAGAGATACACAAATTTGCACAAAACTCAGCAGCTCCCTACCTCAGCCCCACTTCTGTCTTCCCAGAAGCCAACACTCTGAATTCTCTGAAGAGAATATAATGATATTTACCTTCACATGTCTAAACCACTTCTTTTAAATTTAGATATTATTTATTGACATCCTCTTATGGATCATGACAACTAAACTTTGATTCACTCCCCTGTCTTCAGTACACACACTTTTCATCCTCTCCAACTTCTTGATAAAACTCCTTTGTAATTTTGTCAAATCAATATTTAGTGTTGATATTATAACTACATAAATGCTGTTGACAGCTGAGTCATGAATAAACTAATAATGATTATTTTTCTTACCTCTACAAATTTTAGTTTCCCTAGAGATGAATGTCTTGTTTTTTTTTTTTTTTCTAAGAAAAAAATCACTAATGCAACTCCAAGCTCTTTCTCTGTCCAAGTCTCTTTACAAGTTACTTAGATAATCAGATATTCTATCATTTTTCTTTGCTTTAAGAAATGTTCCCTGGAATGAACTTCTGATACATACCAAGCTGAATGGTCACATGGCTACTATCCTAAGATATCCCCGTCAGCATCTTCCTGTGGATTCTCTATGCCTCTCCCTTATGTTAGGTCTCTTTCCTGAGTCCCAAGTCTTCTTCCTTATTAGTTTCTTCTTTCTTTTAGGTGAACCACATCTCTTAGTAACTTCTTGGGAAAGAATATGTAGGAGACAAAGTTGGTGAAATATTGCTTACTTATATTTTCTTTCTTTTTATATACAGTAAGTAAATTTTTTAAATATTATTTTGAATAAAAATTTAAGGCCAGTAAAACAACAATAAAAAAATCTTTTGATAACTTTTATGGTATAGATGACTAGAAATCTCCTCATAATCAATAAAATGAAAGCCAGACAGAAAAAGGAGCCTCTTGTTTTGGGAATATACCTAAAGCTCTCAATAGGGAAGTCCTACTGATATTTTTCAGCCTCTCTTTTTATTAGTTTTTTTTTTTACTTAAGTTTATCCATCCTCATACTGGATTGATAGTTTGGCTATGTATAGAATTCCACATAGAAATATTTTTTTTGAGAAATCATTTTTCTCCAGATGTTGAAAGCACTTTCCCATTGCCTTTAGCACTCAGTGAGGCTGTTAAGAAGTTTGAAACCATTCAGCTTCCTGGCCTTTTGTAGGTGACTATTTTTTTCTTTCTCTTTTGTCCTCTGGGTTCTGAGACATATGGGTTTTCTGTATTTCCAACCAATGTGCTGATCACTTAGCGGATATCTCTGGGAATTCCCTTTAGTTTTGAGAAATAGATTTTTTTTTAACTCCCATTGTTCAGATATTGGATTTCATGGAGTGATACTCTAAGTTTCCTTACTCTCTTCACTTTGCTTTTTAGGAGATCTTCTTGGTTTAATTTTATGCTCAGCCTAATCTTCAAATTCTTGAGTTGTTGTTTATGTTCCATTTGTAATTCTTGAGAATTCCATTTTGTTTCCCAAATGTTTTAATGCATCTTTTTCCTGATTCATCAATGCAATACTGATATGGAAATTTCTTTTCCTTGCATGGTTTCATTTTTTCACTATACTTCATTTTTTTACTACATTTTCATTTTTGCTGCTGTTGTTGTTGTTGTTTTTTGGTGGTTTTTTTTTTTTTTTTTTTTTTTCTCCGTCACCGGGAACTGAACTCACGACCTTGCACTTGCCAGGCAGGCACTTTGCCGCTGAGCTAAATCCCCAGCCCCTTGTTGTTGTTGTTTTATTTTTGTCAATATTTACCCCTTTTCTTAAGTCTAGTAAGTCACTGGGATCCCCCAATCTAAACACCCTCTGTTTTAATCTCTCCAAACAGTAAGCTCCTGGTCTTTTGCTGGGCTGTGGCCATAGGGAAGAAATTTTGAGACTTGAACTTAAGCTCACATGAGCCTTCTAGAATCTTTCTCTACTTTGCTTCATTTTGTGTTACCAACCTCAAGCCTCTGAGTCTGTTAACTCATGTTGATCGTCTACCTTCCAAAGTATGCTGACACACTTGCCATTCTATTTGTCTGTTAGTAGCTTCCAAAAGCTTCTTGCTGCTGTCTTGTCTCCCACTTATTCATTCAAAAGTACCTTTTTTTAAAAGTATCATTTTGGAGAAGTTTCAGGAGAGGATGGAATAAGTAAAATGCATGGATTCTAAATGTCATCTTTACTCAGATGCCCACACAGTATTTCACAGGGATTATTTTATTTACTCCACATACTCTTCCTCTAGACAAGGTAAACTATTATTTCCATTTCGTAGACAGAAAACAAAGCTCAGAAACAATTTACCCAAGTATAAACAGTGAATAAGAGACATATCTGGGGTTTAAAGCCAGGTATGTTTGATTCTAGAGCTTTATTTTTAGTCACCATGCTGATATGCAACACATGAAATTAATATAAAGACAAAAAACATATAAACATGGCCTCTAATCTATAGTTGCCTTTAAGCAGATATTATATGAAAAGTAAATGAAGTTAAAATTAAAATGAATTGCATAAGTATTTGTGCTGCTATGTCTTTGTCTTTGTTAAACAATTGTTTGAAAGTCTGGATTACAATTGTCATTTTCTTGGTTTGTAATATGATGGGTGACATTCTCAGTGAAATACCATAGAGTGAGGGAAGACAGTTTTGAAGCCTGAGCTCCTGCAGTGAATATTTGGCTCAAGGGCAATAATATAAATAGTAGAACTTAGGCTGGTAAAATAAGGCAGAGCTAACACACTGTTCAGAATCTGAGTGTGGGAAATTAAATTTTTCTCAATGTTTTTGATCATCTTGTTTTTCATTAAGAGTTCAAGGGAGTGAAAAAGGACTCGTAATATATTCTTCTGTGAGAAAGAATCTACTTTAGCATAAAACTTATTGCCCCAGTGTCACCCAGCTAAGAAACTGGAACAGTTAGGAGAAGAACCTGGAGATGCATAGTCTTCTCTCTTCCTCTCTCTTTCCTTTTCTGTGCTGGTTTTATACTGGAAATACCTTTCCTTGGGGAAACTTCAGTTTAGCATTTAAGACTTTTCAATTGATTGGATGTTGAGGAGAATCTCCTTTACATAAAGTCAACTATAGACCTTAATCACATCTGCATAATACCTTCTTAGTCAACCTAGATTAGTATCTATTTGAGTAACTGGGTACTACAGCCTAGCCAAGTGGACCCAAAAATGGGCTGTCACAATGTATAAGCTTATTGCTTACTTGCAACTAAGCCACATTCTCAGACAACAGCTCTCCTTAGCACATAGTAGGGGTTCAAAAAGTAGTTAATTTGAATAAATGCATAAGTGATGGTTATCTGCTTTCTCCTCTCAATTTGTTTGGGACTCAGGATGCGTGAAAGGATAGTTTGTTGCAGCTCCCTAGTCCCCAATGTGAATATAGTAGATTGACACAGAGTGACAGATGCCAAGACATAAGGTGAACAATTTAAGAATTGCCCATGGAACAAAGAAAGGTCCTAAAATGAGATTATACAAGCCCAAAGCAATGTAGGGACAAGAGGAATGTCTGATTGAAGAAGGGCAGGTTGCCCTTGACTTCATAGTAGAACAGGAGAGCAATTGCCTTTTTTTGTTTACAGGTCTATTTTTGTGGTATGGGGGGGTTGCGCCCAGGACTTCATGCATACTATGCAAATATTTCACTACTCAGTCACATCTCCAACTCTTTTATTTTATTTTGAGGCAAAGTGTCACTAAGTTGCCCCAGCTGGCCTTGAAGTTGTGATCCTCCTCCCTCAGTCTCCCAAGTAGCTAGGATTACAGGCATGTGCCACCATGCCCAACAAGCAAATGTTTTTCATGACTCTAAATGGGAACAGAAACAGCTGAAGAAGATCAGTACAGGAAAATCTGAGCTTCCAGACCTGAGGGACAGCACAGCAGGCTGCATCAATGATGTAAACACCAGCCATGAGATTTGAGGGACCAACATGCAATATCCCTCTTCTACAAAGCTGTAACATGAATAGATACTCCAGAATTTAGACATACCTAGGAGAAGTATACATGATTGACCAGAATAGAACTTGAATAGATTGAGATTCTGTCTCATTCCTCATTGTGCCTCTCAGAATCTAAATTCAGCAAGCAAAGAAACCCCATGGAGTTGCTGTGAGATGCCTCCATTAGAAGCCAACATCACCTGGAAGACATGAGTGAAATCATGGAAAGTCACACAATAGAATAGGACACTCCTCACTAATGACGGCAAGTGATCTACAGCCACACATAAGAACTTTGATATAGTTGAGTAAGAGACTGTGGAAACAAAGTGAGGTGAAAAAAATAGATGAAACTACCCAATGTTGTTAGAAAACAGAATAGTGGTTTCCCTTGTGGAGAAAGTGACTGGAAGGGAACACAGACAGGGATCTAGGGTGCCAAAAATGTTCAGATTCTTAACCTGGGTGATAGAGGCACGAGTAAATTTTGGTTGCAAAAGCTCAGCAAACTGTGGATTTATTTTGTGTGCACTGCTGTGCTTGCATATAATATTTCAATAAAATTTTCAAACATGTACCCTGTCAATGTCCTACAATGCTGGGGTAGTTGAAAG
Source organism: Chinchilla lanigera (assembly GCF_000276665.1). Lineage (NCBI taxonomy): Eukaryota > Metazoa > Chordata > Mammalia > Rodentia > Chinchillidae > Chinchilla > Chinchilla lanigera. The sequence goes on from NW_004955433.1 coordinate 10,752,091, forward strand.
TGGGACATACCTTCCGTGTCAACTTATAGTTACACATGGATTCAAATTCTCTGAAAATGAATTCCCCCAGTGCACCTTAAAAACATTGAGTTCTGCTGGGCTTGATGACACACACCTGTAATCCCAGGACTCAGGAGGCTGAGGTAAGAGGGTCACTGTGAATTTAAGGTCAGCCTGGGCTACAAAGTGAGTTCAAGGCCAGCCTAAACTGCATAGTGAAACCCTGTCTCAAAAAAAGATACAAAAAAATCATTGAGTTCTGTTAACTGACTTCCAGTTACAGTTGCCTTAAAATTAAGGCAGTATATTTCCTAAGGGTTATCTAGAAATATGACGTCAGACCAAGATGGAAATTGTAATCTCTGTCCTTTGAATTTTCCCTACACATCTTTGATAAATAGTCAAAGTACTGTTCAGTCAATAGAAGGGTAAAGTATCTACTATATCTTGGGCTCCAGTCCCTGAGGAGGACATGTATCTTCATCACAATTTCTGGGGAAGATAAACACGTTGGTTATTCTCATGGAACATACAATTCTGAGGCAGTCTACTCAATCTTGACCAGTGACATGGAACTTGTAATTTCATAGGGGGTCTATTCTACTCCCAGTAACTTGACTGTTAAAGTGGTTACCCCATATTAAAGCTCCCTGTAGCTTCCAGTTTGCTTTCTGAAATAACAGAATAAACTTTCATGTCTCTTGAGCCTCCTTCTTCTACATTAAATAGCTGGCTTCCTTTCATTATATTTTGTGTGAATCCATTTCAAAGTTCCGTACTTTCTGATTACCCTCTTGGAACAAGCTCCAAGTTGGCAAGATTTTTATTAAATTACAAAACCAGACACAATATTTTGGGTGAGAGAGTGTTAACTATTGACACTTTGGGCACTGTTAAGATTGGATCCAAAACAGTCCCCAAAAGTCTCATTGTGTTGAAGTCTTAGTTGCCAGCTGATGGAGTTTTGGGAAATGATTATCTCTGAGTACATCAAGTGCATTAATCTATTGATGGGGCATAATTTGATACATTTTTAGGAAATAGTAGAAACTGTATGGCTTAGGTCTCTAGGGAGTGTGTCTCTGGGAAGTATATCTTGTACTAATCTTGTGCTAGCCATTTTCTCTCTCTCTCTCTCTCTCTCTCTCTCTCTCTCTCTCTTTCTCTCTCTCTCTCTCTCTCTCCCCCTCTAACTCTCCCTCTCCCTCTCTCTCACGCTGTCCCTCTCTTTTGCTCTGTTTCTCTTCCCCCTTCCTGGCTGCCATAGGATAAGCAGCTTTCCTCTTCCATAACCTTTTGCCATCATATTTCTGCCTTAGTTTAGACCTAAAAACAATGGAGCCATCTGATCATGAACTAAAACCATGACCCAAAACAAATATTTTCTCTTTAAGTTGTTTTTCTCAGGTATTTTGTCACAGTAACAGAAAGCTGACTAACATGGGCAAGATAAATCTTTGTTGTGGGGCCTGTCATGTGCATCATAGTATGTGTAATAGCATCTCTGGCTTCTACCTACTAGATGCAAGAAGCCCTATCAAAAATGTGACTCTCAAAAATGTCTCCAAACATTTCCAAATGTGCTCTTGGGGACAAAACCACCACAATTAAGAATCAGTTACATAGAAAAGCATAAATAGTTTTACCCTGGATGTTCCACATCTACTCTTAAGCCACAAAGAAACCAATCTTGCATGGCTTCTTGGGCACTAAGTACATACAAGTTGCTCCTGCTTGCAGAAAATAAAAGGGTAATCACCCAGAGAAAAAGCAAAACTTGTGTTGTGCCCCTACAAAAACTTGTGTTGTGCCCCTACAAAGGAGAAAGTTTCTCTCTCTACTCTATAAAATAAGTTCATGGGTTTATTTTATATCCCTGGATCTTTCAGAAGGAAACTGTAATAATGGAATTCAATAGACAAAAACTGGTTGTGTCTTAGTTACTTTTCTCATTGCTGAAACAAAATACCAAACGCCCACAAGTTAAAAGCAGAAAGATTTATTTTGGCTCACAGTTTATAGAGGTTTCAGTCCATAATTAGCTGGTTCCAAGGCAGGGTGGCATGGCAAAAGAGCATCATGGAGAAGAAACAGTCCATGGCAGAGCAAGCAAGAAGCAGCAAGCAAGGAGCCTTCTAGATCTTTATCCTATCTAAGCTACAAGCTTATTGGATGGTGCCACCAACACCCAAGGTGGGCCTTCCCATTATCCACAGCCAGAAAATCAGAGGACTAATTTAGTTATCACGCACCCCTAATCCATCTTCATTTTCCTAGCATGCTCAAAGCCCTGAGCTCAATCCCCAGCACCAAAAAAAAAAAGTCTCTCTATATAACAAAATAAAAAGGAAACAGTTTAGAAAGAAAGTTTGTATGAGTTCAATTCTACACTGACTTCTTCCCCTATCCCATTATGTTTGGAAAATGAAAAAATAGTATATGAGATGAGAGATCTTGTAGGGCATCAAGTTCTTAAAATCCTCAAGATTATTACAAGCAGAATCATAACTCGAGTCTTCATCCCATGCTGAATAAACAGCTCTTACAACTGAATGAGTCACAGTGTTGTGTAAAAAGCACACACTGGAGATTTAGGCAGACAGTGTGGTTTTGCCATGAAATCCAAGGAGTACCTTCATTGCTCTGGCTTTGGATTAGTGGGTCAGCTTTCTAAATGGGCAATAGATTTGACCTTGGTTACTTTGTGAATTCTAGAAATTCAAATTTGCTGTTTTTAGTTTAACACTTTTCTGTTGGTACATACCATGATAGAATTCTCTATAAAATGAGATCAGTTTCTCATCAAATTATACTTCCAGAATAGAGCAGTGAGAGGGGGTGGCACAAAAGAGGTAAATGAAGTGATCTGTTCATTTTTTTCCCTGTCTATAATCAATGTTATTTGAGTTTTCCCATTCACTTGAGCGGGGGGGACAGTATTTTGGTTTTTATGTGCATAACTAGAGGAATGAACTCCTTCAAGCTCGGGGTGGGGAGTGGGCAGTGGAAGACTGATGGTTGACTCTTTTGTTAGGTTTTTATTGTGCATGACTAAATGTATTAGACATGTTGGATCACAGAGAGTATGCATCCATGAATCAGAAGGCTGTTGAATTTGTATGCATTTTGCCTACTAATATCTGTTGCCTTTTTCAGCTACAAAAGGCCCTCTTACTAACATGATATCTGAGTCACTTTAATACAATTAAGAATGCTATGTGAGTCTCCTGTAAGAAACAAGAGGTCCTTCCCAAAACCTTTACAGATAATGAATTTCCAAGATTTTTTTCTCCAAAAATCAAGTAAGAAAGAACCGAAGATGAGGAAGTAGGAAGTATGCCACAGGAAAAGAAATGATGAACATAATAGGTTTTAGAAACTACTCTTTATAGCACACTACAAACTGAAAGCGCGTTTTTAATTTAATCTTTTCAACAAAAATACACGAGGCCTCCGCTTTGTGAAAGGGGTTTGACTTGGCTTGGTTGTGTTCCCCCTTAAACTAGAAAGCTACAGATTCAAAGGACAGAGCATCCTTTAAAGATACGGGTTGTTTTTTATTCTTTTGTGGATGGCGCAGTAATAAAGTATCGTACTGAGCTACTACTAGACACCAGGGTGGGAAATCTGAACATCGAAAGGTTTTCATCAGCTTTATTGTCATTCCTTGGGAGAAGAAAAATGAGATTTACTTAATCGCAGAAGTATGACAAATTTCTTTCTTCCAATCTCAAAATGTTTTTTTCAGTGAAGACTTTCAATAGAAAGAGATTATTATTTGGGGGGGAGAAGAGAATCCTTGAAAACATCTTTGCTCCATGTTTGCAAATCTCTCACCAAGAGGATTACTGTTAGCTTTATTGCTGCCACAAAGCTAGGTACTTTGTATTTAAAACAAAGGCAGTGTGGATCTCGAGTGAGAAGTCCGATTGTGCTCCTCACCGCCTCTCCGCTGTATAATCTTGAATAAGTCGTTCCATTTCTTTGTGTCTTGGTTTCCCCTTTTCCAAAAAGAGGACCGCAAGCTAGATAATCTTTGAGGCCCCAACAGCTCGAAGAAATCTTGAGATTAAATTTGTTCCTGCCTGCCAGCCAAATATCATTCTGAGAAAACATACTTGCTCCACTGAATGGCTCTGTTTCCCCACACACATAATTGATGATATTTTATACCTGAAGTTACAATTTCATCACTTACCTACCCATATCATTTAAGGTCCCCTCATTCTGCTTTGAAGTTCAAAGAAAGAGAAGACTGTGTGTAATGAGAATGGCCCCTTTGAAAGGCTCCCTTCGCAGCTGCGAGCTGTGCGGAGCCTGCACTGTACCGAGGAGAGGAGGCTATTGTGATGCAGATGGGTTCCAAAGTGCATCTGCAGCAAGAACATTTCCATGGGTCTTTACTGTATTTCTTCTATTATTCATAGAACACAATGTAAATGAGGCCATAAATTTTACCCCCCACACTAGATGTAGAAAGAAGATAATGGAAATTGTGAATTATGAATGAATCACTGTTATTGTAATTCCTTAAGGATTCTGATGGAGATGATTAAATTCATCCAAAGACACAGATTCTAAACTTTTATGCCTGAGTTCCTAGTAATGCCTTTTAGAATTTCACAAAAAATGAAACAGTGATGATCTTGGTTTCACATTTACCTGCCAAATAATCCTACAGATAATTTACCTACACCTGGACAGATCATCTTATTAATGATAAGGAATTCATTCCTGGGGGAGGAGATGAAGTTGCAAAATATCTGTGTCTCTCAACTATTCAGACATTTTGCTTGAGACTGTAAGTACAAGCCTTCAATGCTGAATCCTCGGAATTTATTCTCTCTTTTAGAAAACTTGAAGGAAAAAGAGCAAAATAAGCAGCAAACAATATCTTTCTTTAAAAGATGACCCAGAAGTCTAATAAAGTCAAAGGTGTAGCTTTTTTCCACTATTAAATTTGTTTTGATAACAAGAATTCTGGTCAACGATTATGTTCTCAAGCATAACACACAATTCTTGTAAATAATGACAGTAGACCATGAGATGCAGAAGCTGTTCTGGTTTTGATAATGATAAAAAGTGATTAGAAGTACTTCACTGATCTGAGACAAAGCCTCTGGAAAATTTCAACCTTAATCCACTTTAGTCTTGTGCCAGGCTTTTAGAAGGTTAAAGCCCCCAAAATGAGATTTGAGATGATATTTAACAGTTCAAGTGTCATTCCGGAAAAAGTTCTCTTCTGCAGAACCCCAAAATAGATTTTTGACATTTTTATACAACCAAATATGCATAGATAGATAAAGATATAGGCACATGCAGGCGTCTGTTCAGTAGTTGCTTTCTACTCTCAGACATGAAATCATTTAAAATTTAGAATATACATGATTATGCAGGTAGGAGTGAGAGGTTCCCCATAAAAGGTGTTAATATCCATCAAAATGTAAGTGATACAAGATGAGCTGGGAGTTCTCCAGCAGCCAAAATCTCTTTCCTGAGCCTCCATATCCTTACCTGCAAAATGAAAAATCTGGGCTAGATGATCTCTAGGGCAATGTCCAGATTTAACCTTTTCGGTTCTTCATATACGAAAGATGAGATGCAAACATTCTTACTTTACCATCAGTGGGGCCCGGCCCATGAGGTAAGTTTGAGGCGAGGACTCCATCACCTGTTCTGAGGGTTTGTGTGTGTCCTAGAGACTTGATGAGAGGTTTCTGCATAGGTTGGAGTATGGGAGCATAGAGTCTCTGTAGCTGGCCACAAGGAATCTTTGCTGATTACCAGAGATAAAGACCATTAATATCTAAAGATGCTGTTTCCCCAGCTCCTAGGAGCTGCAACTCATCGTGCTCATGAACCTGGGTGCTCAAATGGAGGGCAAGTAGAGTCTCAGAGAAACTCCCGTCTGGCCCATATGCACCCTCCAGGTCTGCTGCCCTCAGCACCATGCCCTATCTAGCTCTCTCCTTCCCCCTAGGCTCCTAACAACGGCAGAGAATCAGCCAGCATCAGGTTAGGAACTTAAGCCAAGTTGAGGGCATTTAGTATGGAGAAAACCCACAGAGTTGTTAGAAAAGCTACAAGCATCATCAGGGATGATGATGAAGTAACAGGAGATGCAGTAACAACTGCAGCTGGAGAGACAAAGGGCACAGCAAGGGTTCCCAGAGCCCAGATGCTCTCTACAAGCAGGGACCAGAAAGAGGTGCCACCCACTGGAAATTGGAACCATGGAGGTGGTGGGGCTGCTGTCAGAAATGCCACCAGAAGCACTGAGGCAGGGAGAAATATCCTGACGTCCCCCTCCTCTCACCCTTGATACTGTGGCTACACCTTGCCTTCAGTGAGAGTCCCCAGAGGCCAGCAGGGAGAAAGAGCCTGGGGAATGGTGTGTGCAGTATCAGCCCTGCAAGACAAGCCAGAGCGGTGAAGGGCGAGAATAGGGTTAAGGCAACAGGCAATGACCGGCACCCCTGGGAAATCTCCTTTAGCATAAAGAGCCACAAAAGTTTCCTGTGGGCAGTTCAAGTCCTTCCTGTTCCTCTGAGACTAGGCTTTTGGAATTCAAAACCAAGAAAACACTCTAGTATCAGAGTTGGTGCTAGGGCAGTAAAGGTGGAGGACAGGCTGGCTGGGTGGAGAGGAACGAACAGCCGGAAGGAGAGATGAGAAACTTAAACCACATGGTTCACAGTTTCAGAAAGCCCCACCATTGCTTTTTCTCCCCCATGCTCACCATCACTTTTCTAGTGTTAGGGCCCTGTAGCCTCCTAACCAAGCTTCCCATACTGCCTCCGCTTTGAAATTCATGCAGGAAAAGTCACATCAACTTTACCCAAGCTTTACCAACTTTACCCATTGGTTTTATAACAAATGTCAAAGCAGACAAATCTTTCTCATCAGACATATAACACACTCTTCAACTACCACTCTGAGCATCACAGGTAACCGTTTGATAGCACCCAGAGACAAGTGCATATGACTCCTTCCTCAGAGGGACCAGGCAGAAGCCCCACTCCCTCATCTGGAAGGACGGCCTTCACATAGACAAAGAGAGGAGCACCAAGATCTCACGGGCTTCAACATTATCTGCCTGCTAGCCCGCCATGGTTACCAAATCATTTGCATAGATTCATCTTTTAGGGTTCACATGCACAATCCCCAGGTAGTGCCTACGAGGTAGAACCTTTTCTTTAAATGGCATATTGAGGCCACATCAAGGAAGAAAGTAGTTGATAAGCATGAAATGAACATCCTTGTAGCCTATAGGATTTAGGCTTGGGAATAGCTCCTCCAATTATAGTAATTCCTTGCAAGTACAATTTGTGAAATGTAATTTTTAAGTCTGACTCTCCCCAAAAGTCTTTTACTCTTATATTAAATTTCCATAATTACTTTTTGAAAGGAAAACTTCCTTTTCCAAAGTCTAGGGGTTTCCAAAATATCTCTGATTCCCTCCTCAGTCCCACAGTTCTTAAAGTAGGACGAAGCAAAAGCTCAGCTGCTACAGAAACCTTAAGTCAATGACCAGGCTTATAGGTATTTACCTGAACATCTAAAGTATTAAAATGCGTGTGGAAAGGAAAAGGAATTGGTGAAAGAGCTTCCCAGGCACAACAGCTCCTCAAAATCACTTCCGAGTGTTTCCCGTGGAGACCCAGACTCACTAGACCTGGAGCGGACCCAGGAGGCTGCATTATAAACTTCCCCTGCAGATGTCAATGAATAGACTCCCTTCCAGGTTTGATGTTGTCCCAGTTTTTCAATAAGCAAGGAGCATTTGCCCCAGAGACCCCTACTTTTTACCGGGATATCAAAAAACCAGTGTTCTCCCCTTACAGGTTTGTGCTCAGTGGTTGGCATCAGTAATACCAACATCTACTGTTCATGGAGTGCTTCCTACAAATAGTCAAGGTCTCAGCAAAACTCTCTCTCTCTCTCTCTCTCTCTCTCTCTCTCTCTCTCTCTCTCTCTCTCTCTCATACACACTACTGAGCTACAGACTTTTCAAATGCCACCTGAATGTTTGCAGTAATCCACCTAGGTAGGTCTAGTAATCTCCCTTTCACCAATGATGCAACCTAGGCTTGGAGAGACTGAAAAGCTCATCCAACTCCCCTAGCTTGTGAGGGGTATAAACTAGATATGAACTCACAGCTGTCTGATTTCAAAGCCATAGGATTAATCACCATGTTGCCCATCTGCTCTAACAAAAAGACATAGGATTATATTTATAGAGGTACTAGAGACACAGACAAGATTCAACCCCAAATCCCAACCAATTCTCCCAACCACAAAGCAAGCAAAGACACCAAAGGACAAGTTGACCATTTGTTTTCTAGGCAGAATCCTGCTGCTAGCATTTATTCACAACAGTCCAAAAGCAGAAACAACCCAAATATTCTTCAACAGATACCTGGTTAAGCAAAAGGTGGTACATATGTACAATGGAATATTATTCAGTCTTAGAAATTGATGAAATTCTGATACATGCTACAGTATTGGTTGAATCTTAAAAACATTACATTAAATAAAATAAGTCAGATACAAAAAGAAAACTATTGTAGAAGTCCACTTAGACACTTTTAAAGTACTTAGAATAGATAAATTCACAGAGGAAAAAGTAGAATAGAAAATAATAAACAATAACTTTACCCTGGGGGAGGGCCAGGGAGGAACAGGGGATTATTGTTTAGTAAGTAGAGCAGTTCAGTTTGAATGATGAAAACGTTCTGGAAATGATTGTACAACATTGTGAATGTACTGAATGCTGCTGAATTTTACACTTAAACATGTTTTAAATGACTATTTTAAAAAAATACAACTACCATAAAAGTGGATTAATCCAACACTTATAATCCCAGCTCTTGGGAGGCTGAGGCAGGAGGATCACCAGAAGTTCAAGGCCATCCTGGGCTACATAGTGAGTTCCAGGTCAATCTGAACTACATAGCAAACCCTGTCTCAGAAAACAAACAAAACATTAGAAATATAAGAATGTTTTCATATTAGAAAATCCATCAATAACTTTAAATGAGTTAAAAGAAATAAATTGTTTAAAAGGCCCTGATACTATTACTGAGTCAAAAGTTCTTTACTATGCTAATGATTGCCAGTCAGCTCTGCTGCCATAAAATGAGGTGTCAACAGGATACCATTGTAAAAATGGCACCAGATGAGGGTCATTTGTAGAGTTTTATACCCTTTTATTTTACATTTTTTGTCTGTCCAGGAAAAATCAATTTAGTAAACACATGAAGTGTCTTTTAAAACGTGATTTACAGGGCTATAGAAGTAATCCTCATGGAAGTCCTCCACCCTCCTGTGGCACTTCTGTTCACTATTCTCCAAGACTTAAAATTACAAATGTTTCAGCCAAGTAAACTTTCTAACGTACAATGGATTTTATTTTTTTGTTTCATCACAAACACTGCGGTGTTCCCCATACACCTGTAACGAGACTTTAATAGAGCAGCTCTCTACAGCTTTGAAGGTGGAGAGATGATACAGTAACCAATAAAATCACAATGAGTATGGGTCTGCAGAGGGACATTCAACACAAAGGAGGAGGCTAAGGTTTAAGGCACTTCTGCTTTTTAAGTGTCAAAGAGGTAGATAAAGAACAAACAAAAATAAAATGGCTTACCCAATGTACAGAGGAATAGTGCATTTTCTAACTCTGTTCAGACTGTGTATGAAAATACGAGCAAGGCTTTAGGTAAATCTGTGGGTGACATCTCCATTCTCAAGTTTTGAATAAATGCTTGATACTTGTTACTTATATGTCATTCAAATTTAAGTAATTTAGAGCTAATCATATTTTTGAGAGACTGAGGTATTTGAGAGAAATCCCTCCACCTTCCATAGAACTATAATATTAAGGGACACTAGACTAACTTAGAGCAATCATGAGATGTGGACAGAAAAGGCATCTTTGGGTCACTTGAAGTTACCAACTGGAAAGAAATCTATTTGAATCTAACCACAGTGCATCCAGACCTTGGTGTTTTTGCTGAAGAGCAAGCCCTGTCCCACAGTCACACTGGTCTCCTCTCCAGGTCTAACAGTCAAATTTCTTCCTGCCCGAGGACCTGTGTACACGGTGTTCCTTCTGCCTAGATGATCTCCTTAGAGAGATCTGCATATTCACCAATCAGCCTTTCAGGTGTCTACTTTAAGGCTCTTCTTCCAGGCGCCTTTCATGACTTCAGGTCAGCCAGATCCTTGTGTTTCAGATTGCTGTGGTTTAAATGTGGTTTGTCCTCGCCAAAACACATGTTGAGGTTTAATTCTCCTAGATAATGGTATCAAAATGTGGTAGGACCATTTTTTTAAAGATAAAAGAATGAAAACATACTAACAAACACACATACATTTACAAAATAACACAAAAACAATACAAGCAATACACAATTTCAGAGAAGGTGATAGGAAATGAACAATGGTTATTGTTTACATATTGATATCTTCAAATTGGCTACTCAGATAAATATAGACATGTAAGATTGATCGAACAGTTAAACATTAACTGTTCCTTTCAATAAAGCACTAAAAAATCAGCAGTACAACTATGTTAGCTATCCTGTATATACATAGATACATATTTTTCCCTTCTTTGTTTTCTCTTTTCCCTCATCCTAGTTGTTCTTTCCTTTTGAGCAGCTTCCTTCACTTTCACAATATCTATTGTACCTCCTAGACTTTATTAACTCTTTCAGGTTCTTACACTAGTGAGACAATAGAGTGTACACATGTGGGTCTGATTATTTTACTTATGAGTATGGTCTCTAGTTACCTATAAAAGCCTCAAGTTTATCTTTCTTTATAGCTGAGTAATATTCTGTTATATAAAAATACCACAACTTTTTTATCCACTCCTCAGGTTGATGGGCATTTAGGTGGCTTCCATGATTTAGCTATTACAAATTGCACTGCTGTAAACATGGGTGCACATATATTGCTGTGATATGATGTTTTCAGTTCTTCTGGAAAAATACCCAAAAGGGAAATAGCTGGGTTGCATGGGACCTCTAGTCCTAGTTTACTGAGGAATCTCCAGACTGATTTCCACAATGGTTGCACCAGTCTACACTCCCACCAGCAGTGGAGAAGGGTTCCTTTTCCTCCACAGCCTCGCCAGCAATTTCTTATTGGTTCATTTCTTAATGATAGCCATTCTTACTGCGGTGAGATGGAATCTCAGTGTTGTTTTAATTTGCATTTCTCAAATGACTAATGATGTTGAACATTTTCTCATGTATTTATTTACCATTTGTATTTCTTTATCTGAGAAGTGTGTATTCATCTCAGATGCCCATTTTTGGATTGGGTCTTTGAATTTGAAGGAGCTGATTTTTTTTTAAATCTTTATATGTTCTAGATAGGAATCCTTTGTCCAAGGAACAGTTGGCTAAGATGTTTTCCCAATTGGTGGGTTTTCTTTTTACTCTGCTGGTGGTTTCTTTAGATGTGAAAAAAACTTTTCAGTAAGATGAGATTCCAGTTGTTGATTCTTTAACGTATTTCCCATGTAGTTTGGTTTTTGTTCATGAACTCTTTGCCTACCTTTATGTCTTCAAGATTTTTATCTGCTTTATCTTCTAGTAGATTTAGTGTTTCTGTTTTAATATTAAGATCTGTGATCCATTTTGACTTGAGTTTGGTGCATGGTGATAGACATGGGTCTAGTTTCAGTCTTTGGCATGTGGAGAGCCAGTTTTTGCAGCACCATTTAGAAAAGAGGCTATCTTTCTTCCAGTGAACTTGTTTGGCCCCTTTGTCAACGATAAGGTGGCTGAGTGTGTTTGTGGTTGTGGTTGCATCTTCCAGTCTGTTCCACTGATCCTCAGGTCTTTTTTTTTTTTTTTTTTTTTTTTTTGCCAGTGTCATGCTGATCTTATCACAGTCATTTTGTAGTATAATTTCAAGACCGGGATTGATGCCACCTAACTTGTTCTTGTTGCCCAGGATTGCTATTGCTATTCTGGGTCTCTTCTAGTTCCAGATGAATTTTGGGAATCTTTTCTCTAAATATATGAGGTATACTAATGGTATTTTATTTGGAATTGCATTGAATCTGTACAATAATTTTGGGAGTATGGCCATTTTCACAATGTTGGTTCTTCTAATCCATGAGCAAGGAATATCTTTCCATCTTCTGAAATCCTCTTCAGTCTCTTTTTTTAGAGTACTGTAGTTTTCACTGTATAGATCTTTTATTTCTTTTGTTAGATTGATTCCTAAATATTTTAATTTCTTGGATCCTATTGTGAAAGTTATGGTTTTCTTAATTTTTCTGTCTGTGTGTTTGTTGTTTAAGTATAGGAATGCTACTGATTTTTGAGTGTTGACTTTGTAACCAGCTATGCTACTGAATTTATTGATTAAGTCTAGGAGTCTTTGGGCTCGGGATTTAGCTCAGCAGCACAGTGCCTGCCTGGCAAGCGCGATGTCATGAGTTCAATTGCCAGTACCGGAAAAAAAAAAGTCTAGGAGTTTTTGGGGTCTTCTACATAGAGTATCATGTCATCTGTGAATAATGATAATTTCAAAATGTGGTAGACCTTTCAGAGTTGGGTCCTAGTGTGAAGTGATTGGGTTATGACCACCCTTTGTAAAGGGCTTAATGCTAGTCTCCTGGGGAGATTCATCCCCATGAGTGAAGTTATTATAAAAGAGTGAGTCTGGCCCATCTCATTTTCTTCCTTTCTTTTTTCCCATGTGAAACCCACCTCTCTCTCTCTCTTCCCTCTAACTATATGATATGACCCACCGTAAGACCCTCACCAGAAGCCAATGATGGTACTGTGTCCTTAGATTTCTATAACTGTGAGCTAAATAAGCCTCTTTTCTTTATAAAGTATCCAGCCTTGGGTAGTTTGGTACAGCAACACAAAACAGACCAAGACACCCTAGAAGCACCCTCCACCTATCCCTTAGTAGCCTTCCTCAAAGTTGGAATTAGTAGGCTAGAGAATTAGTTCATATCTGTTCCACTCAATTCTAAACTCCACAAAAACAGAAATGACTGTGTATTTATCAGAACCAGCTACAAATTTGGTGGAGTCTGGTGCAAGATGAAAATATGGGTTCTTTTTGTTGAAAAGTATCAAGAATTTCAAGATAGTAACAATAGAACATTAAGCCAACCCTGAGCCCTTTCTGTACACATAGACTTGGACAATTGCATAGGTCATACACCCAGGAAACTAGCTCTGATATTATTCCCCACTGCACCTGAAGGTCAAGGCTTGCCACGCAGTAAGTACCAAATAAATATTTTTTTTATAAGTAGAGTAAAAGAATTCTCTGATATTTCACTCCTCTTCCATTGCACCCATCTCCCATCATTTCAAGCCAAAACAATGTGATTCCTGCTATGGTTATTCCTTCACAGCCAGCTTTGTATGTCTTTCTTTAAAGGTCAGAACCTTCCTTGACAGCTTCATCTGGAGCCACTAAAATTGAGATTTCTCAGAAATTGCAGCTGAGAAATGTATTTTTGTGTTTCCTTAAAGGAGACTCCCGCACATCCTTCAATGAACTGTTCTCAAAGAGGAGGGAAAAATCAATGGCTCCAGATAGCATTATCTTGCCCTGAATAATCCTGAAGCTTCCCATGACTTACTGTAGAGGGTATAATTGAAGTGAGGATAAACTGCACACCATTTCAAAGTCTACTAAATTGAAACCGTTCTTTTTGTTGACACATACTTGGGAAGCTGTAGATAATGTGATTTAAAATAAATACAACAGCCCAGTATACTTATATAATTGAAATAAATATGGAATAACCCATAGAGTCCACAGACAGTTGGGTAAATTAACATCTTATATACCAGCTGCCTAAGAAGGGGATTGTAGCATAGAGCAGATATTGGGACACCCTCAAATGAGACAGATACTTCCCAACACTGAATGTTTAGAGACTTGGCTGGAAATGTATCAGAAACATTCTGCCGGGTGATGAATCTTCTCTTGCCTCTCACCAATGCAATTCTGTTGATTCAATATTAAGGACTCGTGCCACAGGACAATGGCTGCAGTGGACTTAGAGACAGAGAGATCACACGCAAATAATCAGCTCTACTTCTTCTGATGGTTTCTAGAGAATAAAGAGAAAGATACCAAAAGCTGTGTTAAACTGGTTTCATCTGAGCTCTCTTAAGCAATATTTGAATGTATATATGGTGTGATTAAAAAATATGGTGAATGCTTAAATTAAAAAAAATTTTTTTTGAGATAGGGTCTTACTCTGTAGTCTAGACTGGCCATGAACTCACTTATATAGCCCACGCTGGCCTCAAACTCATCATAGTCTTCCTACCCCAGCCTCTCAAGTGCTGAGATTACAGGTGTGCACCACCACACCTGAAAAAAATATTATTTCAAAACAAATTAAGATATATTATGTACAGGTCCAAATTCTCTATGATGAATGTGATCATTATGTTTGTCAAAGTGTACCAATAAAATTAATTTTAAAAATGTATTTCAAAAGGATAGCAATTAATCCTACTCAAAAATATTCTCTGTCCCTTATTTCATCATTCTTATTACTTTCTGAAGCAGTTCTGGAGACCCTCTCTCATCAGTGTCTTCATTTGCACTGCCATGGTTGCCTTAATGTCCTGAATAGATTCAAAATGTTTGCCATTCACAGTCATCTTTACTTTGGGGAAGAGCCAAACGTCACACAGTGCCCAATTTCCTGTACAAGGTCAGTAAAAGCACACCGCAGTGTTGTTTACAAGCCTTGCTTTTCACTGGATGGCACTGGGCAGCACCATTCATGGGTTTTGATCAGACTCCATAAAGACACTTGCAAAAGGGAAATTCCAGAACTGCTTTTAAAAATGGCAAGTATGCTGGGGTGTGTTCAGAGCAAGGGGGAGCATTTTAAGAAGGGTGCATGGCAATGTGCCTGCTGTTATATACTTTTTAATTTAAATATTCACTATACATTTTGATCATTCCTTGAACTTCTCAGCCTGGAGGTACAGAAGACTCCAGGAATGGGTACCGATCATTTATGCTTCAGGAGAGAAGCAGAACCACCATGCGTGACAGGACAGATCCTTTGTAGGGTTTAGGTCATCAGTGATGACAGGAACCAGTTAGTGTTCTATCAAGGTCTGTTGCCCCCAAGTCTGGCCCTAAAATTAGTGTATCTGACCAGTTAGAAAGAAAACAAGGCACGAACTGAGGGTGAATAAGAACAAAATGGAGCCAAAAGAACATTCTGGAACCATAAAGAAGAATTGGAGCTGGTGTCTGGCTCTCACAGGAACCCATAGGTCTTACCACCTCTAACCCTCCAGCATCACTGACATGAATGGCCTGCAGGGGAGCTGGTCCCCTTCACCAACAGGTCACCCCAGAGGTTAAGCCAAGATGGGAATGGGAGGAGCTGTGGGCCCCACTGCCAGTCACCCCCATTGGTAGAAGCCACACGGGGGCAGCATCAGCTGATTCTGTGCCAATGTTCAAGCAAAAGAGGATGATCACTTCATTTCCATCCTCCAGCTTCAACACAAGTTTTTCTCATGACCAAACCTAGTCCAGGGCTGTGCAAAGAAAGGAAGTCTGGGAACTATAGCTCCAGTCTCACTAAAAGGAGTAATACAAAGTCCCAATGTACAATAGTTAGCAGACCACCAAAATCACGCTTCATCAGAGCTCTTCTGAATTATCTTTGAACACAAAACTTTTCAGCCAGGATATACACTAATACCTCTGAGAGTATGATTGAATTTGGACACAGGCCTCAATCTGGGTAGAGCAGTAGTCTTATTTAGGATTGGAGAGACTTTCCCTCCAATGGGTATTTGCTAGTGTCTGAAGACATCTGGAGTTGTCACAACTGGGGTGTGCTACAGATATCTGGTAGTTAGAGCCAAAGGATGCTACTAAACATCCCCTAGTGCACAGGACAGCCACTCATTACAAGGAAATACACAGACCAACATAGCAATAGTGCTGAGATTGTAAAACCTGGACATCAAAAAGTGCGCACAGCAGCCCACAGACCTGTGGTTCCTAAAAAATCCAGAAAAGACTCCTAATATGGGTCATAATATTTCATTTAAATCTCCATACTAACTTAAAGTATCAGACTTTTTATTTATTTATTGCAGTGCTGGGAATTGGACCTGGAACTGTCTCTCTGAGCCAGACATCAGCCCTTTTTATTTTTTATATTGAGACAAGATCTCACTAAGTCACTAAGTTGCCAAGATAAGATCCAAACTTGTAGTTCTCCTGCCTCAGCCTCCCCAAATTCTAGAATTACAAGCATGTACTACCACACCTAGGGAAAAATAAGAGAATCTCATTGTTAAAAAAAAAAAAAAAAAAAAACAATGTAGCCAGGAGTAGTGGTGCACACCTGTAATCCCAGCACTCTTGGAAGGCCAAGACAAGAAGACTGCAAATTCAAGCCCTGTCTGGGTAATTTAGTGACTTAGCAAGACTTTGTCTCAAAGTAAGAAAGGGCTGGGATAGTAACCCGGTGAAAAGACCCTGGATTCAATCCCCAAGGTACCATGAAGATTAAATAATGAAAATGAAGTGCATTAGTACATAGAAACATGGGTGTTAGAGGTCTAAAAAGGCAACTTACACAACACATAACATAGACAATGCAGCCTAGAAAGTGACAACATGACATAAACCCACATGGCTCCTTTCCAAGGAGGCTTCTTTCTGTAGCCAGGGAAAGGGTACCACCAGGAGCCCTCATCCATGGCAAATAACCAGCTCTTCCCGGGTGCCACATAGCCTCTGGGCTGCCAACAAACATTCATTGTTGGATTTTTAAATGTTTTGCTAAATGCTTTTAAAAAAAACTCATTTTATTCACAGTCACTTTACAGCTGGTGGCTGCTAATTGTCATCTGTTGGGTTGGGCATCAGAATGTGTCATCAGAAACTCTGTCCATCTGTCCTGGGCTCTGTCATTGTTCCTTATGCTTCCTGTCTCAACCGCCTCCTTCCTGCTCTCCCCAGGATGGCCAGGCTTCTGGGGAGGGGAAGAGGGGTTCTTATTCCTGGGGCTTCATTGGTCTCAAAGTGTAAACAGACACCTGATTTCAAAATAAAAGCCTGAAGACATGGGTGCCAGTATGGCTGTGTCAGCCTGAAACATGAAATTTTTTTTTTGTACAGAGGTTGTTAGAAAGAAATTATTGCATGAATAGAATGAAGCAGACACACAGTCACACATCCCCCTTGAGCTTACTCCTGACCTCTATTTAGGTGTTAATAGCTTCTACCTCTGAGTGATAAGATTACTTTCTTCATTTGTTGGGTCTGGGTTCGGTAATGTTACTATAGGAAACACTGTCATTTTTGCACTAAGAAATAAAAACAATAAAGGTGGTCTTTAAGTGGAGCTAGTAAGGACTGACTTGCCTACCTTGAAGGGCGGCACCAGGAAGACAGCAAGGACACATCTGTGACTGTCTTCATCAAGTGAAGCCCAGACAGATGTAAAGAACTATTGTTATCCTTGTGAACCAAGCTAAACACTTTATCTGCTGTGCGTAGAACTTTATCATCACATTGTTCTTTTCCTTTCCCATTGCTCTATGTTCTCCTTTTCCCTTCTTTCCTTGCATTCTTCCTTCCTTCCACTTGGCTAAATACTTGGCCAAGAACAAGGAGCACCCCAAGGTCTTGTTCTGCCCAGCTGGGACACAGAACTGAAAAGTTTCCAGGCCCACAGTGGTCCCAGATAAATCTCAAATAATGGCCACAGTCTCCACCTCTTTTCTCACCCTTAAGAATGCAAGCATCCAGGCATTCATGAATACGCCTACAATCTGTCCCGATTTCTTAAAATCAAGAAACAGCATTTGTCCATTGCAAATGTGCTATCAGGCAAGGCCTCCTCTTGCTTCTTTCACCCACTGACTCGTTTGGTATATTTTGCTTGTCTTGCCTGTTCTAAGCACTAAGCCCGGTCCTAGAGATATCAGGATGACAGGATAAGTGTGTTTCCTGTCTTTATAGGGCTTCATTCTGGCAGAAGAGAACAATATTAATGAATCACTGGCTCCTCATTTGGAGAGAAAAGATACAAACATTAAATACAAGATGTTACAGAATATCTATCAGGGGATTCTGGTGTAGTCACGGGATCTGAACAGAATGAAATTTAGGCTGAGAAAAGGCTAGAAGGAATTGGGAATTAATGGATCAAAGTAACGGAAAGGAAGAATGTTCTAAGAAGAAAAAGCGGCCCATAATTTATCTTGCACACAGGGGAGGGGATACTGGGGAATTGAACCCAGGTTCTTCCCACTTGGCTACGTTTGCAGTTTTCATTATTTTTATTTGGAGACATGCTCTTACTATGTAGCCTTAACTGCCCAGACTGGACTCCAATGTACAACCCCCCTGCCTCAGCCTCCCAGAGTCTTGGGATTACAAATGTGCACCATGCCGGGCTACATAACACATTTTTTAAAATGCAACTTGTATAATACAATAAATGAAATGCCAAGTTGACTGAGAGAGCCAGGAGGCTGCAGAGTGAGACCAAGCCAAAGCACACAGGGCTTAGGAGCCAAGTGAGGCGCTTGGTCCTCATCCAACCACTGCGTTAATCCATGGACTGGCTTTCAGCAGGAAGATGCCATTTAGATTGTGTGTGTGTGTGTGTGTGTGTGTGTGTGTGTGTGTGTGTATGTTTAACATCTCTCTGGCCTTTGTGTGAGGAGTGGGCCTGAAAGGTAATAAGTGGCAAACTGCCTTTTATTCACAAATCTTCCTCCCCTCCATCCTAAGCACATATTCAACCAGCTACACCCTCCATTTTCCATCTTTTCATGTATGCAGGGGTGGCAGGAAATAAAGTCTGGCTGCCATATGCACATACACAGCGTGTACAACATCCTTTCCTTGTTTACAAGGTGGGGGCTTGATTCAGACATCCTCTGGTCTTTCCTGTGGGCTGGAATATGGATGTATCAGTGACCCACCATCAACCACCGGGGTGAGGACAGCACCCCAGAACTAGAAGAGAAACACAGCAGAAAGCAGCTGGACCCAAGTGACTTCTTGGCACAGACCTACAAACCCACTCTCAATTGTTTCACAAGAGAGAAATAAACTGGAATCTCCTTTGAGCCTCTGTATTTTGGGGTCTCTGTTACGGCAGCTTAGTCTTCACCCTAACTAAAACGTGAACATCAGGTAAATTCTTTAGTAAGTAATAGAATTTCACTCAGGTTAACTTAAGGAGAAAGACAAAGTGCAGATAGGATGGCTATGGGCTAGGGTCCAAAATCAAAGAAAAATGCAAAAAACTGGCTTGGAGGTAAAAATGAATGAATAGTCTCTGCTGGCACTGCCAATGGAACAAATAACTGATCATTTTCACTTTTCTTTTTTACATTCTTCTCTAAATTCAAATTCCTAAGACACAGAATCTGAATGCCTAGTGTAGGTCACATGTCCAACTTTGGACCAGATGCATGGGGAGGGAGAGAGTGGGGAATGTCTCTTTTGATGTTTCCACTAAGTCATATGAAAAGGAAATGGATAGCTCCCCTGAGAAAAAATAATGGTGCTATAATTGGGGAAACAGGAATGAATGTCTAACCTAAGACAGCAAGAGCGAACGTGGGGCAAACTGTTAGGAAGCTACGGCAGAAGTCCAGGAAAGCACCGATCTTATCTTAGATAGAGATGAGAGTAATGATTTTAGAAAGAAACAGAGAGATGTGAGATACATTTAGGAGGTCGGATCAAAAGGACTAAATGCATATGTACTGTATATTGGTTATCTCTCATAACACAATTAACTTTTGAACTGTAAAACCTCAAATCAAAAATCACACTTAACTGAATTTCTACTTCCAGTGAAAATGGAGTAGCTTGTACAAAACTAACCTCTGGCATATATATGACAAATATAAACTTTGAGCAAAATACAAAGCAAATTGTTTGCAGCTGTTCTCTTTTGAATGATGAAGTAGAAATATATAGAGGAGGCTGGCCTGAGATGCTGTCTATTATATTTATTGAGGAAATCTAATAACAGAGTAAGATGAATAGTATGATAACAGGAGGGAGGAAAGGGAGATGCAAGAATGCATGAACAAAGGACAGCAGAAAAATATTGGTCTGGTGGAAAGAAGGGGAAAGTACATCCTCAAATTATTACCAACTTGGAGAAATAAAGGCTCAAATAAATTATTTTTTAAATGTGCTATACACTGTGAGTCCAGAAGTCTTCTTGATAACTTCAAAAGAATCGCAGCCACTGGGGAAATTTTTTTTAATTCCTTACAGGAATATTTCTAGAGACTCAGGAAAAAATTCAGCCTACTACTGCTCAGGCTGCCTTCCTTATCTGTCATCTTTCAGCAAATAATGAGTCTACATAGAAGACTCATTCAAAGGTGAATTCAAAGGTGAGTTATAACTTTTGAAAGAGCCATTATCTGAGTCATACAAATAAAATCCAAGGAAAACGCCAAATGAAGAACACACACACAAAACCATTACCTAGAAACAAGTGAAAATCATGACCATCATTTCTATGTGATATCAAAACTTTAAAGAAAATCTAATGCCTATGAAATAAGATCCCAAAGAAAAGATACAAGAGTTTAAGGGAAAAAAATAATAAGGCCTACAAAAGAGTCATTTTAAAAAAATTATTTGGTAGAGCTCAGAAGAAAAGTAGAACATCACAAAAGTCACATTAGAAACAAAAGAAGAATAGAACTGATAGCTGATGTCCCTAGGTAGGTAGAACTGGCTTAAGAAAATTGAGCAAAACAAGGTGGGTACAAAGAAAAATATAAAAAGCATTAGAAAACAGTAAATGAGGAAGACAAGGAGAGCCAATGGTGTTGCTTTGAACGAAATAAAGAACAGAAAACATAATAATAAAATATAAAATTCACAACAGAATCTTTTCCAAGTAAAAGAAATCTGCAGATTGACTATTTATATAGTGTCTCAAAAAATTTCATGTAGAGTGAGAAAAATAAGACATATTCTTGTAAAAATTTCTGTGTTCCAAAAATAGTGGAAAAAATACTGTGGACAAAGTCAGGGAAAAAAATTCACATTTACAGGAGGAAACCCCACATTGTCCTTTTTTTTTTTTTTTTTTTTGAGACAGGGTCTTGCTATGCAGTTCAAGCTGGCCTTGAGCTCACTACGTAGCCTAGGTTGGCCTTGAACTCATGGCAATCCTCCTGCCTCAGCCTCCCGAGTGCTGGGATTACAGGTGTGCATCACCACACCCAGCTCATCCCATTGTTCTTAGCCTGCTCTACAGCAGCATTTAGTGTTAAAGACAGTGAGTTGAAGTCTACAGGTTCTCCAAGGAAGCAATAGACATTTTCAAACTTGTGCGTACTCAGGAATGTTATTCTCATTAATACTTTTTGAAGAAATTACTAAAATTCTAGTCAACAAAGAAAATAATTAGCAAGTTATAATACAAAAACTGGGGAAAAACAACACATAAGATCAAATGATTATGAGAATCATTATAAATCAGCATATAGATATTATAAATTATAATATTATAGAAATCACAATGTAACAAAAATTAACATAGCAGAGAGAAGAAAGAGGCATAGGTATCAATGTATACATAAAAAGCATACAAATAATCTCACTAAGGTTAACTTTAATGTGTTGAGGAAGAACTTTAAATTCATATTACTAAGGGAAAGAAGTCAATCTGAAAAGGTTCCATACTGTATGGTTCCAACAATATAATTTTCTGGAAAGGACAAAACTATAGAGAACATAAAATGACAAGTGGTTTCTAGAGATTCCAAGGGAATGAGAAAGAGATGAACAAATTGAGCAAGAAGATCACAGATATTTAGGGCAGTGAAACTATTACTCTGTTTGATATTATAATGATGGATATATGCTGTTATACATTTACCAAAATCCATAGAATGTATAACACCAGGGATAAACTGTAATATTGCTATGGATTTTACTTAATAATCCGCTGCTATTGCCTTATCAATTGTAACAAATATACCATATTCATGCATGAGGTTAAAATTGGGGATTAGGAGGAGGGATAAAAAGATATATGGAAACTACTTTTTCCCCTTTTTTCTATAAAACTAAAGCACTCAAAGAAAACAATATTAAATTTTGAAATAGCTCTGTTGAAAATTATGAATACAATAAAAAAGATGTGAAATGAAGAATTATTAATAATAACATATATTAGTATCTTGGGAGATGGAATTTAAGAAAAGATAAATGTATTTTATCAAGTTATAATGATCTACTAGGAACTCTAAAAATGTAAGCAAAAGACTTTAAAGAAGCATACTAATGATTTGTAAGCCTATGAAGAAATGTTTATCATCATTAATCATCAGGATACTGCAAAATTTGAATTACAACAAAATACCATTGAACACACACTGCAATGGCTAGAGCTGGAAACATTGAGAATACCAAGTGTTAGTGAGGATATGAGCTGCCATAGCTAGGATCCCAAATATTCACACACACACGCACACACACACAAAAGAAAAACTCATATGTTCAAGAGTTGACCTACAGCCAGTGACGCTATTGGGAGTTGGTAAAGCCTTTAAGAGATGTAGCCTCGTGAGAGATTTTAGGTGATTAACATACGCCCCTGAAGAAAATAATGGGATGCCGGCCCCTTCCTCCTCCATTTCTTTTTATATTCTGGGCATGAAGTGAGCAGTTCTACCATATGCTACCTGCCTCACCACAGGCACAAAAGCAGTGGAGCCAATCAACCATGGACTGAAACTTCCAAAACACTGTGCCTAGATAAATCTTTGCAATTTATAAGTCACTCAGGCATGTTGTTTCAATAACAGAGAACTGACTAACACAGGAGCAAGCAGAATCCTCATACATTGTTCATGGGAGTGTAAAATGGTACAACCACTTTGGAAAACTATTCTATTGAAAAAAAAAAAAGTAAATATATCCACCTACTGCATGATTCAGCCACCTCAGTTCCAGGAACTTAACTTAGAAAAATGAAAACACATGCACACAAAAGGATTTGTACATAAACATCTATAGCAGCTTTAGTCATGGTAGTCTCAAACTAGAAATAATCCAAATGCCCGCTTCAGGCTGAGTGAATTAAAATAATTTAGGGCCCATTTAATCAATGGAATGTTCCTGAAAAATAAAAACAAAATACCTACACAGCACAACATGAATGATGATTAGAACATTAGGCTGCATGAGAGGAACAGATAGAGTAAATTTCCATTTATAAATTTCTAAAACAAGCAAAACTAATTTGTCCTACATAAAGCAGTTAAGTAGTTGCCTGAAGCTGGACTGGTAAGAGAATTGCCATAAAAGGATACAAGAGAATATGGGTGGTAGAGGGTACTGATATGATCTGTAACTTTTTGGGGGTGGTGGTTACATCAATACATATACTTGTCAAAACTCATACAACTGATCACTGAAAATGAGCACATCTTATGACAGGCAAATTATTATTTAAATTTTTTTAAGGAAAAAGAGTGTAAACTTTCCAAATTATCAGAAAAGGCAAAACCACTCATAAATACACCACATTTAAGAAAAAAATACAAAACCAAAAGAAGCATGAAGCAAATTATAGCATGAGGTGGGATGAGTGAAGAAAGAAGAGAAAAATAACCAATGGCAGTGACAGCCCTAAAAACAGAAAGCATAACATAAAATCAAGCCAGTTTAAGAGCCAGCTGTCTTCCAAGTAATGTTAATGGAATAGCAATATTTAAAGGGAGCTTTAAATTGGAAGATACACTCGACAGCAGATATGGAATGGCCTTAGACTCTGACAGGCTTCCCTTGGCTCTCAGAGACACTAATGGGGCTGCAACTTTTAGTGATTCTGTCTATAGGCTGAAGTCCTGCTGGAACTGAGATCAATCTTTGCTGTTCCACGTGGGCCTTACAGGAAGAGTGTCCATAAACAATCTGTGTCATCCACAGAAAGTGCTGACAGATATCCCAGGCACTCCAACTCTTGAACCAAACTCAGAGTCAACAAGGATACATTCTAATACAGTTTCAAAAAAACAAGTTAGTGCCCAAGAGTCTCTGGGTACTATAATATTCCTGGCCTGGCTGCCCATCATCCCAGAAACTTCATCAGCCTCAAAGGTAAGCCTTCCTCTCCCAGCAGATGCTGTCAGTGCCCTGCCCATAAGCCCTCAGCACCTTCCTGTCCCACATAAGAATGGCTTCTCCAGCAAGCTCCCAGACAGTGCCCAAAAGCTTTCTCTGGCTACAGGGCTGTGTTCAGCCCCTACACAAGGAGTAGGGCAAAGCTTCCATGCAGTTAATGTCTCAGGCACTAGTTAACGAAGAATACAAGTGCATGTGTAAACATCCCAAATTCTATCCCTTCTGAGATAATGCAGAGATGGGCTTAGAGCCTTCTTCCAGAGGTACCAGTGGGATCAATTGTTGGCCGCTGTATTGATTGTATTGATCATTCTTGTATTGACTATCTTCCCTTCCTCATCTTAATTCCCTCTTTCCTTCTAGTACCTACTGGATCACCTCCCGAAGAAACTGTTAGCTCTAAAATCCTTGTATCAAGAGCAAGGGAATTTCTAACTGGACGCTTGTCTAGACTTTTTAAAGGCTTTAAGATTAGATTCCCTGAGCTGGGGATTTAGCTCAGCGGCAAAGCGCCTGTCTGGCAAGCGCAAGGTCGTGAGTTCGGTTCCTGGTACCAGAGAAAAACCAAAAACCAAAAAAAATTAAAAAATAAAAAAAAAAGATTAGATTCCCAATGTAAAAACCAACTATATGTTACACAGAAAGCATGTATGTAAAGCAAAACTCTTCAGGAAGACTAGAAGTAAAAGGACAGACAAGATATTCCAGGTAAAAACACACAAAAAATGGCCACAAGTGAGAGATGCCCTCAGAAATTTTCAGTATTAGAAACACTTTGCTTAACATTTTCTTATTGTGAAGCAATAACCAAAAGTAATAAGGATGCACTAAATAAGAAGTAGTTATTCATCTTATGTAATTGTTGGCTCAAAAAGAAATGCATATGAAAATGCAAGCTTTCTTACAATGATGAAAAGACCATGTATATACAGAATGAAGCCACAACATTGCTCATGGGGCAAAGCGATGCTTAAATATGTATGTTATTAAACTGGAAGGAAGGAAAATAAGCTAGAAATACTTCCAATACTGAAAAATATAATCAATCTAAAGAAATTAAAGATAGGAATTAAACATAAAAACAAAAACTAGTGGCTTAAAAACAAAAAGTTATGAGTAGCCAATGAGTGAGAGAGTAGAGTTTTTAAAAATAAATAACAAAATTGATATACCATTAGCTAATTGAATAAATGAAAGAAGAAAAGAATGTATTTCAAACATATGCTAAATAGCAAATGCTGATAGAGAAATAATAATAAAAGAGATAATTCCAAGTGTCATAGGAAACCACTTAAATTCCACGTAAAGTTGAAGACTGGGATGAAATAGGTAATTGCCCAGAAAAGTATAATCACAGCTGACCCAAGAAAAAGCAAGAATCTAAAAATACTAATTTTAAAAGTAATTTAGAAAGTAGTCAAATAAGTAGTCACCCAAAATATAAGAGACCCAGATGGTTTCACAGAGAAATATTACCAAACTTTTACAAAACAGACAATCTTTGCTACTACTTATACTTCTCAGTCTTAAAAGAGTATTTTCAAAAAAAAAAAAAAAGTATTTTCAACTTTGTTTTACAAAGCCAGCAAAACTTCTATACTAAAATCTGACGAAGATAGCATATTTTTTAAAAAACAGAGTAAATCCAGCTTATGAATAGTAATGCAAAATTCTTAAATAAAATATCAGCACTTAGAATCTGGCAGTACATTCAAAGAATAATATAGCAAGATTTAAAATGCAAAGATAGATCAACGTTAGGGACTCATTATGGTCACGTGTAAACTTAAAAATGATAGAATCATCTTCAAAGATGCTGGTAAAGGTATTGGATAAAACAGAGTATTCAGTCTTAGTTGAAGAAATAAACTCTTTATTAAAATATATAGAAACAGATACAACTTTAATATGATTTTAAATATATTCATGAAGAAAATGTTACAGTCATGTATAATAGCAAATTACCAAAACATTCTCACTAAAGTCTGGGATAAAATAAGATACCTACTGTCACTGCACCATTTAACATTGTTCTAGATGTTTTAGCAAGATACAAAAATGTGATAGTTCACACTGGGAAAAGGAAGAAAAAATAACGACTATTTGTTTATGACATGATTGTGTACCTGTGATCAACTAAGAACTACTTACAAAGGAGAGAATGCAGTATTTAAATTTCATATACAGATAACAATGTCTTTCTATATGCAAATATCCCTATTAGAACACATATTGAAAGAGAGAAAGAAATCTCATACATAAATAAGAATCTAAAAAGATAAAATAGGGGGCTGGGGATTTAGCTCAGTGGCACAGCGCCTGCCTGGCAAGCCCGAGTTCGTGAGTTTGATTCCCAGTACCGGAAAAAAAAACAAACAAAACTAAATAAATACATAAATAAATAAATAAATAAAATAAAGCTGAGGATGTAGCTCAGCAGTACAGCACTTGCCTGCATGTGGGAAGTCGTGGGTTCAGTCCCCAACACTGAAAAAAAGAAAAGAAAAACCCCTAGGAACAAACTTTAAAAGGTACAGAATCTATAAAAAGAAAATTTTAAGGCACTAGAAAGAAACATGTGAGAAAACCCAAGTGAATGAAAAGACAACCCTGTTCTTGGAAAGAGGATTGATATTGTAAAGATGTCACTTCATCTTAAATCAACTAAATTCTATATAATCTCAATGATGTGTCAATGGAGTGAATGAATAAAGCTCATTCTAGGGAACTGCAAAGCTAGAGCAATTAAAATAATTTGGTCCAGGTGCATAAAACAGAAAAGAAAAGAGAGATGAGAAGTGAATCTAAATATGCATGAAAATGTATTATGTAACAAAAGTAGCAGTTCAGTCACTGGTGAAAAGATAGATTCTTCTCAATAAAAGTTATTATGACAACTAGCTAGTCATCTGGGAAGAAAGAAAAAAGGCAGTTTCTTAATTCACTTCTTACCCCAAAATAAATGTTAAATACATAAAACATTTAAACAGATCAGGTATTTAAACATTAAACATAAGGTAAAAACACTGTGAGAAAGCAGAGGGTACTTTTTAAAAATTTTTTGGAATGGAAAGGATCGATCTAAGACACAAGTAAAAATATTTTAAAATTTAATGCTGCAAATTTTAATGCTGTGAAAGTGTGCAATGTCTATACATTACCATAAACAAAGTAAAAAAAACTGGAAATAATATTTATAATATTCAACAGCCAAGCACAACAGTGGCACACATCTCTAATCCCAGCACTCTGGAAGGCTGAGGCAGGAGAATCACAAGTTGGAACCCAGCCTGGGCAACTCAGTAACTTAGGAAGACCCTTCCTCTCAAAATAAAATTTTAAAATATTAAAATGGCTGAAAATGTAGCTCAGCATTTACCATATATGTCTATATGGTAAAAGATATATTTTTAAATATATTGAACATGGCTCAATATTACGAATTGTAAGTTAAATTTCACCATTATAAGCTATTAGATTGGCAAAAATCAAAATGCTGCCAAGGATATGGGAAAAACCTCCATCCTCATGTTCAGTCAGGAGTTGTGTAAATTAGTACAAACTTTATACAATTTTCCAAAGTCTATGTATACAGAATCTTGCTCATAAATTGTCTTGCTAGAAGCATACCCAA
Organism: Chinchilla lanigera; assembly: GCF_000276665.1. Classification (NCBI taxonomy): domain Eukaryota; kingdom Metazoa; phylum Chordata; class Mammalia; order Rodentia; family Chinchillidae; genus Chinchilla; species Chinchilla lanigera. Next base: position 10,779,902 of record NW_004955433.1, read on the forward strand.
GAATTTATCCAATAAGTATATACACATATGTATTCAAAGATAAATTTAAGGGCTGGGGATTTAGCTCAGCTGCACAGCACCTGCCTGGCAAGCTCAAGGTCGTGAGTTCAATTCCAGGTATGGGGGGAAAAAAAAGATAAATTTAAAAATCATGCCCACTGGAGAATTCTTTCAAATAGCAAAAACTGGAAACAATCTAAATGTCTTTTGCTATGGGCATTTAAAAAAAAAAAAAAGGTCAACTACAGTGTAGATAAACTTTACAAAGAAAGTTTTTTCCTGGTGTGCTAATATAGAACCATCTTGAAAATATACTAAGTTTAAAAGAAAAAGAAAATAAATCACATGTGTTGTACATCATTATATGTTCCTATAGCTCTAAATGATACTATAAGGGAGTACTAAAGGTGATGAATTCTAGGAAGGGTAATTTGAAATTGGTAAATATGGAAGGAGTCTAATTTTTCACAAAATAATAAAAAGAAAGCCTCTTTGAACAATCAAAAAAAGGAAATTTTTTAAAAATTCCATTTACAGTAGCAGCAAAACAATAAAACATCTATGAATAAATGAAACAAAAAACAAAAAAATTTGTACATGAAAAATTCCAAAACACTGCTAAAAAACGTTAAAGACAAATAAATTGAGAGACATTGGTGTCCATGAATCAGAGGGCTTAATATGATTAAGATGTCAACGCTACCAAAAACAATCTGCAGGTTTAATCAAATTCTTATCAAAATCTTGATGACATTTCTTGTATAAATAGAAAAGCCCATCCTAAAAACATCTGAAATCTCAAAGGATCCCCAAATGGATAGTCAGTCTTTAAAAAGAAAATCAAATTTGGAGGTCTCATCCTTCCTGATTCCAAAACTTATAAAGTACAGTTTCCAACAGGTAGTACTGTCATAACGGTTTTTTAAAATAAACAAATGGGGTAGAACAGTAAGTCCAGAAATAAACCTTCACATATATACTGAAATGTTTTTCAACCATGGTGCCAAGATCATTCAAGAGAGAAAGAACAGTCGTTTTACTAAAGGTGTTAGGAACACTAGCTGTTACACACAGAAGAAAAGTAGCAGGATCCTTATCTACACCACAACCCCAGAGTAACTCAAAATGGATCAGAAGCCTCTACATAAGAGCTAAATTATAAAATTCTTAGGAGAAAACATAAGTAAAAGGCTTTATAACATTAGATTTGGCAAAATTTTCCTAGATGTAACACCGAATACATAGGTTACAAAAAATAAAAATAGACAAACTATTCTACAACAAAATCCAAGACTTCGTGCAACAAACAATATAAGAGTAAAAAGTGGTTTGCAGAATGAAAGAAATATTTGCAAATTATATATCTCATAAAGGGTTAATTTCCAGAGCCTATAAAAGGCTCCTATACCTCAACAATATAAAAATAAGCTGCCTGTGGTGTAGCTCAGTGGTAAGGCACTTTTCCTGGCATGAGAAGGTCCTAGATTCAAATCCCAGTACCACAAAGAGGAGTGAATTAAAAAAACCAATTGAAAGAATGGGCAAAGGACTTAACACACATTTCTCCAAAGGTGGTTTACAAATGGCCCACAAATAGATACTAGATATTCAGAATCACTAATCAATATAGAAATGTAAATCAAAACTACCAGGACATATTACCTCACACCCATTAATGTGACTAGCATAAAAAGAAAGAAGAGGCAGAGGCAGAGGCGGGAAGGAAGGGAAGGAGCAGGGAAGGAAGGAGGCAGAAAAAAAGAAAGAAAGAGAGATGAAAGTGTCAGCAAGAATATAGAAAATTGGAATGTTTATACAGTACTAGTGGAAATAAAACAGTACCGCACTGTGGAAAATATCATACAGTTCCTCAAAAACTTAAAATCAGAATTATTAAATAACCAAATAATTCTACTTTGGGGAATATTTCCAAAAGATTTGAAAGCAGAATCTCAGAGAGACATCTGCACACCAGTGTTCATAGCAATATTATTCACAATAGCCAAAAGCTGAACCCTACCCAAATGTCCCTCAACAGATGAATGGATAAAGCAGAGTACACATCCAATGGACTATTGTTCTGCTTCAAAAGGGAAGAAATTCTGACATACGAGCCTTGAGACCATTATGTTAAGTGAAATAAACCAATGACCAAAACAGTCACTTCCGTATGATTCACGTAGTTGAGTTCCCTGGAAGAGTCAAGCTCATGGAAACAGAAAGTGGAACGGTGGCTTCCGGGAATAGGGGAGGGAGAAACGGGGAGGTACTGCTCAACAGGTACAGAGTTTCAGTTTCTCAAGGTGAACAAGTCCTGGAGATCTGGTGCACAACCATGTGGATGTGGTCAAGACTACGAACTGTACCCTTGGAAATGGTTAACATGGCCTCCAGACCCAAGGGTTTTCCAAACCAGCAAATAACATTGTCGTTATCACATTCCCATCATTTCTGGAATACTTCCAGGCACTTCTTACCTTATTTAACATCCCCCCCAACTGCCCTGTGGGGTTCACAGTATGTTTTACAGGAAACCAGTGCTCAGAAGAGTTGGTCACTTATCCAACATCAGCAACAGGCAAAGATCAGACCTGGACCCAGGTCTGTCATTTCAAAACTTAATGCATTGAACTAAGCACTCCTCCTTCTGCACCTCAGGAACTGTGATGCGGGGGTAGAGAGAGGAGCCAGACAAGACAGGCAGGAAATACCCAGTTGTTTTTGTTTCTCAGGAATTTTTCCACTCTCAATGGCCCTACTGCACCTTAACCCTGCCCCCTGCCCGTCCATGGGAGGTTTCAGGTGAATTAAATCAGACACGTGTGGCAGCCCGAGGGAACTAGATGAAGGTCTTATTGTATTAGCCATTTTTCCTGTCATCTTGAATTAGTGTCATATTAGCTTAATGCAATACTAACATGATACAGAAATGTTAGCATATTACAGACTACTCAGTGTGTCAAGTAAGAACGTTATCATATTACCCTGCCACTGATGTTTCAAAGAAGAGGGGAAGTGTGGGTTTGCCCATAAAATCGAGTGAGTGGATGCCAAAGCCAAGCAAATCCCTCCGTTTGGAACCTAAATTTTAGAAAAGAATGAAAGTATGAGAATATCTGATTCCAAGACATTTAATTAAAAATATTTTATGAGACAAGCTAACTTAGATATCATCTCATAATGTAACTAAGAGAATGAATCCCATGTTAATTGATATTTTAATTCTGGTTCCCTTTTCCCCAAATCATGGACAAAAAGTAGAACTAAAAAGAACTGAAGTCTAAACCCCCAGGAGGTGGGTCACACCTTGTTTCTGGGTAAATGACCAAGGTTCTTATATTGGGATAAGGAGACCTCAGAGATTCCACCATGGACTTGCAAAGAGGAGATCAAATCCCCTTGAGTTTGTACACTGATGTGTATGTGTGCAAATGTCTTTTATCTCAGAAATAACCTTTATATTCTTCCATGCAATGTCTGATTAGTTAAATATCTGTACATTGAAGATAAGTAAGAAATAACAAGAAGTAAGATAAGGAATAGGTAGAAATTCTGTGTTCTAGTCCTGACTCTGTCACTGACAGGGGAGGATTCATGAGATAATGTATTGGAAAGAACTTCAAAAAGAATAAATTCCTTTTGTAAAAAAAAAAAAAAAAAAAAAGTCAGCTATTAATACTTCCTTGTAAAATTACATCAGCTTTCAAAGGGAAAAGTTCACATATACTGAGCACATCATCCTGGTTCAGGGTTCCTGTATGTCATTATGGGGTCATTTAACAGTAGCAACAAATGGATTTTTATGTGGACTTTCTAATAGTAATAAGCCTGTGGGTTCCTCCACCTGTGGATATACACGGTCTTCACTGAACCAGCTCCTGGTGGAGTAAACTGGTACATGATCCAAAAACACTATCAGCTCTGTTGGCCAAGAGAGACCAAGTTAATTTCTCCAAGTGAGTCCACAGCTTCCCATTCAAAGCATAGGGAGACTATTGAATGGAAGGCAGTGCAGCTCCACCATAAATATGTGGTTCCTCTTAATTAAAAATCTATTAGCAAATATCCTGATAGGCCGATGGTATTTACAAATATAAGCTAATAGCTATTTATTAGAATGTTTATACTAAGGCCTCAAAATGAGTTTTTCCTTGTAGTGTGATAATTGTTCAGATGGCTTCCCGCTGATTTAATTACTTCAATTAACGAGGATTCTGCAAGACAAGTTTCCCTTGGCTTTAGATCCGGTGTCGTTATCACTGGGGCCTCACTGATTGTAGCTTGAGGGCCAAGCTGTATCTGCTCCACTTCGGAATATCAGCATTGGAAGAAATGAAGTCCATGTGAAGAGGAAGGCAAAGACAATCAAGTCTGATGCGTGTTACCCAGCCCTCCCTCAAGACAAAGAGGAGGCTTCTGATTCCATATGGCTAGGCTCAGTCTCTTTCTGTTCAAAAGGTGGGTTTCGCCATTCATATTTTCACCTCTTCGTTCTTTGCTCCAGTGACACACTTGAAGAGGTGAGATGAAGCTGATAAAGACTATGGCACAGAAGAGCTCTGGGCTTAGCACCTGGTGACCTGCGTGGTTTTCAGATATGTTCTTCAACCCTTCAACATGACTCCCTTGAAAATGGCTCCCTCCTAACACAGGGAATAGGGCAGATGTGATGAGGTCATGAAGGGTAGCACAGTGTGTCCCTTGCTCTCTTGTCTGCTTTAAGTGAAATTAGTTTCAAAGTCACAGGCAACTCTGTGACAGGCCCAGGTGATAAGTCATGGAGGTCTCCTTCTGCCCATGCCCATAGACACACAGCTGAGTGCCCTTGGAAGCACAGCCTCCCGCCTCAGGAAGCCTTCAGACAACAGAACCTAGCTTAACTGCAGCCTCAAGAGAAACCCTGAGCAAAAAGCACCCTCTGTCATTAGCCGACACTGACCAAGCTTCAGCCACATATTAAGCAGACTTCTGGGTTCAAGAACATGGCAACGACAATGCTATGAAAGCACCTGTTTTCATGGCAGTAACATTCTCAAAAAGATAATAAACACATCAAAACAAATGGGATCACTTCAAAGAGTGCTGGCTCTGGAAAGGAACTTAAGATCATAGGACAGAAAATGCCTAGGAGGCATGGTCTATACCAGGAGGGCCACCTGAAGGAAGATGTGAAGACTTAGAAGACATGAATAGGAGCATCAAGGTAGAAGGGATATAAGGGGGAAATGCTTGGGGCAGAAATGAACCTGGTAACTTCACTGGACTGGGCAAGGTGACAGTGCTTTGAATAAAGTCCAAGAAGAAGTTAGAATCCAGAACTTGAGAGATATCCCGCCAGTGACCCTAACTCCAAGGGAAGTGGGAAGTCAATGGAGAGCTTTAAGCAGAGAAGTGACACAATCCAATGTGCACCACTAAAATGTCACTCTGGCTGCTTATAAGCTAACACCACAGACAGGGCAGGAACAGAAGCCTGGAGGTCAGTTGTCTCAGTGGCTCACTCAGGTCAATGGCCACAGCTGGCTGAAGGGAGAGGTAGGAAAGATGGGGAGAAGAGGCAGATCTGAGCTGAATCTGGAAAGTAAAGTCGACATGACTGCTGCAGGATTAGATCTGGGGGTGAAAGAAAGGGAGGAGTCAAAGAAGGCTTTGATGTGGGATTTGAACAGCTATGAAGATGTTGAGTATTCAGGTGAGAACAGGTATGTGTCCCACCTGTGGGACTCAGGTCTCAATTGGTTAGGAACAGGGTTAATGAGGTCAGGTTTATGGCCCCATGAATTTAAAAGGGTTGATATGCCATGCAGTGATTTACAATTTGCAAAAAAAAAAGTTTAACGTATATCACTTATCTAAAACCCACAAAAATCCACTGAGTTAACCAAGTGAATATTTATATCTCTATCTTAGAGATGAAGAAAAACTGAAGTTTGGGAAAGTTATATGGCTTATATAACATCACCAAACACACAGTGCTTCTTAGAAGGGTAGCAAAAGCATTTCGGACAGAACAGTTATTCCATCTTGCCCACTAAAGGCCAATAGAGAACCCACCCACCCCCATCTACCACCTCAACTACTGTGACACTAAATGTTTGACAGACTTCTATTAGTCAGCTTAACATCACTCCTATGAGATACCCAAGCTAAAGTGAAAAGGTTTACTTGGGCTTGCAGTTTTGGGAGTTCAGTCCATGGCCAACTGACCCCATTGCGATGGGCTTGCAAGGAGGCAGCCCATCATGGCAGGAACACATGGTAGAAAAAAAATGGCTCAACTCAGAGAAAGAGGCAGAGGCCAGGGTCCCAAAGTTCCATCAAGGGCACACCACCAATGATGTAAGAACCACCAGTGATGTAAGAATCTCCCACTAGGCCGCTCTTCCTAAAGGTTCCAGCACTTTCAGATAGCGCCACTCTGAGAACCAAGCCTTTAACACAAGAGCTTAGGGCGGGAGGCACTTACTCATACACAGCGTCCTCATAGGGGATAGGTGTGCATACACACACACACACACACACACACCCTCAAAATGAAAAAGAACCGTATCCATCTGTCTCCTGCCTGAATTAATTTGTTCATGAAGTATTTCCTCTCTGCTAGGCTCTTGCGGGATGCTAGGGATACAGATAAGATCAAATATTTTGCCTACTCTTGAGAAGCTCTCAAACCAGCAAAGAGCTTAAACTCCCTACAGCATCTAGTGAATTTTTAGGACAATTTTCCAGGCCTAGTCTCATGCAAAACCTCCAAGATGTCATATGAATTCCTTCCTGCTGATGAGGAACAAGTATCAGGAGTCTGAATCCACAGCACACCATACAGAAGAGGATTCTGGAACCCTGGGCAAAATATTATCATATTTTCATGGGCTGCCCAAATTCCAAGCATTGGATTTGATGAACAGCTTTATTGAATTTTGTGGATAAATATTTAAAGCCTTCAAGGGCTTGTGTAAATCACACCTACACAGACGCACTTGCTCACAGCGCCATCTGCTGGTAGTTATTGGTGTGCAAGGAAATCAACGGGTATGAAGGATTCAAAAGCATTCAGGAGAGACTGGCCAGCTGCAACTGGTCTCAGAGCCCCGACCCTGTGCAGATTAACCCCAAGGCACCAATTAACAGGAGCTTCAAGGTATCTGAGGGCAAAATCTCTCCTCAAAACAAGGTATGATCATGACACAAAGAGCAGAAGGAGGGAGGATATAAAGGAGATGCAGGAATTTCTTCTTTCTCAAAATACTTTTGGAAACATGGTGCCATCCAGAGGTCAAACAGCCCTTCCCCTGCTCAAGGCAAAAATGTACCTGCATAGTGTTCTCAAAAGAAGTGAGAGCTCACAATTCCAAGGGCACAGCTCCCCCACCCTATTTCTTTATTCCAATGCTTGCAACTCTCCTCTGGCATCATGTACAGGGATACGTACGTCTCTTTAATAATTATGTCACAGAAGCACATCTAATGGCACAAGGAATGTTCGCCTTTCACAACAGGAAAAGTGCAAAACAGAATGTGTGTGTCACATACACACCTATGCACCAAAGTTTTTTTTTTTTTTTTTTTTTTTTGTTGTTGTTTTTCTCCAGTACCAGGAACCGAACTCACGACCTTGCGCTTGCCGGGCAGGCGCTTTGCCGCTGAGCTAAATCCCCATCCCCTGCACCAAAGTATTAACAATGGTTATATGCAATGGTGAAAATGATATGTTTTATTTGTGGATTTTATTGTAGCTGTTATTCTCCCAATTTTCTCTAAAATGCATGTACCACTTTTGCTGAAAAGAAAAAGAAATCCTAAGAAAAAAATACTATCCCCAAAATGAATACTTTTTCCCTTCAGCTGTGTTGCAAGTTCATTTCCTTTGGCTGTACAGGCAGGGTCAGTAAGACAAGGTGATTATTAACAACAGTGACAACAGTAACTCACAATGGAGTATTTACTACTAAATGTAGTGCATGTAAAGCGCCTAGCATGGTACGTAGTAAACTATGGGTTCATATACACTATTATTAATGGTAATAGTAACATCACTATTATAGTCAGCCTTTCCTAAAATATACAAACTGACCTCAAAAAAGCTCATAATTTAAATAAAGCAATTAAACAAAACAATGCCTACAGAATATCTGAAAATACAAAGGAAAGTATATGATAAACAGGAAGAAATGTCCTTCGATCTTCAAGTCTAAGCAGGCTTTTTTGGTTGCAGGAAGAAGAGCTACAACTAATCCAACTCAATACCTCCTATCTCCTTTGGGGGAAGACACAAAACAAAGGCAAGCCCCATGTGAATCAGAACTGGAAAGCCAAGAAGAATCAAGGTTCCTCTTCTCCTCAACTCAATTCTTTCAGTGTCTCTCCTACATCCTACGCCCCTATGTAATTGTGTCTTCTTACATAGAATCTGTAACAGCCACTCCCAAACTATTTCTATGCTCCCTTTTGCCCCTGTACATGACAGGTAACCAGCTTGGTTTCAGTTTCCTCATTCCAAATTCCTGAGTAGAAGATATGATTGACCCAGCTCATCACCTCTCCACACCAGACCATCCAAATCACCTGGCCAAGCAGTGGATGGGTTATCCTGGGCTCAAGTACTCACTTGGGTGCTATTGATCTGGCAAGAGGAATTGGGTTACGTTGTAGAAATATGCCATTGCCCGCATTCAGCGAGGGTTATGAGTGAGGGCACAGGCAGAAAAAACTGACACGTCTAGAACGACCTTGCTAGACCAACACTCATTGGCTTCCATTTGCTTTGCAAGCTTCTTTCTTATCTGTTCTCATAGACCTGCTCTTCTGTGAATGTTTGATGCCTGCCTAGTAGTGAAGAAATCTTTTGTCACAGGAAGTGGATTAATCTACTTGTAAACCTTCTCTAGCAAAGATCCCACATCTGCTATAGGAGCTGCAATGGTGGCTGCTATGTGGTTGGAGTTGCAGGATTCCACTGCACTTTCCTGGGTTATTGTAGAGTACAGATTTTGCAGGGACCCGATCTCTGCATCAAGCAGACTGAATGAGGATATGACCGGGACCAATGCCTCTGCACCCGCTAGGTTTTTAGGGTGGCGCTAATTTCTTCCTTTTCCTTTAGAAAGAAACTTTTAATCGATTGTCATTACCAGGATTGGGAAGTAGGAGGCAATGTCAGAGCCTTCCACTTCCCTTTACCCACTTCAGTAATTCCTATCTCATATGTCAAGGATCAAATATATGGGTTTAACCAACGAGGAATTTCTACCCCAGTTACACACTTGAGAATCTAGGACCTGACGAATGGGGAGGTCCACATGCCTCCTGGAGCCATTGTAAGCTGCACTGTGAGCAGGAATCAATTTATTCCCTGTTCCCTCCACACTAACAGGGAGATTATGGTGGCACTTTGGGCCACTATAAATCAATGTCACCTAAGATCCGGTGTCCAGACTTTTTTTTGTCTTTTTGAGACAGGGTCTTGCTATGCAGTTCAGGCTGGCCTTGAACTCACTGTGTAACCTAGGCTGACCTCAAAGATCAGGCAGCCTGGGAGAAACACCACAGCAGAATGGAGCTTGTGGCAGATACCATGCAAAGACGATACCATGCAAAGATCCTCCTGCCTCAGCCTCCTGAGTGCTGTGATTACAGGCGTGTGTCACCATGCCCAGCTCCAGAAATTCTTGAAATATTTAAGCATCCTCTTTCCCCAGTGAAAACTTCTCAAGTCAATAGCCACAAGTCTCCCTGAGGAAAGCCTGGTGGAATCATGACTATTTATACCAGCTGTGGTGCTGCAGGATCGCTCCTCCCATAGAATCGTTTGTAATTGGGGTTCATGCTTGAAAACTAACTCAGATCTGGCAAAAATGGGCAAGGGATTGTGCCTTTTTATTGAAAGTGATTGTGCTTGGCCTTCTCACCTTTCGAGCTCAGTTTCTCCGGGCCGCACACACTGAGGAGCACGTTTGTTGACTGCTCTTCTGCTTTGCCCCTGCTGGTGCTATTTTCCATAACCGTGCTCATAACTCTCTGATGGAGGAGACTGGTGGTTGTTATTAAAACTTTGCATTTATTACAGTAAGTGTCTATGTGGTAACTGAGTGTCTGCTCTAGCCTCTCCTACCCCGACGTGGTATCACCTCCACGGCTGCCATAAGCTCCATTCTGCTGTGGTGTGTCTCCCTGTCTGCCCAGGAGCCACCAACTGACCTCGCTTCCAAGTGATGTTGGTGTCCCTCTCGCCAGCACACTTCTTACTGAACGGTACACCCTTACTGAACGGTACACCCACCAAGCCTTTCATGGCACACAATCACCTGGTAGATGTTCTGACCCTATTCCAAGCCTCTCGATCCTGTTTCCATCATTTTCCATGGAAATTCTGGCATGTCCCCCTCCTGAATCATGGACCATCACTCTTCATGCCTCTAAACAATCATCCTAGTAAGAGGCCCATGCCATCTCAGGTGTTACTTCTTCTTCCCCTTCTCAGCAGTCCCATCATCTGCATAGGCAGTCTCTGCGTTAAATTCCCTCATTTTAAATACTTAGAGGTGTTTCTGTTTTCCTGGTTAGATCTAAGTGATTCTCCATTCAACATCTCCAGATTAAAACTCCCCAAGGGAAAAGACCATCTGTTCCCCACCTTTGAGGCATATAACTGAGCACCTGACATTTAGCAAATGCTCAGTAGAAGTTTGATTAATTTATTGGACAGTATTTACATAAAGAAGAATTTCTCCAGTTACAAATGGCTGCCATGTGGTTAAGGGAGAGGTAACTTTCTTAACACAAATATGGTGAAGCACCATCCTTTGACAAAAGAACTTAGTCCAACCTCTTTATTTCATAAGTAGAGGCCGGGGATATAGCTCAGTGGCATAAGCGCCTGCCTGGCAAGCGCAAGGTCCTGAGTTTGATTCCCAGTACCAGAAAAAAAAAAAAAAAAAAAAAACAGAAATGTGAGTTTCATAAGAAGAGAGCAAAAAGGTGCAAGGAAGAAAAGTGATTTTCCCAAAGTCACAAAGTTATGGAAATCGAAAGCTAAAGCTTAAGTTTCCTGAGGGTTCCCATAGTCTTTCTGTCGCCCACCGCACCCACCTGCTTGGAGTCACTGGCATTGACCTCAGTGATTCAACTCAGTGACCCATCAAAGAGGACAACCTCCTTTTTCTTTCCATACCTCCAGAAGACCAAGCTTCATCAGCAAACCCTTGAGAAACAGCTTTCACCTATTCGATACACATTTATTGAGTACTTTGCTTACCAGAAGTTGGGCCAATCATTGTACATACAGTGGCAAAAAAGGAACATGGTAAAGAGTAACACCAGCAGCAGTCGTCGCAGAGAAAAGGAAGAGGAGCAGGAGGACAAAGAAAGAAAACAAGTGGCCCCTTCTCTCATGGCGTTTCTAGAGTAGCATTTAAGTCTACCGAAGCATCCAGAAGGTGAAGCTTATAAGAACTCACACTGAGACCATAAAAAGGAGTCAGTTCAATTTGGGGCTCAGCAGTCAATGGCCCATGGACCAATTTCAAGTTGCACAAGTCTTGTGCAGTCTGTAAACTAAGAAAGTTTCTGCACTTTTAAAGAGTTGCAAACAGAGGGCGTGTCAGGGCAAGGGACAGGGAGGGAGATACTGACCTTTTGTGCCCTATGAAACCTAAACTATGTACCATTGCCTTTAACAGAAGTATGCTAGCTCCTGATCTAAATTCAAAGAAAGAGTACTTTTGGGCGGGGGGTGGGGGGGTGTGCCTTCTCAGCAGGCATTTCCCTCTGCTGCTCTCAGAAGCGTCTTTTGGATGGAACTGGCCTCACCCCCACATCCAGTGTGGAGCATGAATCGTACTTCAGTTCCTTCCACCTAGTGATTCAGGAATAGGTACCCGATTTCATTCTGGCCAATGTACCTTTGGAACCAACAGAAGGGACGCTTTCTTTCTCTTTGGTATTGGAATCCAAGGATGTAAGCCGGAAGCCACTGGAGTCCATGATGTGGAGATAGACATTCTTTAAGAGGAAAGCCGATCCTGATAACACTGTCCTGATTCCTCATTGTTAGCTTCCTGGCACTTGCAACCTACTTCGGTCTTCATGAGGTCAGAGAGAAACCATGCTAACTAATACCAGTTCTCTTCCTTGATCAAGATGGGGAACATTCAGGGCACCTTCCTAAATCATGTGTGTTTCTGGAAACTGATCAATAAGTCACAAACCAATAGAACTACAAGTTCCGAGATTTCTTTCCTGTATGTTATTCTTAGTCACATTTCCTTAGAAGCACCCATCAACTAACCGCTGGTTCCTGTCCCTGGGATCATCCTCAGCGCTTAGGTAGCATTTGCAAAGTTCTGTAAAATTCTGAAGATGTGATTCAATCTTCTGAGCTTATCTCTCGTAGCAGTAGCAGCAGCACCATTTAGCACGTTAGGAAACCAGCCTCTTTCCTCTCTTGTCAGTCTGCTCTGTTATCTGGTGTTCTCCCTACCAGGTATATTTTTTTCTGATTTGCAACAAGATCTTGCTTTCTTACATTCTCACAACTTCAGAAAACTGAAGCTGGATAAGACCTTAGCAACCATCAATGCCTGTTTCCCGAAGTGTGGGCAGGACACAAAACACTGGTAATTTAGGCATTGCACAGCCTTAAGGATTGTTTTAGACACTTCTGAAATACAGTATTTAAAAGTTACATTCCCTCACTTTTTTTTCCTCTCGTGAGTTTAAAAAAAAAAAGGAACATCGTAAGCGGGCTTGAATTTATCTCTAGACTTGCCAACCTATTTGTCCCCAGAAAAAAGAGTTAACCTCAGACTCAGACTTCAGCAGGTCAGACTATCCAGCTGGAATTTCATAGTATCGTTTTTTGTTTGTGTAGCTATTTTTATACTTACCTTCTATTTATAAGGAAATGCACATTTTTTTACTTCTAATCCTGATATAAAACTTTCTTTTTAAGAATTTATGTCATAGAACCAGGCATGGTGGCACATGCCTGCAATCCCAGCACTCGGGAGGCTGAGGCAGGAGGATCGCTGCGAGTTTGAGACCAGCCTGGGCTACAAAATGAGCTCAAGGCCAGCCTGAATTGCATAGGGAGACCCTGTCTCAAAAAGACAAAAAAAGAAAAGAATTTATGTCATAAGTGAGATTATTTAAGTACATATTAAATACACTGCCTAGGTATTCTACAAAGAAGTCAATTCAATACAACTCCTTCCTTGATTAACCATGTTCATTGATGGTACTCTACCCCCAAATATCCATGCAAACCCTTATCTTGTTTCATTTTATTTCAGTATATTTTGCCTTTGATCATGATTCACTCTCCCATTCTTTTCCCCCTCCCCCATGAAGGGAACCACACTAAAATTCTTGGCAAATATGCTGTGACTGGAAAACTAAAACAGCATTGTTTTATGCATTTTTTTGTTTACACACATGGGATTGTGCTATGGATCACACTGTCTCTTATTTTCTTCATTTAGTGTGTTCTTATGAGTTGTGTACTGTCATTGCTTCTAACTACAGTGTGATAGTCTACGGTATGCATATACCACTTTTATTAATTCAGTCCCCTATGGATGGACATGTAGGTGCTTCTAACTATTTCCTACCCTTAATGTTGTGATGAGCACCTAATACATGTCCCCTTGTAAAGTTATACACCAGTATCTCTAAAGTTTTTGCCCAAGAATAGAATTGCTAGATTGTATGACATTGCTTTTGTACAAAAATATCCAAATAACCTTAAACTATCAAAGTAGTGCACACAATTTGCTAGTTCTCCGTGTTCTTGCCAACAATCATATTCCCCAACATTTTAATGTTTATAATTCTTATGGGTGTAAAGAGGGATCTCCTTGTCTTAATCTCCACTCCTCTAATTGCAAGCGAGTTCCACATTCTTTCATATATTTGTGGACCACTAGCATTTACTCCCCTGGAAATTACCTGTTCATAATATTTGCCTATTTTTCTTTTGTATCTTCCATCACTTTCCTGTTCATTAAAAAGAACCCCTTGTATATTCCAGATGTTGACGTTCAAACATTCTCTCCAAACAGTGTCCGCTGGTTTGCTACGTATGCTATCTCCTTTACTGAACATAAATCTTTAATTTTGCTTCCTCCTTCCCTACTCTAAATTTACAAAGATGTTCTCATAGACTTTCTATTATCTTTATATTTCACCATTTCACCTTTCAAATATAGTCTTTAATGTATCTGGAGTTAAGTCTTCTTTATGAGGTGTTAGGAATCTAATCTTCTTTCTCTCAACATACAGCAGTCAGCCAGTTTTCCCAAGCCGTCTATTGACTGATTCGTCTTTACAATGGTTTGTAGTATTGTCTCTGTCATACCCAAATCCCCTCATTTAAATATATATATACTTATATATGTGTATACATATAAAACAATTATTCATTACTCAGAAAGGGGCAAAGGTAAAGTTTTAATGTTTTCCTATTATCATTGAGAAAGACAGGTAATAATTAATATTAAATTTTAACAAATTAAAAGTGGATGATAGCACTGTAATACATGACATAATAATGTATAATTTCCAAACTAATAGGAGGACCTAAAATAATAAACCACTTTATCAATCCAAAGGAATCGATGAAAGGAGATAAAAAGAAACATAGAACATGTGAAATAAACAAAGAACATGGAACATGTAGAAGCCATAGAGTAACTTCTTTAAATCCATGCATATCAATAATTACATTAAATATATAAAGATCAATCTTTCCAATTAAGGGCAAGATAATAAACTCATAAAGAGACATAAAAGTCCAAAAAAGCACATAGAAGGCACAAATAATCAAAGTCAGAAAATTAAAATCAGACATTATTATAGATCCTATAAACACTGAAAAGTTTGTAAGAAGATATTAGGAACAATTTTATGCTGGTAAATTTGAAATAAATTTGTTAAGATGGACAAATTCCAACAAAAACTGACAACAGAAGAGACTGAAATAGAAAGTCTTAATAGTCTCATAACATTCATTTGCAGAAAATGGTCATTCTCATATGGAGCCCTTAGTTGAAATTACAGAGAAGAGGCAAAGTAGTAGCCTCTACACCAACTCCTGCTACAGACATATTTTTTTTTATTTTAAAAGTTAAAAAAAAAAGGCTGGCAAAACAACAATGGAGACAAAATCAAAACAAAAATGATACATGACCTTAAGACAAAATGATAAAAATTTACAGTGGTTGCTGTATTACATACTGTTATCTTCAATGAAGTTGCTCAGTCCCCTAGACATAAGAATGTAAGGTTGATCAAACAATCAAAGACAGTAACAAATAAAAAAAATAAGTAAATTAAAATAATTTTGAAAAACACATTGGAAATGATGCAGAGCTTCACCATACAAAATGGTAGGAGTTCAGCAATGGTTCTTATACTGTGTATTGTTTTCAGATCAATCATTCTAATTACCAAATTCCAGTGTGTAAAATTGGTCAAGAAAAAGGAAAATTTTAAGAATTGACTGTTCCTCTCAGTAAACTATAGACATCAGCAATACACCTATTCCAGCTATCCTTATATATGCATATAGATTTGGTTTTTCATTTAAAAAAAAATAACAAAAACAAATACATAAACAAAACAGCATAGACAGCAATAAAAATGATACAGAATCTCAAAATATGGTGAAAGGATGACATTGTGTAGTATAACAACCACTGTTAGTATCCTATCACCAGACGTATTTTTTAGCCCTACTTTTTACTACTTCTGAATGCCTTTAAACAGGCATATGTTCCTTAAAGAGACCACTGATATTTCACTTAAACTTACCTGTCCAGGCCCTGAAAGGAGTTAAGTTTGGAACCCCTGAAGACATTCAAAATTGTGAAAAAGTCTTCTAACTTCACACAGTTGTACAAAAAGAGTTCTACCCTTGAAATCCCAGTACTCTGGGACTCTGAGGTACAGAGATCACAATTTCAAACCCAGACTGTGCAACTTAGACACTTAGTGAGATCCTACTTCAAAGTAAATACATAAATTACAGAGTAATATATTTTATATTAATATTAAAATATTGATAGTAACATATTTGGACTAGAGATATAGCTCAGTGTGAAGGCCCTGAGTTCAAGTCCTACCATACACACACAAAAAAAGGTCTATCTAATATTGTTTCTCTAAACCTATCAAATTAGGCTATTTTACAAATACCTTCAAGGGAAATTTCTTGTCTTGGAGTCTGGAGGTGGAATATCGTTACCATGTATAATTGGGCATATCCACATTGCAGTGCTTAACCACATTGCAGGCCAACCTGCAAGGATTAGAGGAAACAGTCCCCAAGACTCCCTTCACTGACACCAGCTCCAAATTTGAGGCAATTTCCAAAACTACCTTCAGTTTTGATAATTCACTAGAACAATATACAAAACTCAATAACCATTTTTAATTTCCTATCACCTTGCCTGAAATTCTGTATTGCTTATATTGTTTTTGCATTATTTTGTAAATGTATGTGTGTTTGTTAAGATGTTTTTGTTCTTTTATATTTAAAATAAAAAATAATCACTGAACACTATCATTATCATTATGGTTTATTACAAGGAAAATATACAGATTAAAATCAGCCAAAGAAGAGATACAAAGAGCAAATCTGAAAGGGCTACAGACCTTCCCACAGAGTCAGGATATGTTGCCATCCTGGCATTTTTTTTCCTCCTGGTATCAATGCGTGTCAAAATGTGAAAAATATCTCCAATTTCATCCAAGTGTCAAACTACGGAGTTTTCACTGGAGCATTATAATATAGGCTGGCTTGATTGGTTGAGTGATTGATTGCCCAAATTTTTAAATTCTGTCTCCATGTCAACTGATACCATGTGATCCAAACTCCTACAATAAAATCACATGGTTGACTTTTCTGGGATGGTCAGATCCACTGTAAGTCTTTTGGGTATGGCTCACCCCACTGTAAGATCTAGTGTGACCAGCATCTACTCTAAGCAAAGGTAGTTCTATCAGGCAAAACACTGATTACCTTTCAGAAGCTGAAGGCAAAGCTAGAACTTCATTTAGTCAAAGCCAAATTCTTTACTATACAGTACTGACATAAAAATGATAGTTATATAATTTAAACTTTCTGGAATCAGATCTATTAACTCATTTATGTGTACATAGCAACATGTGCAAAGGAATTGATTTCAACCAATGGACCATTAAAAAGAGAGTAACAAAATGTCCACTAACATCATGCTACTATATTCCACAGACCTTGTCTCATGATTCTTAATAAAATACCCCTGGATAAATTCACTTGAGATAGCAGCTAATTCTCAAAAGTAATGTCAGCAAAATAAAAAGACTAAGGAGCACTGACATCTCACTTTGCCTTCTCCTACTAAACATAGTTGTGTATCTCTTCCCTTTCTCTTTGCTTTCTACATTGAGAACTGGAGAGGTTTCAATATGCAGTAAGCAGCTCTATACCTTTGTTTTGTAGCTGATACTTTTCAAAAGAAAAAAATAATAATTTCACACATCTCTTCTATTTAAGTTGCTTGACAACCAGATGATCAAACCACAAAGAGATCATGGGTGTCATAGAAACAAGCCTTGAGGTTTTTCACAGTATTAGTCATGTAATATCCCTCAAAAAAGTGGTCATTTGACTCTTAAACAGCCATCTTAAAAATTCTTACTTGTTAGTGATTATATATTCTCTGGAAACATTATTACAACATTCTTTGAAAGCAAGCTCTCTTTGTGAGTTTAAAATCTGATTTACATTTGGGTTTGCAGAAGCATAACATAATACATAGTACGATACACCTTGCTGATTTGCTTAGCAGACTCTTTTTTCACAAATGGCATAATGGTATCATTCAGTCTGGGCTGCATTTGAATTATCACAGATTGGGAATTAATGGCATCCCTATTTGGCATAGTATCTTATGCACAGTGACTGCTAAATAAATATCTGTTGTATTGAATTGAATTTGTGCATGTTTTATTATACATCCATGTTAAAACTCTAAGAACTTGAGATAAGAGGGTAGTGGGGCTGAGGAGGTAAAATGAGTTCAATTGTTTTATATCTAGGAATCAACATGAAAGAGTACCAGTTTCCCTGCCATGTGTTTTGTTGAGAGAAGACACATTTGATCAGCACTGATAAGACAATAGAACCAATCATGGAGCCTGTGTCACTTTTTTTCCAAATTCACAGTAACATATATATTCATCTTGTCAGATTGCTATATAAATAGATGAGGTAAAACAACATGGCATTTGTTGTACTTCAATTACTTTCTTGTATAATGTCAAGAAGTAAAAGCTAACAAACCATAACTTTTCTTGACATTTCCTCCCTCAAGTGACCAATGATGGATTTGCCTTTAAAAAGCATTCATCATTTTAAAGAAGGGCAGAGACAGTAGATTTCTTTGTGTTATTTTTTTTTCCATTTTTTAAGCCAGTGGTTAAATTGAAAAGCCCAGCACTCCTGCAGACGGAAACCAAACCTGCTTGATAAGATTACATGTTTCTAATCCTGGGGGATGTTTGAAGTCATCCAAGTAGAGGGGGCATTTGCTGTCATAAATGGTCCAGAGATGGAACTGAATTCCCAGAGAGGCCAAGAGGCCACCCTCACCCTCACAGCTCCCTCCTCCCGCTGCCTCCAACCTATGTTCCCATTAAACAGTGTATACTTTGCTAAGCAAATCTTTGTATGTGGCCAGATCTGACAGCACAGCATGGCTGTTGAGAACGCTGGCATTTGAATTTGAAGGACATGGTTTCAAATATCATTTCTACCATTTACCAGCTCTGTGACCTTGCACAAATCACTTAAGTTCTCTAAGTCTGTTGCCTCATCTGTAAAATACAGACATTAAAATCTAATTCACAATTATTGCAAACAATAAAATTAGATGACATGTTAAAAGCCCTCACTGAGAGACTTCTCAGAAAAGGAAAATGTACCTATTAAACACACTGTAAGCTCCATGAAGACAGTAACAATGTCAGGCCTTATTCGCCATCTCTAGCCTCAAAGCCTAGCTCAGAATTTTGCCCAGAGATGCTCAAAATTTGCTCAATGAATTCATGTATCGGTGCTATTATGATGATGATTTTGATTATCATTAGTAAGTGCCATAACCACTAGGGAACAGTGTATAAAAATTATAATTATAGACACCATTGATTGAGCATTATTAAGACTAATCACTTATGATTTCACATGTGGTAAATTATTTAACCATCACAACCACCCTAGTACAAGTACTGCTATTCTCATAATTTTAAAAGGAAAAAACTGAGACACATAGAGGTTAAACAACTTGTCAAAGATTATTCACAGCTAATAAGTAGTAGAGCAGGGATTTCAACAGTCCATCAGGAATGCATTAAATATATCCTACTAGAAAGCAAAGTAAGTTATTATCCATATAATAATGATAGTAACTAATACTTACTGAACACGTATGAAGTTTTTCTTTTATCTGACATTCACAGTGACCTTAAAGATAGCCATAAATAACCTAATTTTCCAGAAGGAAATGGAAGTATGAATTGGTTAAACAAACTGCCTAAAAGTACGTATATAGAAAATGGCCCAGCTAGGATTCAAACTCAGGTCTGTCTGATAATGAAGCTATGCTTAGGGCTGGGGATTTAGCTCAGTGGCAAAAGCGCCTGTCTGGCAAGTGCAAGGTCGTGAGTTCGGTTCCAGATACTGGAGAAAAAAAAAAATGAAGCTATGCTTTTGAAGTCCTATGTTGAGAACATTGTAGGATAATTTGAGGATGGACTTTAAATTCTACTTCCAGATTTTCTATTGTCCCCAATGTGGCAAAGATTGCTGCTTATTCACTAATATATCTCCTCTTCCTCCTCTACGCACAGCTAGCAACTGAGTATCTCCATGTGGCTGACTTCAAGCCAATAAAAGATGAAAGCAATTAGGCATTTTTCTTTCCAGACCAGGCCCTGGATACCTCCCACACTTCCTTATCCACTCTCCTTCCCTTTCTCCACTAAATACAGAAGAGTACGACAGTGCTTTGGAGTGAAAGTATGCAAACTGTATCCTAAGAACCAAATCCAGCCTGCCCCCTCTTTTTGAAATACTGTTTGACTGAAACACAGTCACACTATTAATTTACTTATGGGCTATGCTATTTTCATGGCATAATGGCAAAATTGCATATATGTGGCAACCCAGATATCTTGCAAAGCTTAGATTATTTACTACCAAATACTTCCCCAACACACCAAAATTTATCCCTGCTCTAGGAAATGGCAGGGCCACAGCCGGAAGGAGCCTGCATTCCTAAATGAACGGTTTAACCAAGATCACCCAAGAAAAGCCACTCTAACAACATGAAGGGTCACCCTAAACTTTTAGTGGGCAAGAAATAAACTTCTGTGATGAGCCATTACCTTCCCTGGTCTATTTGTCAGAGCAGTGTCTTCACCACTTCATTATTGCTGGGACGTGATATCCAACACCCACAAGTTAGAGAACTTTATTTTGACTCACAGTTTCAGTCCATGATGGGAAGGCTCAAATACAGAAATGGCAGGGAGGAAAGGTCTAGAAAGGAAATCTGCTCACATCATGGCCACCGTGAAGCAGAGAGAGCAAAGGGAGGAGCCAGGGAGACAGATAAGCCCTTCCAGGCCACATCCCTGGTAACCTACCTCTTCCAAGCAGACCCTACCTCCTAACAACACATTTAGCTCTCATCTCCCAGTGGATTAACCCACTGGTGAGTATAGTACCCCCCTGATCCAGTCACCTTCCAAAAGCCCCACTCTATGCACAGGAGGATCTTGGGAGACATTCTAGACCCAAACCATAACAAAACAAGGATTCTAGCATAGCATTCATGGCATAGTCTACTTAGAAAAAATAATAACTTCGCCCCACATTCTGTAAGAACAGCCTCTTTTATTCCCCAAAGTGAATCACCTTCCATCTCATGGTTTCTCCATATCACACAGCCCTTACTTCTAGTCACCACAGTCTATAATGGGCCCACCCCGCCTTTTCTGAGACTAAAACACACAGTCCTCCCTGGTGCCCCCCGAAACACGTGCCTGACATCAATATTCTACCTGAGTGTCCTTACTTATGGGCAACTTTTGTGATTTTTTTTAGTTGGGGGTTTGAAAATTCTGAAGAGAAATGAAATTACAACATTTATACAATAATTCTATCTATGTTGAGAAATAAGATTCTGCCAAGCATGGAAAAAAATATATTTTTATTAGTGTGTCCAATGCTAGAATGCAATAAAACACAGACCTTTCAGAAGGAAAGGGAAAAATCCTTAGCAAAGGGAAAGAAAGCCAAGAGATTACTTATAGCTACAGAATCCAATATTGTAAAGTCCTTTTTTTCTGTTCCCATGCCACATTTTTAATGTCTCCTTGAGCTCAGTGTACTGTGACTATCAATCACAGGAAACTACTGACATTGTGAAACTGCTTTTAAGATATACAGAGTTTTCAAAGCCAAAGTTGTCTAAAGAATAAAAATCTTCAAAGATTGTATATTTTCAAAAATATCTATTTGATACACCAAGCTGAGTAATGGCCAGCTGTCCCTACTCTAACTGCTTGACAGAATGCATGAATATTATTTGGAGGCAGACATCATATATGAGAAACAAAATTTCACAAAAATTTCCACTTCTGCCATGGTCAGTGCTATGATCTGAATGGTTGTGTTCACCAAAAATTTACATGCTGAAATCCTACCCCCCCCCGCCAAAGTGATGGTATTAGGAGGTGGGAGATTTAAAAGATGACCATGTCATGGGAGCAGAACCCAGGTGAATGAGATTAGCACCCTTTATATTCAGAGACCCAGACAGCTCATTTCCCCCTTTGGTGTGCAAAGACCCAGAACCGAGTCAGCCATCTGCAACCAAGGACAGGGCCCTCGCCAGAACCAATAATACTGACACCCCGATCTCAGACTTCCAGCTTCCAAAACTGAGAGAAATAAATGTCTATTTTTTGTAAGTCACTCACTATATGGTAATTTTCTGTTGCATCCCAAATGGACTAAGACAGCCTCTCCCATTTGTGTGAAGCAGAACTCACCTTTACACTGAGGTGCTGAGACTGGAAAGCTCAGCATTAAATTGATTTGAGAATAGAAAGATTCCTCCATGTTCTTCTGCTTTGGTGTGAAGGAAATTTTGATATTTTTCAAACACATATGTATATGACTTCATATGTGCATATGAAGCAAAGTCTACTGGTATGAACTAAAACCTATGGGACTGTGTTTTCTTCTAAGAGATCCAGGAAGACCACCTACAGAAGTAAACTCCGATCATCAAAGAGTGCATCAGTGTCAGTCATTCTTTCTTTCAATGTGCATTGATGTAGTACTATGTGCCAGTCACCATTCTACCACTCACAACACAATGATGAAACAAAGTAGATTTCTTTCTTCATGGGGATCACATTCTATAAAGGAATATAGGAAATAAGTAAGTATATTAAAGATATTGCAGAAGAGTAATAATATTATACAAACTATTGTCTGATGATACCACAATAAAATTAAAATTCAATAACAAAAAAGTGTTTGGTCATTTTAATTTATAAATATAGGGAATTTATACTCAAGTAAGAAACTACAGTGGAAGTCATTAAACATCTGAAATTCAGGGCATTATGTACTACACACATGTACTACTAAACCTAAAAAAAATTTAAAAACTTAAAAGTATGAACATAAAATAAAGATACTCAGGGTTGAGGGTGTAACTCGGTAGTAGAGCATTTGCTCAGCTTGTGTGAGCCCCAAGGTTCACTGCTCAACACTGAAAAAGAAGAGAAAAAAGAGGAAGAAAGAAAGAAAGAAATTTAAAACTCAATTACAAGGGAAAGCACTCTTAATTACAGTGAAAGCACTACCAACCAGGAATTATAGAACTATACCAGCCAGGAACTATGAAAGAAATATATATACATATATAATTATGTATGTTTCACATATGCATAAAGTTACTATGTAATTTACATACATAGAATTAGTCCTGAAGAAAAAGAAATCATTAGACATAGCCACAGCTAAATAGCAATAATATATATATAAGCAGCAGGCCAATAAATTTAAAATTTTATATAAGTGGACAAACTATTAGAAAGATCCAACTTGCTAAAAAGTAATTCAATAAGGAAAAGAATGAAATTGAGTAAACCTATTCTACGGTTTAAATATCAAGTATCCCCCAAAGGCTCATGTATTGATGGCAATGCCCTCATCCATGGTTCATCCACTGCGGAGTTCATAGCTGAAGGGGCTGTGGGAAGGTAGCCTGGGTGGAGGAAGGAGGCCACCGGGGCAGTACCTTGGAGAGTGACTCTTCTCGGGCTCTTTCCCCTTTGGGCTTCCTGACAGCCACAAAGAGACCAGCTGTCCTCCACCGTCCCCTTCATCTGTGCTGCTTCTGCCTGGGAGCCAGTGAGCTAAAAATACTTTTTCCTTCTCTAAGTTGTACATGTCAGATATTTTGTCCTGGTAATGAAAAGCTGACTAATCCAAGCTATAAACATTAAAGAGATTGAATAAGTACTTAAAATATATCTGCAGAGGAACACTACCAGGTGGACACGCAGGTAAATGGTGATCCACCTTCAGGAACATACCACTTTCTCTTATATAGAGTATCAAGGAATAGAATGGCAATAATAGCTAACAATAAAAGGTCACTGGCTATGTGATGGCCCTGTTCTAATTGATTTATTTTTCCAAACTGTTTTAATTTCAAAGTATCTGTATGTATGAGGAAGGAATCTCCATTTTCCAAATTAGGAAATTTTGTAAGAAGAGATTAGAGATAACTATTATAAGTAGTTAGAATAAGAAAAGAAGAAGAAAGCATACAATTTATTTCATGATACTAGTATAACTTAGATATGAACGCCAGGCAGAACAGCAAAATAAAAGGAAATTATACATTGAATCCATTTACAAAAATACCAAAATTCTAAATAAGATATTAACAAACTAAAACCAGTAATGAATGCTTAATATTATAACCAAATAGGGCTTGCCAGGCATACAAATTTAGTTTCTCATTAAAAATATCTCCAGGCATAATTCCTCACATTAATGGGCAAAAATGTATGATAATGTTAATTAATGCAGGGCAGGGAGGCTTTTAGCAACTTTGAGTAGAAAGAAGTAGCCTTGAATTGTGAAAAGCATCTGTCAAAAGCCTATGGTAAACATCATATCTGAGGCTAAAACCATCATGTACATGAAATTTCTTTAAAAGAAGAAACAAAGATGTCAGTTATTCCCTTATATTTAATATTGTACTGAAGGTCTTAGCCAGTGCAATATGAAAAAATATTTTTAATATAAGGGACAGGAGAATAAGAAGAGAAGGTACACACTTGGAGGAAATATTTGCAAAAGACATTTAGTAAAGAAGTGTTATCCAAAATATACAAAGAATTCTTAAATACAACGTTAAGAAAATGAACAACTAATTTAAAAATGAGCAAAAGATCTGAACAGATATCTCACCAAAGAAGATATATAGGTGACAGGTAAGCACATGGAAAAATGCTTCGGCTGGGTATGTAGCTCAAGGGTAGAGCATGTGTTTAGCACATGCAAGGCCCTGAGTTTGATCCCTAGAAGCACACACACACAGAGACACCAAAACAAAGGGGAAAGGGACTCAAAATCATGTTATTAGAGAATTGCATATTAAAATAATGAGCTACCACTATATACCTATCCAAATGGCCAAACTCCAAAACACTGACAACAACAAATGCTGACAAAGATGCGTAGCAATGGGAACTGTCATTCACTGCTGCTGGAATGCAAATGGTACGGCCATGTCAGAAAAGAATTCGGCAATTTCTTATAAAACTACATACTTCTCACTATCCAATACAGCAGCCACAGTTCTTAGTATTTGACCCAAATGAGTTGGAAACTTCAGCCCACAAAAAGACCTACACATGAACGTGCGTGCCACCTTTATTCATGATTGCCGAAACAGAAACAACCAACACAGCCTTTGGTAGATGAATGAGCAGATAAACTGTAGTACAACCTGGCAAAGGACTATTGCTCAGTGCTAAAAAGAAATAGCCATGAGAAAAAAGAAGAAACTTTAAACATATATTACTAAATGAAAAAGCCTACTGGAAAACCACACACTGTACAACACCAACTGCCTGCCCTATGCAAAAGATAACACTGTGGAGACAGTGAAAGGATGATTGGTTGCCAAGGCTTAGGGAAGAGAGGGTAATAAATACGCAAAGCACAGGAGTGTGTGTGTCTGTCTGTGTCTATCTGTCTGTCTGTCCATCTGTCATTGAAGACTGAACCCAGGACCTCACTGAGCTATAACCCAAGTTCCTTTTTTTTTTTTTTTTTTTTTAGACAGGGTCTCATTAAGTTTCCTGGGCTGGCCTGGGACTCGCAATCTTCCTGCCTCAGCACAAAGGACATTTAGGGCGGTGAAACTGTAACAAAGGTTTACAGGCTGCTTTTGCTAAAAAGCACTGACTTGTCACTTCTGGCTGCAGATGCCCCATGGGTGAGTAAAGGTAGGATAAAAAGATTGGCATCTCTACTTTCATTCTGACTGTCCTTTCTCTGAATCATTTTCTAGTGTAGTCACCCTGGATTCCAAGAACAACAGATCTGATAGATAAATATCTTGAGACAAAAGTCAAAACTACCTCCACAGGCAACAGTAACTTGCTTATTACTGACAATGCCCCAGCTGACCATCCTAAGGTGATCAACCAGACTACAATTTGACCAAGGCTGCATAGTATGCATAATTTTTTCCCCCAGCCTCATATAATCTTGGAGTTCTTGTTAACTTCCCAAAGACTGAGGTAAAGATTTTGTCCCTGTGTCTTCCCGGTAGAACTATACTGCATAAAATTCCTTTCCTGTTTTTCCCCATTACTTTTTCTGCTAGAGTTTGTGGGGAAATAGCCAGTTTTGATTTTTTGAGAACCTCAGACTTCCCTGACCTAGGACTCCAGTAACAAAGCTACTCTGTGTGATACTATACTGACAGATACATGTCATTACACATTTGTCCAAACAAATAGAATTTACAATACCAAGAGGATGCCATAGCACAATTACACGCTTTATTTATCTTTTAAAGAGACAAAAAAAAACAATAAAAATGATACAGAATTAGAAAACAAGATGAGAGAAAATTAATAACGGTTATTATCTTGCATATTGTTATCTTCAAAGTAGTTGCTCAGATTACAAGATATAGGCATGCAAAATTGATCAAACAATATAAGCTCTAACTGTTCCTTTCAATGAACTAATGGAACTTAGTAGTACAATTATCTTAGCTATCTTGTGTGTATATATATATATATTTTTTTTTTTCCCTTCCTAATGATGTGTCAAGGTGAGTTCCTGGATTGTAATCACCCCATGAGGTATGTTGCTAATGAGGGAGGCTATGCATGTGTGGAAACAGAGGATATGTAGGACTTCAATTTCCACTCAGTTTTGCTGTGAGTCCAATACTGCTCTAAAACCAAAGTCTGTTTAAGAATATGTGTATATGATATTAACAAATTGTCATGATTCACAATGTGATTATCCATGTAGAAAACTTAAGAATGCATATATTATTAACACTACTAAGAAAGTCCAGAGAGCTGGGCTTGGTGGTGCATGTCTGTAATCACAGCACTTGGGAGGCTGAAGCAGGAGGATCGTTGTGAGTTCTTTGTAGCCTGGGCTACAAAGTGAGCTCAAGGCCAGCCGGAGCTGCATAGTGAAACCCTGTCTCAAAAAGACAAAAAAAAGTCCAATACAGATACAATATCCAAAAATAAATAGCACTCCTATTACGACACAAAAAATTCATGTGATCAATAAGTATTTAATATGAAGAATATATATTGATGCCTATATCAACAAAATGATCCAATAAAAAATGGTCAAAGTATATGAATAAGCAATTCAGATATTCAAATGACCAAAATCTCATTAGTAATCTGAGAAATGAAAATTAAAACAACAACAATATTTTCACAGTCATCAGGATGAAAAATTCTGGTATCAAATGTTGGCAAGGGGACAGGGAACTAGGAAAATTCTTGAAGCTGAGTGTCTTAGTAACTTCCCTGTGGCTGGGACACAGCACCTGATGCCCACAACTTAAAGGAGCGGCTTATTTGGCTTACAGTTTCCAGGGGGTTCAGTCCAAAGCTAGCTGCCTCCGTGGCAGAAGTGCATGGTGGAAGAGCCTAGAAGAGGAAAGCTGCTCATCACATGGCAGCCAGCCAGCGGAGAGCAAAGGGAGGAGCCAAAGACAAGAATACACCCGCACAGGTCACATCCCCCGGTGACCCACCTTCAACCAGGCTCCACCTCCCAACAGCACATTCATCTACTGCACTCATCAGTGAATGGATCTATTGATGAGTATAGCATCTCCACAATCCAATCACCTTTCAAATACATCAGACTTTGGAAGCACCTCTTGGATCTACACTGTAACAGTGGCAATATAGGCAGTAAATTGATAGATGTTGGAAACAAATAATAAAGACCAGAAATCTAAATGTTTGCCTTAGAGAAACTTATATGGAGAGTTCTGTGGAAGACTCTCCTTTGATTATAATTGTTCCTTGATACATCATCCTCTCTGTATTTGTGATGTGGTCACCTGAGCTCTCCTTGTCTTCCCAAAGAGAATATCCTGTGATTCTACTGCTTCAATTATTAGAAGTCATCCTTAAAGTAAGATTAAATCTGCCTCTTTCTTCCATGGGCCCTCTTCCTTTACTGCAAAACCATTATTTTAATTATCTAATATGAATTACCAATGTTGTGATCTTCATAGGTACTAATTTGATATGTTGGTGCTCATTTTCATATTAATAAATACTGTTTTCAGTGTAAATAAGTGTCAACCCACTGCATATTAGAATGCAACTGGAGAAATTTGGGTGTTTGGGTTTGCTTTCATTTTTAAATAAAGTAACACTAATGCTTATAACCCACCACAGGGATTTTCACCCAGTTAATCCAGTTAGAATGCCCCAAAGCTGAGGTGGATTTGTTGTTGTTGTGCTGGTTTTTGTTTGTTTGTTTGTCTTCCTCTTTTGCAGTGTTGGAGATCAAACTTAGATCTTCATACAATTAGGCAAGTGCTCTATGACTGAGATATATTCCCTACTCTGTTATATTTTTAAATGCTACTCAGGTAGTTTGAACATCTAACAGGATTAAGATTCCCTCCACGGACTGTAGAGCCTCAGAAGCAGATTCAGTACAACACAGTGGTTAGAAAGAGGACCTGGGAGGACCTGGGCAGATGTGGAGACTCGTGAAATACCGTACCTTTTCCTTGGCAGTAGACAGTCTTATCATCCATCTTAGCAGACTCAGCATAGCCATATGCTACCAAACATGAATTTAGCACTTTTCAAAGAACTGTTGTATATTTAACAGGAAAATACTTCTGAACAATATTTAACCTTGGGCCTAAAAGTTCGGTGGAAATTTTTCACAAGTCAGCAACTCTGGGACAATAAAACAATGAGAAATTGTTAACCACAATGACCAGTGTTGGTGCCTTTGATCATCCTGGATCCAAATTGAAAATATCTATAAATTAATAAGAAGACAAGGGACACATAACCTGCAGGATAATTAGCACAACCACTAATAAACCGGGTTCACAAAGAACTGAAATCTCACTTGGGAAAGCACAGTGGTGTGTGTTTCTGGGAAGCTGTACCTACTTTGGAAAAAGCCTATATTCCAGTCTGGCTAACAATCTCAATGTGTTTACATTGAAACCATGACAGAGATATTTACTTATTAAAATAGAAAGGTTTTAGTGATAATTTAAGTGAAAGTACACATTATAACTATGTATACACTCTGATCTCATTTTTGAGAATATTTTTATTGATCGATGTTTGTATATTCATTCAAACTTTAACAGTAGTTAATGCTATATGGTGGCTATTGAAGAGCTTTATTTTTGCTTTATTTTTTCCTACAAAAAACAAAGTTGTATAACATACTTGAAAAGATAAATTTCAAAAATTAATAAATCAGAAGTCTCAAGCAAATATAAAAATGAACATGGTTGAAGAGATTTTTTTATAATGAGAGAAACAGAGATGATGTTGTAACCAAAGAACAAATACTTTTAAAAACACCAGCTTTCATTTGCAGCAACAGGGATGGAACCAGAGCATATAATGTTAAATGAAATAAGACAGGCATAGAAAGCAAATACCACATGTTCTCAACTATATGTGGCAGCGAAAAATGCTGATTTTATAGAAGTAGAGAACACACAGTGGTCACTAGAGGTTAGGAAGGCGGGGAGGAAGGTGGGATAGAAGGAGGTTGGATAATACACCAAAACACTGTTAGAGAGGAGAAATAAGTCTTGGTGTCCTGTAATGCAGTAACGTGAGTACAATTTACCACAATTTCTTGTTTATTTATCAAGGAACTGGAAGAGAAGCCAGGCATAGTGACACACACATGTAATCCCAGCACTCAAGATGGCTGAGACAGGAAGATCACAGCCCAGCCTGGACAACTTAGCAACGTAGTAAGAACCTGTCTCAAACTGAAAATAAAGAAGGCCCTAGGTTCAATTTCCAGTATTGAAAGAAAAAGAGCTAGAAGAGAGTTCAAAGCTTTTTTTATCAAAAAGAAATGACAAATGTTTAAGGAAATGGAAAGGCAAGTGAGGCTGATTTAATCATTATGCATTGTATACATAAACTGAACGATCACACTTAGCCCATAAACATGTATAATTATGTATTAGTTAAAATAATTTTTAAAACACAAATTTATGCGGAGTAAAGAAATGTTGAAAAAATGAGCAAATGGAGCCAAAATTGATTTTTCACAAGGGCCAATGAAAATCACTTAAACCTCCAGATAGAAAAGGATTTGCACATCTATCATTACTTATAATTTACAGAATCGTAAAATAGCACTAAGAGGTTTGTGATCAAAATTACATCATGACAGGCCAGGCGTGGTGGTGCACACCTGTAATCCCAGTAGGAGGATCGCTGTGAGTTCAAAGCCAGCCTGGGCTACAAAATGAGTTCAAAATCAGCCTGAACTGCATAGTGAAACCCTGTCTCAAAAAGACAAAAGCAATTATATCATGATATTATTTGATTTAAAGTTAGTATTTTTCTATGTGTCAAAATTTATGTATGAATAGTCACAAAAAAAACAAGGTCTTCTGGACAGCTCTAGCTCCACATTCCAACTTTGCTATCTCTAGTGAGCAAGTTCCTGCCACTTTTCACTGCTGTTCCTTCCATTTCCTGAGTGTGAAATAGAATTCCAATCCCCATCTCACAGCTCTACCTTGAGGCTTCAGTGAAAAGCAGACTGGCTGGCACGGAAAGCCTCAAGAGGCTGATGGTCTAATTCACTAAAGTACAATGTCGGTCACATAATACATGCTCCATCAAGATGAATGGCTAAATGAAAGGATGGAGATATGCATTTCAGCTGGTTATTCTAGGTCACTTCTGGAGGCCAACTGTGTTACTGCTAGCATGGCACTACTGTCACTATGGCTTGTGTCACATATTATGCCCCAATCTCTCGGGAGCCCTGGGTCCTTGGAATCTCTTCAATGCCAGAATTGAGGCCAAAGACAGCCCCCCTGCAGAACCCCTGAACAGGCTCTTCCTGTGAAACTTTGCCCATTTGAAGCAGCTGGACAATGCTTCTCACTAACTCCTGTGTAGATATAGGTTATCAGATCATTTCACCATGGAGGTAAGGACTCAGCTCTGGGTTCTGTGTAGAAAAAAGCTCTTGGACTCCAGTCTTTCAATAGCTTTTCAACAAGCAGAAATACTTGCTCTTGAGCCCCTTGGGGCTCTAATCTCCACACTGCTACCCATCAGGATATACTGCTGAGCACTGAGTTAGGATGGTGCCATGAAAAACTTGTACTCATGACTCTTCCTCCATCCAGCATGAGCACTATTTCTTGGAATCCAGTGTCAGCACCTCACCACAGGGGAAGAAGGAGAGTTAATGTATCCTTCTCTGCCAGGACTCTGTCATTGGCCATTGATAGTACAGGAAAGTCCCAGAGGTGAAGGCTAAAACCATCTAGTCATCATTAATTTGCTAATCTCAAAACAGATTAAGAAGGGTATTCATTGTTTTGAGCCACAGATAGGGCTGGAAGATACTGGCTACACACCCCCAACAAGGACCTTATTATTGAATAGACGAAGTATCTTCCAGTGGAAGAAGAGCTCTACCAACTCAAGATGCAAAATGGAGAGATAATGATGAGGAAGAAGAAGAGGAAGAAAAAGAAGAGGAAGAAGAAGAAGAAGAAAAAGAAGAAGAAGAAGA
>NW_004955433.1:10811403-10862479 GCF_000276665.1 Chinchilla lanigera
GGAGGAGGAGGAGGAGGAGGAGGAGGAGGAAGACAGGAAGAGGAGGAAGAGGGAGAGAGAAGGAGGAAGAGGAGGAGAGGGAGGGAGGAAGAGGAGGAGAAGGAGGGAGGGGAAGAGGAAAGGGAAAGAGAAGGAGAAATAAAAGGAGACCACATCAGCCAGTCCACTCTAAGCAGCAGCCCCTTCCCATACTTCTCCTAAGCACAACTTCCCTCTCTTCCCTCTGGTTCACTTCTGGTTCTTCCACAGCCTTACTTGGCCCAAATCCTAGTACCATAGATTCTGGAAGTGAGGATAAGGACTGAAATTCATCAGATAAGTGGATATTTCTGGACCAAAGTCTTTCAAGAAATATGGTTTGGGAAGTTTTGCCACCCAGAGCTACAAAGATGGCTGGAAGCCCTTTCCAGTGGAACTGTCCATGTCTAGATCACCCAACTAGCTGAAGACCAAGTCGCATTCCAGCCACCCAAGATGGACATCCCAATGATGCCATAGAAGAGAATAAACAACCACTAAGGACCCACAGTCACATCCTACGACTTGCATATGGACGTACCCACCGTCTTCTATAGTTTTTCTATGTGAGGGATTGGGTAGCGGACATCTTGCACTTCGCTTCTCTCTTTTTTTTTTTTTTTTTTTTTTTCTTGTCTTTTTGAGACAGAGTCTCGCTATGCAGTTCAGGCTGGCCTTGCACTCACTTTGTAGCCCAGGCTGGCCTCGAATTCACAATGTTCCTCCTGCCTCAGTCTCCTGAGTACTGGGATTACAGGCATGTGCCCCCACACCTGGCTTACACTTCACTTCTCATTTGTCTTGGATCCAACATTGGAAGTAAATGCTTTTTCAAAGCCTCTTGAACTGAAGCTAGGGCTAAAGATATAATTGATTTAAAAAAAGAAAAAAAACAGTGTAAATCTTGCCTTTTTATGGGAGAAACCATCTTGTACTACTTTCAAGTTATACAAAATAATCCCAACACCAACATATGAGGAATACAATAACCATGTTTATAGCATTTACCTAAACAAGAATATTTTTGAGAAGTTAATTGGTTTTATTTTTTATTCTAGACCTGAGCAGGCCTTCATTCCATAAAATAGAATAAGTGTTTCCCCTAAGCAAGGATTTTTTTCTTTATTACTGCATGTTTGTGGTACATGATGATCACATTCCTTGTAAGGAGTTGGAACATGTACGTAACACATCCCAATTACTCTTTCAATCCCTTCTCCTCCCCTTCTTCACCCATCCCTTCATCTAGAATTTTGATCATTTCTTACTAGGGAAATAACGTTTGTGTGCCACTAGTGACATCTGATTTTTATTTCCTCATTGAGGTCAGGGTCTGAAACATTTTGGCAAGGGTGAGAGTTAGGCAGGGCAAGAAAGTATTGAAATTTTTTCTCTTTGAAAGTATTTTTCCCCAAAAAAGCCTCAGACCCTTAACAAGCAACTTACTGGGAAAAGAAGTAAGAAAACTGTCTTTTTGTTTCTCTCATGTGTACCTCTTCGTTCATTACCTTGAATACTGTCGCACACAAATGCTGTTTGTTGTTTTAGTTTGGATCTTCATCTACATAAGTGGCAATTCCTTTCATAGAGAGACCCTGGAGTCTAAAATCATCAAAACAACTCATTTATTTGTGTCTTGTTATGATCTCTTGTTTTGACAATAAAAAGCCCTATAACTTTCTCAAAAGAAAATCTGGGTTTCAACAATGAGATTCGTTTCTGGCAAAATGGAAGCTGGTGTGGGCAGGATATTGGGGCCCAAAAGTTTCTCCCTGCTTCATCTTCCAGTTCCACACTGAAGCATTTTACAACATGCAGGTCCATTCTGGGGGTATTTTCAGGTTCATTCAGGGTGCTCATAAACAGACCAAAGTCTCATGAAGAACATAGCTTTGCTCCTAAAAAACCCAAGGATTCATCACATCCCAAATCCTCAGAAGGAATTAGACCATCTTTGTTAAAATGATTGATCTGAAATAGGACAATCTACAGCATAAAGTGCTTTTCAAAAGTAAGTGTGTCTCTCGTCTAACTTTCCCTGGATTTCTTCCCAGAAAAGATACTGTTCAAATAAAATGACTAAAACTCCATGCAAGGCCAACACAAAATAGTTGCTAAAAATAAAGGGAGTGTGGATATTATCACGATGGCAGACTAAGAGCTTCTGGGCCCTTGTTCCCCTATAGAAAGACCAAATAAACTGTTAAATAAAATAAATTTCTAGAAACTCTGGAAACCAAAGATGTAAAGTGATGAAGCAAAGGCTTAATCAAGGAAAAGCAACATTCAGCTGGGCATGGAGGCACATGCCTGTAATCCCAGCACTCAGGAGGCTGAAGCAGAATTGCAAGTTGGAGGCCAGCCTGAGCTACATAGCAAAATCTTGTCTCAAAACAAAAGAAAAAAGCAACATTCAAACTGCCAGGAAGTTTCATGAGAATTTCACTTGTCCACCCTCTCCACAGCGTGATGCGCTGTGCTTGAGAGAGGTTGTGCAATCTCTACTACCTTCCTCAAGTCACAAAAAGCTGAGTGGAAATTGTTTCCAGTGCTCATGTCTACCCTGTATGTGCGTTGCTTGAGAGACTGGTACAGTGTCTATAAGGTGTGATAGAAAAATAAGAATAGTTAAATTTTTTTAAAAATTTATTACAGTAAAAGACACACTTCCATTAATCTTCCTCAAACTACTACTCCTCACTTTGAACACACATATCCCATCATTCTTGCCACTTTCTTTTTTTTTTTTTTTGGTTTTTCTCCAGCACCGGGAACCAAACTCACGACCTTGCGCTTGCCAGGCAGGCACTTTGCCGCTGAGCTAAATCCCCAGCCCCTCTTGCCACTTTCTGAACCAGCTTCAGAAGCCCTCTTTCATGAATGTCTTTCATTGTGCTGTTGTAACTGCCCTGCCGTCCTGAGACAATTCAGAATGTTTACCTTTTGTGGTTATTTTGACTTTGGGAAAGAGCCAGAAGCCAGGTCCAGTGAATAAGACTGCGTTTCTGTTGGATGACACTGACAACAGCATTCACTGATTTTTTTTTTTTTTTTTTTTTTTTTGGCCTCATTAAGACAATGATGAAAGAGGACTTCCAGAGCTGCTTCTGAAGATGGCAAGAACAATGGGATAAGTGTGTGGGAAGGGAGAGTGAGT
This sequence comes from Chinchilla lanigera, assembly GCF_000276665.1. Classification (NCBI taxonomy): domain Eukaryota; kingdom Metazoa; phylum Chordata; class Mammalia; order Rodentia; family Chinchillidae; genus Chinchilla; species Chinchilla lanigera. The sequence goes on from NW_004955433.1 coordinate 10,814,579, forward strand.
ACCTTGAGGAGGATTAATGGCAATGTTCTTTTTACTGTATTAATTTTTAAAATCTCAACACTCATTGTATATTGTTATCACATTGCCTATTTCTCCTGGCTCAGAGCCTCGATGGGAATAGCAGCATAGTTTGACTCTAAGGCTGGAAACTAGAAAGCGCAGTGGCAGGTTCTGTGATCTATGAAAACTGCAGGAGAATTAAACATGAGGAGACACCTGGGGCAGGAGATTTTCATCAGAGAAATACAATAGAGCATCTAAGACCCTGAATAGAAGATCTCAGAACTTGAGCACCTACCCTGGAGTGATCTCAAGGCTCAAAGACCCAATAATTAATTAAACAATTCAATACCAGCCTTTAAAGACTAGTAGAGTTGATTATTATTTCAAATGCTCAATTTCCAACAAAAGATCACAGTGCATTAAAGACACAAGAAAATGGCCTTATTACAGCAACAAAATAAATCTCCAGACAATCTCTGAAGATGTACACACATCCACTTATTAAAGACTTTAAAACAACTGTCTTAATATAATCAAAGAGTTAAATGAAATAATATGCACAGTATTCAGGATGATAAATAATCCAGATATTTTACAGTACATGTGCTTAATAAAGTATAAATGTTATCTAAGTAATTGTTGTACTATATTATTAAAGAAATAATAACAAAAGCAAAGTCTATACAGGCATGATATTTTTTAATATTTTTGAGTTGGCTGAGTTCATAAATGCAAAACATCTGAGGACAGAGGGTTAACTACAGTTCTGTGTTTTGTTTTGCTTTCTTTTAGTATTCTGACCATATTAACTCATTTGTATTGAAATCTTTAGTAGTAAGTCTGATGTATGTATTATTTTCATTTATTCATGTATCATTTTTCTGATTTCTTATATAAGCTTTCCTTGGTATCTGCTGGGGCTTGGTTCTAGGTCCTCCTGTGGATACCAAAGCTATGGACATGCAAGTGTTTTATAAAAAATGATATATAACTTGCATATAACACATGCACAATGTGCTAACCTTTTCTTACTGTGACCACATACCTGATATAAACAATATAAAGAAGGAAAGTTATGATTTTAGAGATTTCAGCCCATGGTCCACTGGCTCTGAGGAATAAACATTATGGCAGAGCGTGTGATGGAGCAAATCTGCTTACCTCATGGCAGTCAAGAAGCAGAGACAAAGAGAAAAGACTAGAGTAGGAGGTAGGCATATTCCTTTCAAAGGCATGGCCCTAGTGACCTACTTCCTCCAGTGAGGCTCCACCTCTTAGCAGAACATTCAGCTATGGGTTAACCCACTGATGAGGTTAGCACCCTCATGATCAAACTGCCCTCCAAAAGTCCCTCCACTAAATATGAGCCTCCAGAAAGACACTGTAAATTCAAATCATAACATAAATTCACCATGTTAATGGGTACACAATATTTAAAGATCTGATTTGTGACATCAGTAAGCTGAAAGTGAGTACAGTTATAAACGATTAGCCATTTTATATGTGCTTGAAATTAAGTTACTAGCAACATGAGATAGATTATTATAACTTTAGAATATTACATGAAATCCTCTTAATGACCACCAAGAAAGTAGCCACAGAACATACAATATACAAAAGAAAATGTGAATGGAGTGAAAAATGTGCCACTACCAAAACACAGAGAGAGAGCAGGAAAGTAAGAGAGCAAGAATGAGAAAGAGACAGAAAATGAGAAAGCAGTGCAGTGATGGAGGAAAAGGGGAACAAAAAAAGCCACGTGGTATGCAGAAAACAAATAGCAAAATGGCAAAAGTGCTTCCCTATCAATAGTCACTTTGTGGGGGCTGGGGATATAGCTCAGCAGCACAGCGCCTTGCTTGGCAAGCACAAGGTCCTGAGGTTGATTCTCAGTACCAAAAATAATAATAATAATAATCACTTTGAATGCAAGTAGATTAAATTCCCCAATCAGGAGACATAGATTGGCACAATAGAGCAAAAAATAGGATCCAACTATATGCTGTCTACAAGAAATGCACTTTAGATCTAATATGTTGGAAATGAGGAAAGAAAAAGACATTGCATGAAAATAGTAACTAAAAGAGAAAGCAGTGAGTTTACAACAACATTTGATAAAATATACTTTGAGTCAAAAGAGTCAATGACATCACAAAATAGTAAACGAGTCAGTTCACCAGGAATAAGCAGCAGTTATAAACATAAATGCACCAAATTTCAGAGTTTTGAAATATGAGAAGAAAATCTAGATAGAGTTGAAAGGAGAAATATCTCTACATTAATATTCTGAGACTTCAATACCCCACTTTCAATGGGGAATAGAGGGCCAGGGATATAGCTCGGTGGCACAGCACCTGCCTGGCAAGCATGAGGTTATGAATTTGATTCCCAGCACCAAAAAAAAAGAATAATAATAATAATGAATGGAACCATCAAGTGGACCTAACTTACAAATACAGATCATTTCACTCAACAGTAGAACACAAATTTTCTTACCTGTATTTGGCTAATTCTCCAGGATATATCATATATTAAACCATAAAAAGTCTTCATAAATTTTAAAAGATTGAAATCATACAAAGTATACTTTCTGATCATAAAACTAAAACCAGAGGTCAACAGCAAAAGAAAAACTGAAAAAGTGATAAATGTGTAAGCATTAAACAATATACTCTTGAGCAGCACATGAGTCAAAGAAAATAGCTTTGGGCAATATAAAAATAAAAACACAATATCGAAAAACTAATGAGATACAGCCAAAGATATGTTCTAAGAAGGAAATTTAGAGCTGTAAACACTAACATTAGAAAAAAAAATCTTAAATCAACAACCTCACTTTCCATTTTAAGGAATCAGAAAAAGACAAACACAAATTTGATATAAGGGAATAATAAGTATTAGAGCACAGATAAATAAAACAGAGAGAGAGCAACAATACTCAACCTCCTGGACCACAGCCGTACCCACTTTGAGGCCACTGCCAGTCAAGCTGCTTGGCATGAATTTCCCAGCTCCCCAGTAAAAAAAGGTAACTGGGGCTAGAATAAGTCCCAGATGCTGGGAGAATAGGCAAAGATCTTTCTCCTCTTTACTCATGGAGGTCTCTGGTCATGGCCAGGGCAACCTTCAGTGTGAGGGTGGAGGTGGAAAAGGTGCTGCCAGGAGAGATGAAATTGGGGTATCTGAGGTAAGGGTAGGGCGAAGGAGTGGAAGCTGAGAGTGCAGACACCTCATTCCGGACTATCATGTTTGGGGGGTCCTCAATAACGTCTTCACTTCTAGATTTCTTTTTTTAATATGCAAATTTACCGTGGGGTTTTTTTTTTCCATGAACAAAAGCCATAAACTTAAGGAACATATAGAACATTTACTAGTTATACCTGTTTCTATTTATGCAGATAACACTATTAATAAAATGATTTCCATTGTTTTAAATGATGGGAAAATGATGTATGAAGATTTTGTAACCGGCGTGGAAATTAGTGGGCAGTCAGCGCTTCAGGTACAGTATTTATAATTGCATTATTAGATTTGGAACTCCTTTACATTTGAAGAGTGTGGATTTAACAGGCAAGGAAACATGTGAGAAGCAATGGAAATGTATTGTAAATGTCAGCACCATGTTTGATCATACCAAGGTGACCTTAAAATGCCATCTTATCCACTTTAATTTAACAAGGCTGATTTTCTAAAATATCAAATATTTGATATAACCGAGAATATATATTGAACTACTGGAACAAATAGCTAGAAGATATTTCAGTTGTCCCACTTGAAAAAGCTCGAAAAAGCAAGATGTAGGCAAACTCTTCTCAACATGGGTGGAGGAGCAGAAGGTGGGGGGAGACCTCCTTAAATGGAAAGCTTTCTCTTCTTCATTGAAAGCCAGGAAACCAACCTTACTCAGATTTAAAGAACATTTTTCTTTACTGGATTTAATCCAGGGGTCCCTGTCCCCTCCAAGCCTCTACCATCAACATGTTCTTCCTTTGTGCAGACATCGCAGCTTTTCCTTTTACAAAATGCAGTTTCCCTAGGAAGGACTGACACGTTAAGTCCCTATAATCTTAATGGGAAAGTACTGATCGAATCACTTTCTTCCCTGAAAGGATAGGCAGGCTGGATATATAATAATAGAAAGAAGACCTAAAATTAAATAAATGTAATTTTTTTTAAAATATCATCTGCTGTGAGCTAATTCCTTGCCACATGCTGTAAGGACTTTATGTACTATCTCTGATCCCTGAAACTCTTTAAGAATGTTTTTATTTGTCCATTTGACAAATGAAACTGAGGGAAAAAATCAAAATAACTTGCCCAGTCATACATCCACTAAGAGAGGAGCCAGGACTTGAACACATATCTCTGATCCAGAGTCTGCACTCTTTCTCCTCCATCAGCCTTGTGCTGTACAAAGACAATGGAGCCTAGCACAGTGGTACACACCTGTAACCCCAGCACTCCGGAGGCTGAAGCAGGAGGATCATTGCAAGTTTGAGGCCAGCCGGGGCTACAAAGTGAGCTCAAACTCAGCCTGAACTGCATAGCGAGACCCTGTCTCAAAAAAAAAAAAAAAGACAATGGAGTCAAACTATTAAACACTATAAATAAATTTCTTTTGTATCACAGTTTTGCTGAGAACAAATCCCAGTAGGGATGCCAATCCTGATCACCTGACTTCACCCTGAAAATTATATCTAAAATAAGGTTCAGTCACTGAGTAGAAATTTCTCAATATTATTTCTTGGAGTCTCTGAACCTTGAGCAATTCAGTCTTCACATAAGTTAGGAATTGACATTTCTCTACCAGGGGAAAAAAAAGGCAGAAATTGTGAAATTTCCAGGAGTTTTCCTATCTTTCAAAGAACCCCCAGAGTCCAAACTTCTAGGAAAAAAACAGAAACAGGATTGGGCAGAAATAAATTAAACAGCAATGAAGTCTCACCAAAACTCAGCCAAGAACAGGGAAGCTGAGCTGCGAATGGTCCATCAGCGCTGTGGCCTGATCGGGTGGGCAGAAACACCGTGTAGTACAAAGTGGCTCTCTCTAGCTACGGAACCTGCTGAAGGAGCTGATTCTCAGAGGCTGTTTGCTGACAACAGGCCCAGGAGCTAATGAAACAAATCTGTCTTTAAAAGAGGATCTGGGAGACAAATCTCAGTATTCACCACAGTCCACCCTTGGCACCACTTGGATCCACTTCCTCAATTCTGTTCAAGGAGCTACTCCTCCAAGATGCCTGTGAGCCTCCCTGGGGAAACATGAAGAGTAGAGGGAGCTGAGCATGGTGGCACACACCTGTAATCCCAGTATTAGTGAAGCTAAGGCAGGAGGATTTTCACTAGTTCGAGGTTAGCCTCGACTACATAGTGAGCTCAAGGCCAGTCAGAACTACACAGTGAGACCCTGTCTCAAAGAGGGCTGGGAGGAGGTGCTCAGTGTAAAAGCCCTGGGCTCAATCCCCAGTACTAAAAAAATAAAAAATAAAAATAATAGAGGGTAGTGGGATGAACAGTAGACCTCACCCCCGCACTGGTCTTGGCATCACAACTAATACTTATCACACACCCTCCCACCATTCTATTCTCAATTACCACCTGTGCTGGTCTAAGTGGTCACTTGGGTGGCAGGACACAGGCTTTCATCCCTGGAGGGTCTGAGTTCCTGGTCATCATATCCTTCTCAGCCCAGAATTGCTGTACTTGTCCATTTAGCATCATACTTGACCAGAAGAGTACCAAGTCTTGCATCCAAGTGGATCACCTAGGTACCACATTTATTTCTTCTTGCCCTGTCATGTAAATGCAGCCCTGCCTCCTCCTGATACCAGCTTCAATTGCTTCCTCCAAGACAGTGATTCCTCTCTCTGTCTTATATTCTTAGGAACACAGGAGGTCAAGTGTTCAGACAGCAACTATACCATATAGTTTACTTTACATGTGTCATTTTTTCCCATCACTGATAGAGCCCTGTATGGTGACAGGGCTGATTGCACCACAGCCAGACCCGGCTGCAGGGTCCTTTCCTGTTCTGTGCACCACTTCAAGCTGACAGACTTGTGTAACAAGTTATATGTGCCCCCTGTTACATGGACACCTATTACAGTGGTATTTCCAGGTGTGGAACAAGCTTCCTCCAGAATCCAAGGGGACCTACCAAGCATTTGGTTTCCTCCTTCACAATAATATGCAGTAATTTGAAAGTAATATCAAGGGAGCATACCCTTGACCCTTGGGCCCCTAAAAACTTCACTGATGTGGCAAGTCCCTGAATCTTCATAGGTTTATTTCTTGCACCCTGGAACACATCCTCCAGCATTCTAGCCACTTCTTGCTCATCCACCCTGATTAGCATAAAGTCATCAATGTAGTGGATCAATATGATATTCTGTAGGATGTCCAAATGGTCAAAATCTCTGTGAACTACATTACAACAAAGGGAAGGAGAGCATATCCCTGGCAGTAGGTAGTGCATTCCTTCGCACTCCATCCTAATTCAGCATTGTAAGCATTTTAATGATTGAACCTGCTACTTTTTTGCCATGGGCTGGTTATGCATCATCAACCATCAGTGATAAAGTCCCTGTTGTTAACCAGATGGTGAGTGAACCAACTCCCAGACCCTTCCTGATGGCCTGTGTTATAGGACTGCTTCCAGTACCAACTGTCACAGGTTGAGTTCTCTGAAAACAGGTGCTGAAATAGAGTTTGACATGCAGGGTATACAGTAGGGATAAACTCTTGTGGAAGGGAAGCTGTGTTAGTTACTTTTCTCTCTCTGGGATAAAATACCCATCCTGCACAACAAAGAGAAAAGGTTTATTTTAGCTCATGGTTTCAGAGTGCTGAGTCCATGGTTGGCCAGCTGCTAGATAAAAACACCATGGCAGTGAGGCATAACAAAGGAAAGTGCCTCAACCTATGCCATCCAGGAAGCAGAGAGAGCAGGAAGAGCCAGAAAGAGATACCCTCCAAAGGCATGCTCCTAATGACCCACCTCCTCCAACCAGACCCCCACTTCATCACAGCACATTCAGCTATGAACTCTTCAGTGGGTTAGTTTGCTGAGGAGTATAGCACACTGCTATGACCCAATCACCTTCCAAAAGCCTCACCTGTTAATGCATGTGTCTTCTGTGGGTCATTCTCTATCGAAATAGCAGAAGGAGGGGAGATAGAATGGGTTCCAGAGAGAGGCTGAGCTGCAATGAAAGCACAGTTAAACCCAGCTGATTTGTAGCACATATGACCCATGTCAGAATGACCCTATGGTGGGAAAATCCACCAGGGCTTTCCACCCTACTGTGATGAGGTCACTGCATGCTAGCCACTATTGGACAGAGAGACTTTATGCAGTTAAAGAAACCAAGAGCAGAAGATTATGAACACCATTCCTAGGAGCTCTGGCAAAAAGTTCTTCCTGCAAACAGATCTGACTGGTACATCTCCTATCGCATGAAAGCATTATAGTACTACACAGAAAAAGACAACTGCTACACATAACATGGCTAAGTATGATGCTAAATGAAAGAAGACAGACCCAAGAAAATCCAACTTATGTTGTTTTCACTGAACAATCTTTCCCCATTATAATGATGCTGTAAAAGTAATACACGTTCATTAGAAACTATACTTCTATTATTTTTTCAGTACTGAGGATTGAATACTGCTATTCTAGGCAAATGCTCTACCATAGAACTACATCGCCAGCCCTTTTTATTTCAGTTTTTAAATTTTTCTTAGAACAGGTTTGCAATATATAACGATTATATTCACTATGGAGAGCTTGTACATGTACATAACACATCATAACACTTTTTACTTCCCCTTCCTGCCCTCCATCTCTGTTTCCATTTGCAGAAGATCTACCTCCCTGTTTCCTGTTATCTACCTTTTATTTTTATCTTTAAATTATTAATTCTTTGTGCTTCTCATATAAGAGAAACCCTGTGATATTTAAGCCTGTGAGTCTGATTTAGTAAAGTGCCAGCCTAGAGTGTGTGAGGCCCTGGGTTTAATCCCCAGTACGGTACCATTAAAAGCCTTTATTTTATTTTTGAGACAGTTCCACTGAGTTACCCAGGCTAGCTTTAAACTTGCAATAGTCCTGCCTGAGCCTTCTGAGTGGCTGTAATTACAGGAGTGCGCCACTATGCCCAGTTAAAAGAATTCTTTTAATATCTTAAGAAAATAATAGTATTGGTGATATAGAGCCATTGCAAAAATCTTACTGAGGGCCCTTCAATGACTGACATTGTTGGGCAAAATGTAACATTTTCCCTGACTAGAATCCTCCCCTTAATGCAGCTGTGCTCTGTAGCTCAAGTCAGAGCACTTCAGGTGAGTGGATGTGTGTCTGTTTGATCCCTAATTCTGTTTGTCACTTGGAACTGGTTGTCACGCAATCTCAGATCATCTCTTCTGTGGAGGACATACAAACTAAAATATCAGTACCAGAAGATCAATCAGCTGAATTTTCTTTTCTTCTTATCATTTTGATTTTTTGGAAAGCCCTCATAGCAAAGAAGTTTCTTTCATAATCCTCTATCTTTTCATTTCTCTGTCCATTTCTGAATGTCATGAGGAGATACACAAAATGAGGAGTGGAAAAAAATATATACTTCAAATATCCAATTTTATTTCTACCACCACAGGGAAAAGAATGTACAGCAGGCTCCAAAGGAAAAAATAGAGAGATCACAGGATATGTGTTTTGGCAGAAATTCATGAGACAGACACACTCCTTGAGCCCCAAGTCCTTAGTCACTGTTATTTAAGTGCGACGACCTCATCATCTCTCTGCCCCGCCAATCAGCCCTTGTCCGGGGCTCCAGCTCTCAAGCAGCATCTCCTCAAGCTCTCAAGAACTTTTTCTGACCTATTCTCGTCTTGGCATTGTTCCCTTACAGATTTTATGGTGAACTATTGCATAATATAGTAATAGTTAATAGTAATGCCCTCATAGGTGTTTGACATTGTGAGGTAATTATCCTTTTTGTCCTTTTGAAACCTCTACCATTTTCTTAGAATATGGGCTTCATGGGGGGTAATTCCTTCCCCTCCACACCCCAGTACACTGAAGGTGGGGCTTGCTCAACCCATCCATTAGTCACTGTTGGGACTTTGAATCTCAAGAGCGTTAGGGAAGAGCAGAGGAGTCAGAAGAAAGGCCAGGTACCAGTGTATCCAAGGTGTCTTGATCAGCATCCAGGGCTGGCTTGGCTTCAACCATTTCCTGGGGCTATTTTCCAGCCCAGCGATGCCCATGGCTAAGACACATTGCTTGCTTCCTTGATTTGTTTCTAGGTGGTAACACAGAATGAGCCACATGGAACAGCAAAGTAAGAGACATCACTCAGTTGTCTGGTACAGGTAGGCAGAAGTGAGAGGACGGATAACTGCAAAGGACTGAGTGTGTCCCGTAAAATCCATGTGCTGACATCTGAACCCTAATCATGTGCTTGTCTTGGGAGGTGGGGACTTCGTTAGGTGAGTAGTTTATGAGAATGAAGCCCTTGTGCAAACGCCAGAGAGCCACCACTCTCTCTCTGTCCTGTGAGGAAGCAGGAAGTCAGGCACTTGCAACCCAGAAGTGGGCCCTCAAAAGGACCCAGCCATGCTGGCACCCCAGTTTCAGGCTTCCAGCCTCCAATGTAAGAAATAAATGTGTATGTCTTTAAACCAGCCCATCCATCGTATTTTGTTTAACCAGCTTGAATGAATACAGTAGCACAGCTGTTGAAGATGCAGGATCTGGCATCAGACAACTCTGAGTCTAGATCTTGGTTCTGCTACTTACAATCTGAATGGCTTTGGGCAAGATGTTCAAATCTCCAGGCCTCAGTTTTTCCATCTATAAAATTGGAGCAGTAACGGTATCTAGCTCCAAGAGTTGTTGTGAGATTTACATGAGATAGCACAAGTAAAATGTTTAGCATAGTGTGTGGTACATAGTGACAAGAGTTTCAAGCATGGCAGCATGTGCCTATAATCCCACCTACTCAGGAGGCTACAGCAGGAGGATCTTGAGCCCAAGGCCAGCCTGGACAACACAGTGAGACCCAGCCTCAAAATAATAAAAATTTAAAAGGGCTGGCAATGTAGCTCAGTGTTCCCTAGGTTTAAATCTCCCCTCCGTTCAATGTCTAATGCCACAAAGTAAATATTTCTGAGCACCCCCCTATGTAGCACACAATTATGAGGATCAGGGGTCCTACAAAGAGTAATTATGATAAACATGGGTCCTGCGCTCATGAGCTGCGTTCCTCACAATCTCTACTACAATAAGGAATGCTGCACGTGTAAATGCAAGGAAAAGAGAGGATGGCCGCACGTCATCCAATGTTCTGGACCACAAACAAAATGAAAGAGTCACAAAGAAGAAGAGAAAAGGAAGAAGCTAAGTCCTCAACAAGTTTGCCAGTCATGCTAAGGGACTTTTATCATAAAGGCCAAAGACAGCCATTGAAAAGTTTTAAGCAAATTAGTTAGATTTTTTAAGTTCATTCTGGGTGTGCTATGGAGAGTAAACTGCATGTGATAAGGACCAGAGGCAGGGTATCACTTAGGAAGCTGCTGCTTCACAAGGAATGATCAGAATCCAGGTCAGCAGCAGCATGTTTTAGGAAAAGGGAAAGATACTTAGGACCTAAACACACAGGGAGAATGGATAAAGCTTACAACAGATAGGATTCGGCTGAGGAACCTTGGGAGTTTGCATGAAAGGAGATTCAAGAATTAATCTCCCACCTCCCAAACATTAGATTCATTACTACCAAGAGGGAAAAAAACAGAAATAACAAGTGTGGATGAAGATGTGTAGAAATCGGAACACATATGCACTGTTGGTAGAAATATCAAATGGTACTGTTGCTATGGAAAGCAGTATGGCAGTTTCTCAAAAAAGTTAAATATAGAATTACCATATGATTCAGAAATTCCACTTCTGGGTGTATACCCAAGAAAGTTACAACAGGAACTCAAATAGATATTGTATGCCTAAATTCATAGCAGCATATAGTAGCCAAAAGTGGAACCAATCCAAGTGTCCATTGCCAGATGAACAGATAAACATAATGTGGCACAAACATAAAATGAAAGTCTGATACAGGCTACAACATAGGTGAACCTCAAGAACATTATTTTAAGTGACAAGAAGCCAGTCACAAGAAGACAAATACAAAGAACACAAAGTAATCAAATTCACAGAGCCAGACAGCAGAATGATGGTTGCCAGGTAATGATGGAGGAATTGTCTGCTGGGTACAGAGTTTCAGTTGGAAAAGATTAAAAGAGTTCTGGAGATGTACAGAGGTGATAGTTGTACAACAATATTGTCTTAGTTACTCTCTTGTTCCTGAGATACAATGCCCAATAGTCACAACTTAAAAGAGAAAAGGTTTATTTTGACTCACAGTTTGTAGAGGTTTCAGTCTATAATCAGCTGGCTCCAGGGCAGGGTGACATGGCAGAGGAGAAACAACCCAGAGCAGGGCAGACAGGAAGCAGAAAGACAGACTAAGAGGGGAGAAGAAATGTATACTCTTCGAGGCCACGCCCCCAGTAACCAAACTCCTCCCACCAGGCTTCACCTCCCAACATCACATTTACCTATGAACTCATCAGTGAAGTAATCTACTGATGAGTATCACACCCCTGTAGTTCAGTTACCTCCCAAAAATGCCGCCTCTGAGCACATGAGACTCTAGGGGGAAATCTAGATACAAGCCATAACAAATATGAATATACTAATATCACTAACCTATACATTTTTAAATGGTTAAGACTGCAAATTTTGGGGCTGGGGATTTAGCTCAGCGGCACAGCACCTGCCTGCCTGGCAAGCACAAGGTCGTGAGTTTGATTCCCAGTACTGGAGAAAAAAACAAACAAAAAAAAAAGACTGTAAATTTTTTATGCCGCATTTATTTCACCACAACTGCAATTTTTTTAAACTTTTAATTTGAAAAGGAATTAATCCCAGGCAACTGAAGAGGTTCTGGGTTCATTCTCTGAAACAGAGAATCTGGAAAGAGGAACACATTTTTCATTTGAGGATTGGAGAAATCAGAAAGACAGTAGGTTCACACTGAAACTTAGCACCTGTCTGAAGTATCCACGCAGCATCTAAGCAGAGCATCAGGCACAGACATCAGTGTACAGGGGGTTGTAGGTGAAGATCCATTTGAGCATTGAGATGATGGCTGAAGCCCTGAGATTGGTTGGGGTCATCCAACCAAAGTGCAAATCCTAAGAGGCCTGAGAATAGAACCCAAAGAAGCTCCCAGGTTTAAGTGAAGAGAGAAAGAGAGACCTAGTCAAGACACTGGGAATGGCTCAAACAGAAGAGAACTGGTAGAAAGTGATGTCCTAGGATCCAGATGTCATTGACTTCCTCAGCTGATCAGAATGGAAAAAAATGAAAGAAAGAGAGAAAAAAAGAATATGTAACCTTCAAAGCCTCTCTGGACTAGTTGCAAGCCTACAGCCAGTGGCTGCCCTTTTGGATTTGGCCTCCAGCTTTATTAAACTGATCTTTTATTAGTTTCCTATGGCAACAAGATTTATTTCCTATGGTAACAGATTACCACAAGTGTGGTGGCTTAATACAATAAAAATTTACTCTCACACAATCCTGGAGGACAGAAATCTGAAATCCATATTACTCAACAGAAATTAAGTTTCCAGAAGAACTGTGCCCCCAGGATAGGGGAGAATCTGTCTCTTGTCTCTTCCATCTTCCAGTGACTCTCCATGTTGTCTAAATTTTTGGTCATATTAATATAGGCAGTTGAGTTAGATAGAAATATTATAGGCAGTCAGACACGGCCAGACCCTCGAAGGAGCCAGTGTGGAAGATGAGATACTTTGCAACTGTGGGGGAGACAGACACCTCCTGCTGTGGACAAAAGGTTAAACAGATGTGCGCACATACTTCCCTAAGGATGGACCACAGGGATTGATATTCTAAATAGGTAGCAATCACCTTGAAAAAGCCAGAAAGAGTCGTTAACTCAACCCCCAACAGGAAAGGCCCCTACACTGTATTCATGCCCACTTGCTACGTGACTCACTTCCCCCATTTGATCTCTTTTTTTTTTTTTTTTTTTTTGGTGTTGGGAATTGAACTCAGGGCATTGCATTTGCCAGGCAGGCGCTATGCCGTTAAGCTACATCCCCAACCCTATTTGATCTTGATTTAATCAACTTTATCTGAACAACTATACTTGTAACCTTATTGGTTAACCATAGTTTTTGTCCCACCCCATGCCCACCTAGCAAGTTCCCATGTTTTCCACCTTAGACCTGCCTCACCTTGTGGTTTTGCTCTGTGAAAGTCCCCAAAAAAGACAGGTTCCTGGGCAACCCACTTGGGCCTCCTTCTGTCTCTCTCAGACAGAAGCTTTCTTTCCCTCAACAAATATATTCTGCTCTTAACCTCCGTTGTTCCTAAAATTCATTATTCGACTTTAGAGAACATGAACTCGTCCCAGATATCTTTCAGGTTGGGAGTTTTTTCCCCTATATCAATATCACTCTCATCTTCAAGGCCAGCATGATCAAAACACTTTCTGTTTTCATACTGCCTTCTGCACTCTAAGTACCAAATCTCCCTCTGCCTTTCTATTTTAAGGACACTTATGGTTGCATTTAGGGCCCACACAGCTGACCCAGGACAATCTCCCCGGCTGTGTTCGTCAGCTTTCCACCACTACCACAAAATACCTAAGATATGAGTTGATTATCACAGTATTGAGAGTTTCAGTCCATGACCAGTTGGCCACATGGTTTTGGACATGTGATGGAGTACACTGTAGTGGGGACACTTGCCAGGACAAAACTGCTTATGTCATGAGTCCCGGAGCAAAGGAAAAGGAAGCAATAGAGCCAGGTGTGGTGGCGCACGCCTGTAATCCCAGCACTCGGGAGGCTGAGGCAAGAGGACCATTGCGAGTTCGACACCAGCCTGGGCTGGAAAGTGAGCTCAAGCCCAGCCTGAACTGCATAGGAAGACTCTGTCTCAAAAAGACAAAAAAAAAGGAAGCAGAAACAGGAGTCCCTTTCAGGGCATACCACCAATGAGTTAAACTCCTCCCAGTACCTCCCTTCTCTTAAACTCTCACCTCCTCCCAATAGCACCGTGGGTTGGGGACCAGGGCTTTTTTCTTTGTTGTCTGTTTGTTTTTGATGTGCTACAGAGTAAACTCGGGCCCTTCTTGCTCATGCTAGCCACACTTTCCACCACTGAGCTATACTCCCAGCCCAGGACCAATCCTTTACGTGGACATTTGGGAGACACTTATCCAAACCACACAGTACTCTCCTCTCTCCCTCCTCTCTCTCCTCACCCTCTCCCCTCTCCTCTCCTCTCCTCTCCTCTCTCTCTCTCCTTCCCACCCTCACCTCCCCCACCCTATGCTTTACTCCCAACTTGCAACTTTTCCCCTAAACAACAATTTTCCTGCATATTTTTTTCAATTATTACCACAAAAGCTTCCAAGTTAAGGAAAACAATGCTGCTTTCTTCCCCAAGCCAGCTGTTCCCTGACACGGAGTAACAGTGATACTAAACACTGCTAGCAATTGTTATGAAAATGCATTTCTCTGTATCCTGTTGTCATGGCAGCTAAAGATCAAGACATGCCTGCTACATACAGCGATTTATACTGCCTTGAAAGACAGTTCGGGGGGGAAACATTAAAATGTATAATTGAATGCATTTGAAACAGTAGCCCAGCAAAGTACAATATCGGTTATCCAAATAACATTTCTAAAGCAAACGACATCATTTATTTCAATCAATGTTCTGTTCATTATTTATGCTCGTGGAGTTGATTCTAATTTCCAACACACTGGCAATTTTATTATTTTTCTCAGCACTCAGAATTTTTCTATTACCTTTGCGCAGGCACTGGTCAGCCTAACACAGATAGCAGCACCCAAGTCATATTGTGAGTGCCACAGCTGCTACGGCATTTTCCTCTGCGGCTTCTTTGTTTCCCAGGCTGGGGGCAGTCCTTAGGTGAATTTCTCCCCGGGCAGAGACTGCTTGAAATCTCACAGCATGGCCAATTCATCTGGATTGCAATTGTTCTGCGAGATACTGTACCATGTATATCACACTTTTGCTCCTCCTTAGGGGGTGGGAGAGGTCAGGGAGAAAAGCCCAAGGATAAGACAAATAGAGAGGGGAGGATGCCAAAAAGAGACTATAAAGGGTTTAGATGCAAATAGTTGAGTACAAAATACCACTTTTATTAACAATTTGGATGGTGGTTCTTGTCCCTAATCCTTTTTATTGGTTATCCCTCAAAATCACCCAGGGAGACGGCTGGCATTTGGCACAGAGGGAAACAGAGGCACGGGGGGATTAAGGGACTCTGGTCACAGAACAGCTCAGCAGCGAAGCTAGGCTGAGAACTTAGAATTCTGACATTCCTGAGCCATTGTTTGGCCCAGGGCCTGCTGGACAAGGGTCTGAGGAATTTTATTGAGATTTTTCTAAAGCTCAAACTGACTACAATCCTTCCCAGGATAATTAGTTACTGCTTTTCCCAGAGCAGGGTAGTGCACACTAATATTCTGGCCTTGACTTTATGGAACTGATTTTCATCCCACTTCAGGAGGGTCACCGATTTCATCCCCTCAGATCCTGTCCCTTTGAATGGGTGTTTGCTTGCTAGAGGCTGCTAGCTGGTCTCCTGAGGTCCAGCCTTCAGCCTTCAATTTCACACCCAAGTCGACCGAACATATCCATAGTTAGCTTGGGGAAAGTGTCTCCCCTCTCATCTTCACAGAATGTGATAAACCTGATCATGTGGTTTAAAAGGAAGCAGTAGAACCGGGCGTGGTGGCGCATGCCTGTAATCCTAGCACCTGGGAGGCTGAGGCAGGAGGATCGTTGTGAGTTCAAGACCAGCCTGGGCTACAAAGTGAGCACAAGGCCAGCCTGAACTGCATAGCGAGACCCTGTCTCAAAAAGACCAGAAAAAAAAAAAAGCAGTTGAGAAGGTCACTTGTACAATCTGCATCTGTGCCTGGGGCACTCTTCCAAATGTTTTGCATGTAATGTTACAACAACACAATAAACTAAATTATTATTACTAGCCTCATGACTACAGATGGGGAAACCAAGGCACACGAAGGTTAAATTGTTTCCCCAGTGGAACACAGCTAGTGAGTTACCTGGCAAACCAAGCCGTGAACAAGCTCACCGGGCTCCAGACTCTGTGTGCTCAGCCGCTCTGCTAAGCTAAGCTGCCTCTGTGAAACAAAGTGGTTAAGAATTTGGGTTCCAGGACCCAACAAACCGAGGTCCATTTTCCAGCTGCACATCTGACCTTCAATAAATTACGGCACTGAGCTCCAGATGCATACGCTGTCATAATTATAGCCGCTTTTGCTACATAAAGATATCAACAGTGTGCCTGGCGCATTGCATGATTTCCAAAAGTGCTAGCTGCTCACAGTTGCTGTGGAATGGACAAGTGGAGAGCAATGGTTCCGGTCATCTGGCTCATGCTAGGCTTGTCTGTGGAGGAAAAGGATGGAGGGGAAAGCACCTGCTCCCCTGTAGTCCTTCCCCTCCACGGAAGGCCAAGCCAGAGCAGGAAAAGTGAGGAAGGGATGTGCAACCTGGAAACAGAAGAAGCTTTTTCGAGCAAAAGGAAGCTTGCTGTGCTCTGGAAAAAATTAAGACAAAGAAGGGGAGCCAACAGGGACTGGCACTTGGGATGAAAGCTCTCTAATGAGCTAGTTTGAGGCAGAGGATTGAATTACACACTCTTCAGCCAGACAACTAGTCTAACTGATTGTTTATTTTTACCAAGTCCTTAGTTGCCTGAATTAAGCAACTCCTTGGTGCAGTGTGAGCGTTTTTCCTCTCTGTCTTTATCTGCTAAAAGCCAGAGGAGTTGAAATTTCTCTTCAGGCAAAGAAGCACTCTCTCTTTTTAAAAAAGAACCACTGAGCCAGAATAGAGTCCCAAGTCCTATGTGGCCAACTGCCCAACACTGGAAGTTTTGGAATCGCCAGGTATTAAAATTATGGGGTCTTCTAGCCCAAATGAATACCTCATGCTCTGGAGACCTTTTGTGGCTGTCTTAATGCTAACCTTGCTATTTGTCTCTTTCCCTGGAATCCTGTTGTTTAAAAACGTTAGAGATATAGGGGAAAATGTGTCTAGGAATCAAAGACTAGAAAACAGTAGAAAACCTGGGGTCAAATCCATGCTACCACTCACTACCGGCCCTTAGGAAGTCAGGTCTATTCACTTTGTGCCTTGTTTATCAAATGGGAAGCATTTATCCACTATCCCAATAGAATCCGAATAGGATTCTATTGATTTTTGTGAACAGATATTATGAGAAAAACATTATTTGATCAGTAGATACTATCACATGATTTATTATTGGGGGGCATCATTTTCATGGTTAGCAGTTTTATATGATAATCACCAGTCCCTAAGGACTTGGAATAATATTAACAGCAAAATTTTCCATTAGAGTGGCATTATAGCTCTGTTTCAACAAGCTTCCTCAAGTAACTTTCCCATCACAAATTCACATGATAATAGAATTATAAATGGCATCTCCAAAGACTTCAATTAAAATTGATTTGTCATTGTAATCTTAGCTAATAATGGTATGGTAATGGCATTATAATGAGGAGATCAAAGACTTACATTGAAATTATTTTGGCATCATTATCCTAGATTCTAAATGGCTTTGAATAGTCTGCTCTATACATAGATCTGAAACTGTTGTGTCATGGTGATATTAAAAGCTAAGCGAATAGGTAATAGAATCATCCATTCCTTTTCCCCAAAGCCCAGCTTGGAATTTCTTCTACCTTTTTCATCTTCCATAAAGGCAGAGTTCAAGCAGAGCTTTGGTTCTCAGTTCTCCTTCCCCATCAGGTGGAGAGAAAAATACTGCGAAGCTGCTGATGGGTACTTAGGAGTGCTGCTCACAGTAGAGCTGGGGACAGCCCGGCTCACCCTCTGCCCGTGGGTGCTGGGACCTGAACGTGCCTCTGCTGGGGACTGCACTGGGCCATGCTAACTTGAACCAGACCTGAGCCACAGGACCCTGTCAGTGGTGACCACAGTCCTGCTCTTTCAGAAGGAGTCCTGCCTGGAATCAGGGCACAGCTGATTCTGAACGGTAGCACCTCTTGGCTGTCTTCTCTGAAGCTTGGAGGGTTACCTCTATGTGCACTGACCCAGGGTGGAACTTCTGCCTTCAGGATCTCTAGCGGGAAAACACTGTGTGTGGCTGTCTTTGTGCTTGTTCCCTTTGACAAAGACTTAAATGAAACAGACTCGGTTTATATTTACTCTGCAGAATATTGAAAGGTTCTAATATCCTTCCCACTTAGAGAATATTATTGTTATACTGGACAACAC
The DNA here is from genome assembly GCF_000276665.1 of Chinchilla lanigera. NCBI lineage: Eukaryota > Metazoa > Chordata > Mammalia > Rodentia > Chinchillidae > Chinchilla > Chinchilla lanigera. Next base: position 10,832,988 of record NW_004955433.1, read on the forward strand.
AGTAATCAGCAATCATATAGTTCATACTATGAGACAGAAGCTAGCTTAAATACTCTAAAGATAGTCAAATCACATTATTTTAAGTAGCTGTGTTCCACAGAGTCACCATAAAGACTGATTAATAAATACTGGACTGTTACTCTGAGAAGAAATGCAGGTAGGTCCCTGAAATCCTCTAGTCACAACTTTCCTGGTAACTGATCGGTATGGACCCTGCTTTCTATGTGTTTCAGTTTGAAGACGCTTTACATAGTACAGACTGGTGACTCATTCGCACTGAACTCATGACCAACAGCGCTTCAGCTCCTGCCTGCGTGAAGTGCATCTGATATGCCTGTTTTCTCCACAAGGCCCATCACGGCCTCTGCACACATAGAAATACCAGCATGCACTAGGTGCTCTGCTTGAGGACCATTTTACACAGCAAAGTTGCCAAAGAATGAAAAAAAGAAAACTGGCTTTAACTAGACGATGAAAAGAAGGCGTGTTTGCACTTCGGGTGAGGGAATGAGAAGCCAGCATGTTGCTTTGTTCTGCTCTATGTAGCGACATGCTCACTAAGCTACCCGACCTCGGCACTGCTCTGAAACTACCTACAGATGAGCGCAAAGCTGCCAGCGCCACTGACTCCAGGGAAACAAATTTCACCAAGTGGGCGAATTCACAAATGTGAAATCCATGAATAATGAGAACTGACTGCACAATAATTTTCTTACCTTACCACAACCCTAGAAGCTGGGTACTATACTATCATTAGCCTCATTTCATAGATGAGGAAACTGAGGCACAGAGGATTAAGCACCTTGCTAAATGTTCCATTTTAATTTAAAGTAATTCCTCTGGTTTTTTCGTTCTTTTTAAACTAAAAATGTATCATGCTTGGTTTAGTTTGGTTTTTCTTTTTTTTTTTTTTTTCTTAGTAGATCAGTTTAGAAAAATAATATAGCTCTTCCCTGGGATAGGAAGAAAGAGCTCCTGGCTTCCAATTTTTCAGCCCTTTGAACCAAGCCCCTTTAGGGGATATATTGGTCAGCTTTCTGTGTCTATAACAAAGACAAACTATTTTTGTGGTTTGTTGGGGTTTTGTTATTTTTGTTTGTTTGTTTTTGTTTTTAAGACAAGGTCTCCCTATATAATTCAGGCTGTCTTTGAACTCATTATGTAGCCCAAGTAGGCCTCAAACTTGTGGCCACCCTCCTGCCTCAGCTTCCTGAATGCTGGGATTATAGGTGTGCACCGCCATGTCCGGCAACAAGGTATTTATATGAAGAAAAGAGCGGCTTTCTTAACTCACTGTTTCAGAGGTTCAGAGATCAATATCATGCAGGTTCCACTGGTGTGGCCTCACTTTAAGAATTCATCTGCAAAGAAATAATAAGTTCTAAAAAAAAAGAAATAATAAGTCTGTTCTGCCTGCATAAATTTATACAGTACATATGGTAAGTGTATGCTGAGGAATCAGACTCTTACTTCTCTATAATACAACCTGTTGGAGAAAATAAGACTGATGGGTAATTACAATTCAGGAAAACTGGAAATATATTTCAGGAGAAATATAAGCGAGAGGTTAATATCATTTGTCCAAACTAGCAAAGCCTCATGTCTCTCCCATTTAAAATTCTTCAGTGGCTTCCAATCCCACTTTATTCATGCAACAAATTTTTATTGAGCAGTTACTCTGGGCAGTACTGTTCTGTGTGCTGAAGATACAAACTGTAATGCACAAAATAAAGGTCGCATGAGCTTAAATTTTAATTTAGAAACCGATATATAGGCAAGAGTGGTGGTGCTCGCCTCTCTTGCTGAGTAATCCCAGCTATTCAGGAGGCTGAGGCAGGAAGATCAAAAGTTTGAGGCCAGTCTGGAAAGTGACTGAACAAGAACCTGGTGCAAAACAAAAATTTTTCAAGAAAGGGGCTGCAGATGTCATTCAGTGCTAAGGCGCTGAATTCAATCCTTGAAATAAAAAAAAAAAAAAGACAAGGAAGAAAGATACAGCTGTAGCTCAGTGGCAAAACATTTCCTATCATACACAAGGTCCTGGTTCAATCCCAATACCCCCCAAAATTAATTAATTAATTAATGAAAGGGAAATATAGAATTAGTAAATGTATAAACACATACTATGTTGGAGGTGATGCTACTGAGAAAAATAAATGGGGTGCAGAGAGCTGGGTGTTGAGTTTTCAGGGAGCTATTTTATACAGCATGGTAAGAAGCCAGAATTTTGGCAGAAAGCCTAAGGAAGAGAATGAGCCATGAATGGATATCTGAAGAAACTTTTCCAGGCAGAAGGAACAGCAGATGCAAAGGCCCTGAGGCAGAGAGTGCCTGGCAGACTTGAGGAGCAAAAGAAGATCAATATGCCCGGAACTGCATGAATAGAAGGGCAACTGGGGCAGAGCTGTGTTTCCCATGAAGGGAATGAAGCCCTAACAATGTGCTCTGAAAGTCATAGGTTTTGTTCAAATCTGAAAAGTAGAATAGCTTAGCCACACTGTTGAGACTGTTGTCTCTTTCCCCCTTTGACTCATCCATTGCATTTCCCTCCATGCCGTGTCTTTAGAGGGGCTAAAATATTTGGGAACCTGGCTAAGAAGCAGTTATCTAGGGAGTACATCTAGTTGGATTCAGGGGACACACTTATGCGGATCATAGCTGCTTCCCTGATCTGTGGTCCCTGGTAAGAAAGCCTTCCAGGATTCTCCTGCAGTTCACTTTCTGAAACTATGACCCACAGATGCAGAGCCAGAGATCCAGCCAGAGCAAGAACTTGCCTTACAAAGCCCATGGCTGGTACTCAACAAGGTACTAAACAGCCAGAACCAGAAGTGGTCTTTTAAAAGAATTCGCCCAAGGTCTGATGTGTAAACTCAAAAGCAGAAGTCTTGCTTCTCATTGACACATAATCAAAATGGAAGTTCTCTCCTGTCAGGAATAGACTCAAGCCTGCAGAGACTACAATGATAAATGGGCTTCTGTTGATGAAATCTCAAGAAACAGAGTTTAACAGACAAGGGCGCAAACCCGAGGCAGTACTACAAACAGCAAGTCGATCTGTGTGTAAAGTCACCCACCATCAATAATAAAAAACAAATTTCAAGCAACCATCCAGAAGAAAAATTGAATTATCTTTCTATTCTCTCTATCGAACATGATATTATAATATCTGTGTCATACAGAGAGACAATCAAAGAGTATGCAGACAAGCAGCTAGGAAAAAAAGCACGACCCAGGTAGCTCTGGCAGCATATTAATAAAAACATCATGTTATTTTTTTTCTCAGTTCTGTGATGTTTTGATATTTGCCAGCTTTTTAACTTCTGTAATATGTGGTGAGTTCTTTTCTCATAGTAAAAATCTATTCACTTTGAAATATTATTTTGTATTCCTGGTTTGGTATTATTTGTCTTAAAGAGAAATCCAAAATTGTATCAGCTTCAGGTCTAGAAAGACTGGGTCTGCCCTGGGTCAGAGCCATTTTAAAGGCTTACAAGGTGCAGTGTAACAGAATCCTAGCTGCAGTCAGCTAAGATCCCCAGCCAAGATCTGGGGATGTCATGGACCAGTAGCATTTTCAAGGCAAAAAGAATTGAGGGCATTCTACTGCTAACTTTAAAAAATAAAAAATCATGCAAATGAACACTTACACCAACCACATATATCTACGGTGGTTATGTTTTTTTAATTGTGCCTACATGAAAAAATACTGAAGTATTTATAGATAAAAAAATTATACAGTATCTATACTGTGTTGTATTTAAAGTAATCCATAGGCTGGGTTAGTGCGTTAGCAAGTATCTGTAGTTCCAGCTACTTGGGAGGCTGAAGCAAGAGTATCCACTGAGCCCAAGAGTTCCAGGCCAGCCTGGACAACACAATGAGATGTCATATCAAAAATAAATGAATAATAGAATATAATTAGATAAGCAAATTGCACAGGGCATGGGAGGAGGGGGGAACAGATGAAATAAGTTGGGCATTTGTTGATATTTGTTGAAGTTGGGTATCAAGTCCCTGGAATTCATTACATTGTTCCACTTTTGTAAATGTTGGCAATTTTCATAATAAAAGGAATAAAAATTAATCCCATCTAACATAGTCATAATTGCATAAAAGACAAGACAGATGAGCACCACAGGAGTTGGGAGCCCATCATACACCATCCTTCCCATTGAGTAAATTGAACATGATGAAAAACTCACTGTGTGTGCTTAGTTGTGTTATTGCTGCTTACCAGGCAGTGAGAATTCATCTCAAGCTGTTCAGGGGCAACCTATGAGGGGAAGGAGCCAGGCTGACAGCTCACCCTCAGATGACTCAGATAGAAAGTGTTTTGAACTAGGCATGACAGGGCACTTCAATAATTCCAGCATTCAGGAGGCTGAGGTAGGAGGATGGCAAGTTTGAGGCCAGCCTGGGCTGCATCGTAAGTTCAATGCCAGCCTGGACTACAGAGCAAGACCCTGCTTCACAAAGAAAAGAAAAAATTTTTGCATTTTACTTTTCAACTGTGTGTGTGTGTGTGTGTGTGTGAGAGAGAGAGAGAGAGAGAGAGAGAGAGAGAGAGAGAGAGAGAGAGAGAGAGAGAGAGAGAGAGAGAGAGAGTGAGAAACAGAGAGACAGAGAGAGAGAGAGAACTCGAGTTGAATCTTGGGCTTTGTCCGTGCACCTTCACATTACTGTGTATGTCATATAATCTGCCCAAGTCTTCCATTTCCCTACCTGAAACACGAGTATAATAATATGTACCTCAGGCAGTTTCTTTGAGCCAGTGGTCCCCAACATTTTTGGCACCAGAGAGGGATTTCATGAAAGAATTTTTCCACAGTCTGGGAATTGTGAGTGGAGTGGTGTTTCAGGATGATTCAAGCACAGTACATTTATTGTGTCTTTTATTTCTATTATTAGTACTTTTTATATAATGAAATTATTATACACCTCACCACAATGTGGAATCAGTGGGGTTCCTGAGCTTGCTTTTCTACAACTAGATGGTGCTATCTGGGGGTGATGGGAAATAGTGACTATAGTGGTTGATTGACTGTGTCAACTTGAGAAGTTCAGAAGCTTAACTAAATTGGCTCAGCAATTCTACTCCCTAAGGTATAGGGGAGCCACCCTAGGGTGGCTCATAACCTAGATGATATAAAAGGGAAATGAGGAAGGACAGAGGGTTTCCATTCTTCAGAGGAGCTCTAGTCTTTGCTTTCAGCCTGGACATCATCTCCTGGCTTCTACTGCAGATGCTTCGGCTTCCACCTTGGATCCTGCAGCCTTCTGGTGTAGACTCATCAGCCTTCCGTTGCAAGCTCATCAGTCTCCTGATATGTATTTGCATGGACACTGCAGTGAGCTCCAGACCTTGGACTGAACCCTTCAGTCTCCAGTGTGCCAGACATCCTCTGCACACTTCCTCGTCCAACTCTGTGGCTGACCGTCATAACCCAATCTTGTAATTTCTTATACATTTGTATATCTTGTGTTATATGCTTCCCTAGTAAAACCCTGACTGATACAGTGACACCAAACGTATGTTGTTTATGTCCAGTCTACTCTGTAGCCTAGTTTCAGTTGCTGTTAACTGCAGAAAACTGAGATTCACAAAGATAGGATTTTGGAAATGACAGAAGGCTTTTCAGTGCTTTTATGACAGTCTTGGGATATTCTGCTTTGACTTCAACCCAAAATATATGGAGACTTGAAGTTGTCTCAAATATCCTTTTAAGAGCACCATCATTTGGGATCTCAAGCAGCTGGTCCTCATCTAGCAGGGACAAAGTTAATTCACCTGACTTATTGACAAGTGGATCACAGGTCCATTCCTTCCCTGACTTAAGGGTCTTTTATGATTGGGAATTCACCTGACTTATTGACAAGTGGATCACAGATCCATTCCTTCCCTGACTTAAGGGTCTTTTATGGTTGGGAATTAATGCTCAAATTCTTTGGAAAGCTGAGGTAGGTGACCATGCATCAGCTGGGAGGAAAAAGGCCCTGGCTCTTTCTCTTTCAGAATCTCTGCTAATGTTTGAAACATCTCAAAAATTTCAATATGCAATTTTGTCTGTAATTTGCTAAGTCCCCCCTATTATTATGTTATCCTTCTTTTATTCTTTAAAATAAAAAAAAATTTCAATATGCAATAAAGCAACCATTGGTGAATTCCTACCATCTTGTTTAGTGAAGCTCTGTATCATTTCTAATTTTTTTTTACTATTTTTTATTCTCTTTAATGGTTTGATCCATCTTGCATTCTTACATCTGCCAATCTGAGCAACTTTGTTGAAGATAATAATATGTAATATAACAACCACTGTTAATTCCTGTCATTTTGTTTTGAAACCCTGTATCATTTTTATTGTTTTTGTGTTGTTTTGTTTTTGTCCATGTTGTCATTATTTTGTTATTTTTTAATTCTCTTTAAAATAAAAGAAATTCCAATTCACTCACTGTTCCCATAATTCAAGCTTGACCTTCAATGCAGTCACTTTATCTGCTGAGTTGAACACAGTTGTCATTCTCCTCTGAAGTGACAGATTGAGTTCAGTGACAGGTTGAATATGTCACTTGAATAAGCAAGTTTTGCCACCCATTCTGTGTCACTGAAATGTGTTGCCAGTGGTAACTACTTTTTGTAAAAGAAATCTCTGCAGCAATTCTTATAACTCAAAAACTCTGGCCAGTAATCTTCCTTTAGAAAGTCATCTCACTTCCATGTCTAAGAGAAGACATGTGTGCCCTGTGTCCATTTCTTCACAGCTGTGCAAACAGACAAGAGCTAAGGTCATGTACTTTAATGTGGTGGACAGTTTTAATCACATCCTGCAAAACATTAATTTCCAGTAACATCTTCAGCTAGACAGTATTTCTGTATGGATGACACAGTGCATAGACTCACGTCCAGAAGCAACTTCTTTGATCTGAGTAGTTAAACCAGAAAACATCCAGTCATGGCAGTTACTTTGCCCGTGCAGATACCAACATGAAATGACCAATTCAGTTTCCCTGATATGTAACCACTCAAAGACTTAAACACTTCTTCAGCTGTGGTATTGGTTAGCAACAAAAGTGCACATAACATATCCTGCTGCAAATCCTCCTGAAAACTATTGCACAAAAACAAGGGCTGATGCATTGTTGCCAACATCGGTAGACACATGTGCCTGGATTGCATACCACAGTGACTCATGAATCCTCTCTAACAACTATGCTTCAATATCATCTGCTGTTTCATCAATTCTTTTAGTTATAGTGCTGGCCAAAGAGGAACATATGCCACCTTTTGAACTGCAGCCTCTCCCTAAAAGTTTATGACAGCCTCTCCTAAAAGTTTAGATGCTTCAAATACGTCTGTTCAGTCCATGAGTGAATGTGCTGTGGCAATCTTCCATAAGACAAGAAGAAGGAGGAGGGGAATTAGCAGAGCTAATCGGGGTTCTTTAGGTTACCCATGAAAGCAAAAGCCAAGTCTCCTCCCGGTCAACGCTCCCGACCACTGCCATCACAGTGTACACATGAAAGTTTAATTTAACAAATTAAAATGTTCTCTCAGTTATAATCAGCAATTACCCAGTAGGAAGATTATGTGTTTGCTTCTTTCACATTGGATTGTTTGGAGCTGTTCAAGCACAGCTGCTGGAGGAAATGCTCGCCTTCCTCCTGAGGTTCAGGAAAGCAAAACACACTTGCTGAATCCCATCCAGAAATATAGTTTATTTTTTAGCTCTGAAAATGAAACCGGGGCTGGGGCTATAGCTCAGTAGTAAAGTACTTGCCTCGCATGTATGAGGCCCTAGGTTCCATCCCCGACTCTGCAAAAAAATAAAGAAAGAAAATGAATCCACCTTATAAAGCTCACACACGATTACATTGTGGAGTGATGTGGTGCAGGACAAAGAACAGACCTGAGCTGAAATTTGGACTCTGCATGTGTTTGTGGTGCTTGCTTCGGCAGCACATACGCTAAAACTGTATTAGTTTGCTAGGGCTGCCATAGTAAAAAACCACAAATTGGTTGGTTCAGGTAACAGAAATTTACTGTTTCATAGATCTGAAGGGATGAAGTACAAAAGCAAGGTCTTGGCAGAGATGGTTCTTTCTGAAGGCCAAGAGGGGAGGCTGTTGTAGGCTTTTCCCCTTAGCACATAGGTTGCCTGAGTGTCTTTGCACCATCTTCTGTCTTTGCATGTCTGCCTCCAAATTTCCCCTTTTTAAAAGACACCATTGTTTTGGATTACAGCTGACTTTAATGATTTCATTCTAACTCGATTACCTTTGTGAAGCCCTTTTCCCAGGGCTGGGGATATCGCCCAGTGGTAGAATACTTGCCTAGCATGTACAGTGTCCTAGATTCAGCCTCCAGTACTACCACATAAAGGTCTATCTGAGAAAAGATTACACCCTGAGGCACTGGGGATGAGCACTTTGGCATAGAAATTTGGAGAGGGTACATAATTCAATTCATTATAGGCTCTGTCCTTATTGACTGTGTGGCCTTCACTAAACTTTTCTAAGACTCAGTTTCTTCATCTCTAAAATGGAGACAATGAGCTGTTCCTGGCAAACATTACAAATGGGAGCTGGGCATGGTGGCGCATGCCTGTAATAATGAACTGGAGATTTGAGCCCAGCCTGGGCAACTTATGGATTAGCAAAGCTCTCGTCTCAAAACATAAAATAAAACAGGGCTGGGGATGTAGCTCATTGTGAAGGTCCTAGATTCGATCTTCTGTACTGAAAAAAAAAGATTATATATGTAAAGCAGTTGCTAAACTGATAACCGTTAGACAACCAGAAATCATCACCAGCATCACTTGGCAACATCCTATTTGAAAATGCAGTCAATATCAAAGAAACTAGACATGGTTGGGCATGGTGGCACATGCCTGCAATCCTAGCACTCAAGAGTGTGAGTGCAAGTTCGAGACCAACCTGGGCTACAAAGTGAAGTCAAGGCCATCCTGAACTGCATAGCAAGACCCTGTCTCAAAAAGGCAAAAAAAAAGACATGAAGAGAGATGGTTCCTTATGTTGCCCACCTGAATCGGCTGTGGAAGACGTCAGTAATTCCCTGGAGTTCTTGTGTATGTAAGCATACATAAAAACATTTTCTTTCTTGCTTAAAAAGTCAACACACTAGTTTTTTTTAATTTTCTCAGAGCCTATGACATATATAGTCAGCTTTTATAAAAGGATGTGTATTTTTCATGCCTGGCAACCCTTCATTTATCAGAGATTGCCTTGGATAAACTCTCCTGAGGGGCCATCAGAAAATGTATTGGTCACATTTCCTGTTGTTGGGACACAATACCTGACACTCACAATTTAAGAGAAAAGAGGTTTATTTTGATTCAGGTTTTCAGAAGGTTCAGTTCATGGTCAGTTAGCTCCAAGACTCGAACATCATGGCAGAAGGGTCTGGTAGAGGAAAGCCACTCAACTCATAGAAACTGGGGACCAGAACTCATTGGAAAGAATACCAGAAAGGACTTGACTCAAACTAGATATAGTCCCCAAGGTTACTCTCCCATGATCCATCCAGACACACCCAAAAGTGTGTTTTACTATGCCCCTAGGTGACTCTAAAGCCAAACAAACTGACAACCCAGCTTAACTTTCACAGAGAATGCCTTGTGGTAATTAATCTGTGCAACTAAACTTGTTTTTTGTTTGTTTGTTTGTTTGTCTGTTTGTTTGTTTGTTTGTGGAGCTAGGAATTAAACCTAGGGCCTCTCTCAAGTACTAGGCAAATACTGTACCGCTGAGCCACACCCCAACCCCTGCAACTAATCTTTTAAGGCAAAAATCCTCACACCTTAAACTGGATCCAGGGGTGTGTGCCTATAATCTGAGCTACTCAGGAGGCTGGGTCAGGAAATCACAATTTAAGGCCAACCTGAGCAACCTAGCATGACTTTATATTAATTTTTTTTAATGTTATTTGTTTCAGAAACCCTAAGGAGGACTCCATACATTTGCCTGGATATATAGATTATTTCTTTCTCCTCTGTATCTTTTCCTTACATGCTAAGGTGTCTGAGAACATGCTACCTAACTTCTCATTCCTGATAAAAAGTCTACTTATTTCCATCTTTTATTGCTTCCATAAATAAATTATTGCTAAGAACCTCAAATTTTCACTAAGGTCTATATTGTCCCCCAGAGATTTATGCATTTCATAAGAATCAAATAGCTGAGTGTTTAATAGTGGAACTGAAGACAAAGGCTTCGCACATCAAGACCTTCTAAATTTGAAAAGAGAAAGATAAAAAAGATCAGGTATGGTGGAACATGCCTGTGATCCCATCACTCTGGCAGGCTGAGGCAGGAAGACCACAAATTTGAGCTCAGCCTGGTAACTTAATGACCTAGCATGACCTTGTCTCACAATAAAAACTAAATAATAATAATAGAGCTAAGCATGTAGATAAATGCAAAGATCATGATATTCACAAAAAGGAGGACTAAGATTACACACTATTTGTGTTCTATAAGTCACGGTCTTCCATAAACTTCTATTTCAATTTTGCACATATTTTTAAAACAAAAAGAAGCTACAAAGTAGCTGTTTTCCTCATTTTACAGATATAGGAACAGCCTAAATTACGTAGTAGAAGAGCAAGGATTTGTTGTCATCTGATCTTCCTAACTACAAAAAGCATCTCACCTCACTACCCAACCACGCTGTCTGTCTCATCACAGCGTGGTGACCCCTGACAAGTCCCATAAAGAGAACCCTTGGCATGAGCATGTGAAGCACTGTGAAAACACACTGGAATACAAAACACTTTACAAATATAAGACTCCCATATTAGACCACAGATCAACTTCTCGGGTCATTACGCACCATCCCTACTGCGACTGAAAACACAGGTCTCTCATGGACCTGAAAGTCTATGATTCTCAAACCATGAAGTACATAACTGTTATTACAAAAAAATCCTGTAAACTATTTTTTTAAACGTGCCTCTCCCAGGATGTTTTCAGTTGCTAGCCACAAGGGTTTCAACAATAGAAGGGATTGACTAGCGCCTGTGATAAAGAGGTGTAGATGCGGACTCAGGAAAGGTTTTATCCTGGGGCTCCATAAAGTCAGCGAGATCTGATTCCCTCCTGTTTCTCCATTTGCCTTCTTCAGTTCAGTTTTATCCTAACACAGGCTTCTCTTGTGGGTCCCAAACAGCTACCAACCTGCTTTTGCATTCAGAGCCTGAAGAAAAAGATTCTTGTCCTAGTATCCCAGAAAGGGCCTGAGATTTGTTTTGATTGCCTGGCCCAGTCATCTGCTCGCCTCCGTACTAATCACTATCACCAGAAGGATGAAATGCAGCAGTCGTCGGCTTACTGGGTCATATGCTGTATCTGCAGAACCTAGAAAGGCGTCTCTGACCTCAAAACGGGGAGGGTTGCCAAGTAGAAGCTAGGAGATGTTAGAAAAGGAGAAGTTTCTAAAAAAAAAAATGCTAGACAAGCATTCAACGTGTGCCCATCATGAATCTTTTACTTTCAATCTTCCTTTCTGAGGACCCAATTTGCCAACTAGTTTGAAGCTTCCAGAACACAGATCTAGCCCCTAATTAGCCGGATTGTACAAGTTTTGCCCTAGATTTCTGTTCAGTGAGCACATCAATCCTCTACTTACTCATTTTATGATTCAAATTAGCAAGACCCTTTCAATAGCGTAAATCTCTCCACTGAACAAGCCTGTCTGTTATCTGGAAATATATAGTCACATGAACTTATTCAAAACACAACATTTTCTCATTATAATGAGACATGATTATTAATGGCAGAGTGCCCATCAGAAATGAAACTAATCCTTCACTTTGTTCAAAATAAATGTGCTCAAAAAGGTACAGAGATGGTAAAATTAATTTGAGAGTAATCAATTCCTGCATTTTAAATGAACATAATTAAGTAATCGTTAAATTATTTAATGGGCTTCATTAAGCTTATTTCTGGCTTGGGTGTCACATTTTTTATGCCAATTAGCTCAAGTGCTAAAATTAATTTTTTATTACTGCTAAGAGTACTAATCCCAGTCAGGAAGAACATAGCGCAAATCTGCCCAGCCCTATGTGGAGACTGAGGCGGACCACCTTCCCCCACGATAGGATTTGCTGTGTCAGCAGAAATGAAGCCGTTAGGGTTTGGATCTAGAATGTCCCCCAGAAGACTCCTGCATTCAGAGGTTGGATTTTTGGAAGATGTTTGGATCATGGCTGTGCTGTAAGCACCAGCGGATTGGCCCACTAAAGTGTTCAAAGCGGATGTGCTGTTAGGGGTACGGGCTGATTGGAAAAGGTGGATCCCGGGAGGCGGGACCTGGAAGGATGCGGTTCCTTCCCTGCTCCTCCCTTCTCTCTCTGCTGCCTGGCTGCCAGGCCCTGAGCTGCACCCCACACACACACTTCCACCACGCCCTTCCTGCCTCGGCACCAGCCAACTACAGACTGAATCTTCTAAAAAACCATGAGCCAAAGTGAACCTCTACTTTATTGAAGTTGTGGATGCTGGTATTTTCTCCCAGTGACCACGAAGTGACCAAGACAACAGCCAATCAAAGTTTAAAGAAATAACCCAAGTGGGTCTATGGCAAATGTCCGACCTGCTTCCAGCCAGACAGGGCACTCTGTCAGATTCAACCAGAGGTCCCGTGGAAAACCTTACAATGAAAGCATCTCTGGGGAAAACGTATGTTGTCACCAAGAGTGAGCCTGAGCACCATTTAGAGCATGAGAAATCTGGGCATCTCACAGACCCATGTCCAAGTAGACAACATGATTCAAAGCAGTTCATGAAAGATCCCTGAGCCTCAGTTTCCTCATCTGTAAATGGGGATGGCAAAATAAACCACTGTTTCTCACAACTGCTTGGGAGGATTAGCAGTAATTTGTACAAAAGGTGTGGCAAATAGCGTTCACTCAGTAAGCATAATCACTATTTTTATTATCAGAAGCTGATAACAACAGATTTCATCTTGAGGGGTGCTAAGGTTAAGACATGGACTAATTTTTTTTTCAATATAAACATTAATGATAAGCCCCATAAATAGCAAGAGATTCTAAGTGGCAGTGCTGTTAAAAAAAAAAAAAAAAAAAGATACCTCAAAAAATATTTTTAAATGATGCAGAGCTTCACCATACAAGACAGCAAGAATTCAGTAGTGGTTCTTATACTGCATATCGTTGTTTTCAGATCAGTCATTCTGATTACCAGATACAAGCATGCAAAATTGGTCAAGAAAAAGGAAAATTTTAAGCACTGGCTACTCCTTTCAATAAACCATAGACATCAGCAATACACCTGTCCCAGCTATCCTTGTATATACATTTAAATTTTGTTTTTCATTTTAAAGAGAAAAGAAAAAAAAAACAAACATTTTTGCTGTTTTTGAGGTGTGTTGATTTTGTCTTCATTGTTGTTGTTTTATTAGTTTTTTTACCTTTAAAATAAAAAAATATTTGTAAGAAGACAATATGCAACCAAGGTGTTTTATACCAAAAAAGAGAGAGACAGTGTGGTGTGGGGTTTAAGAACACGGAGAGGGGGGAAATGTGTCTGCAGCCTCTTAAGAGATCCAAGGATTACTGCAAGTTTGGAGGGGGACGCAGGACCTCATCCCACTGGGAAGACAAGACATCGGTTACTGTCCTGCTACGGGATCTGAGGAAGTGCACTGGGTTCATGGACTGATGGGCTTCCCCAGCCCTTTTCCCATTGGGCTCACAAACTAAATCCGGAATTAACAAATGAAAATGTCACTGAGCTCTATTCTAAACTAGGTTCCTTTCGGAGAGGCCCTAACTGTCAGTTCCCTGATATTGTTACTGTCTTGCTCAAAGTCCATAAACCTTGCCCCCTGTTGCAGTAAGTTAGAGAACAGAGGCAGCTGGAAGGGAAATGTGTCTACTTGTGCTGCTGTAACAAGATGCCACAGACTGGTTAACTTATACAGGACATAAAGGTATTTCCTTTTCCTCACAGTTCCAAAGGCTGAGAAGTCTAAGATCAAGGCTTGGCAGGTTTGGCGTCTGGTGAGGACCCATTCTCTCTGCTTCCAGGGTGGTAACTTACTCTGCATCCTGTGGGAGGGAGGAACACTGTGTCCTCATCCGTCAGGAGAGCAGAAGAGGGATAATTCCCTTTCTCAGGGTCTTTTTTGATAAGGGCTCTAACCCCACTGCTGAGGATTCTGCTATCATGCTGTGATCGTCTCCTAAAGACTCCATCTCTCAGCACTATCACCAATGAGATAAGTTTCAGCACAGGAGTATGGGGGACACATTCAGATCATTGGCAGTAAGTCACATCAGAACTGGAAGACGGGTCCAGAGTGGGGATGCACACCTGTAATTTGAGCATTGGGAACACTGAGGCAGGAGAATCATGAATTCAAGGCCACTCTGTACTGCATAGCAAGACCCTGTCTCCAAAAAAAAGGGAACTGAAAAACTTCTTTTTCCCAACCTTTAATATTTAAAGATTCTGTGTAATTTTAACCCTGTTCTTATTTCTGCATCCTTTATGTTTTAGGAAAATTTTTTCTGTTTAAGATCCTGAGATACTGCAGTAATTTAAAAGCTTCAAAAATCACCACTTTTTAATGTATGAGAGTCTGATCAATTACAATGTCACTAAAATGCTAACCTTTCACCTCATAATTAGCAGATTTTTAATGATACCATTAACAAAGATTGGATGAGACCAAGGCTCTAACAGAGCTGACAAAAGTGTAAAGTAGTGTAAATTTCTAGAAAAGATACTTGAGAAATATGTATCAAAAACCTTTGGCAAAAAATGTTTACATACTTTAGTTTGGTAATTATGCCTTGGAAGCTACCTGAAGAATCGTTTAGAGATGTAAAGATTTGTCAATAGGCATGTTCCTCAGAATTTTATTGGAAATCATGACAAATTAGAAACATTTCAAATGTCCAATATAAGGAAATTGGTAAACAAGATATGGCACACTTATACCAAGTCTTATGCAGTCATTAAAGTCAGATTTTTCTTAATAATTAAAGACATGGGAAAATGTTCATGGGATAATATATTTTAAAACAAACACCTAGCAGTAAAAACATGACATGTTTCCTATTTTGAACCAATAGTTTGCATATATAATGTAAATGTAATTTTTTTAACATTAAAAGAAAATGTTTCAAAATGTTAAAAGTGATTACTCAGGAATTAATGGTGATCTATATTTTCTTCTTATATTGCTCTGTATTTTCCAAACGTTCTTCCATAACCATAACTTTATCATTTTAATTACAATTGTCTGCTAGGCCTGGTGGCACCTGTCTGTACCCAGCACTCAGGAAGCTGAGGCAGAAGAACTGCTGGAAGTTTGAGGCCAACCTGGGCTACATCGGAAGATCCTATCTCAATAAATAAATAAATAAGCAAATACAACTGTCCCTCAGTAGTATACAGGGTTAGTTCCAGAACTCCCAGGGATACTAAATCTTAGCATCTTCAAATCCTTTATATAAAATGGCTTAGTATTTGCATATAACTCACACACATCTCCTTCTATACTTAATTTATCTCTATATTACTTGCAATATCTAATATAATGAAAACACTATATAAGTAGTTTTTATACTACACTGTTTAAAGAATAATAATAAAAAAACTGTACATGTTCAGTACAGATACAATTTTTCAACTATTTTTGTAGTATGAATAATAATAATTGAATAATAAATGTGAATAATAAAGTAATGTAAATAATAAATGTGAAATAATAAATACAGAATTGGCCAATACAGAGAGCTGATTGTACAGGGTGTGTTTGTGTGTGTATTCTGTTATGTTCAAATGCTCATTCCTTTGATGAAATCTAGGTCTAAAAAAAAAAATTCTAAAAATAGGTAAGAGATGCAGACAAAACTTCATGCGTTCCAAGGTCATACGCTGTGCTGCTATGTACAAGATTATTGAGGTATGGATATATTGTACAGACATTTTTATTAACAGGAAACTCTGGCTAAACAGAAACTTCAGAAAATAGAAAATAAACGACTTCATCTTAAGGCTGCTGTATTTGCTAAAGCATAAAAATCACACGCCTTAGAATGGACTGAGGCACTGGAGATCATCTACTCCAGTGGGTTCAAATATTTTAAGTATAGAATCCTTCCCTTAAGTAAAATCTTAGGAAAATCTTCAAATACATAAAAGTGAGGGAGGCAGATCTAAAACTCTATGCATTTTACCTGTGCTCAGAGGAACCAAAGGGTTTTGCAGCTACTGTTTGAAAAGCATTTGGAGCACATTGGTTCCTCTCCCCCCACCCCACCACAGGGGTTCGACATACAAGGGTTTGACTTCACAAAGGCATGGAGCAATAGGCATTCCAGCAGAAACTATGCTTTGAATTGTGAATTTTTTTCTTCTTTTTATTGGTACGTGTTTGTGGTACACAGTAAACCCATTCACTGGGGGTAGTTGGTACCTGTACGTAACACATCTTAACTTTTTTACGTCCCCTTCCCTCCTCTTGCCCAATATCTCTTGCAGTTTAATCTCTTCCTGGGAGAAGTATGCAGCAGGACACTGTCGTGTGCTGCTGCCGGGAGGGGACAGTGAGCCTCCACTCCCAGGCAGTTGTGTGCCACAAATACGCTCGATTACTGGCTTACGACATTTTCCATTTAAAGATGTTTTCAACTTACAAGGAGTTTATAAAGAAATAGCCCCATCATAAATGGGAGGCATCTTTACTGTAAAGGGGTTACAGGAGACATGATTAAAACAAGGGTCTGGAGATGGGGCGAGTATCCTGGATTAACCAAAGAGGCCTGATATCTTTATATGAGAAAGAGGGAAGCAAGAGGGTCAGGAAGATGGGGCACAGGAAGCAGAATCAGAGTGACAGGAAAGGGTCACCCGTCCAGGAACGGGAGCAGCCTCTAGAAACTGCAAAAGGCAAAGCAAACAAATTCTCCCTCAGGGCCCACGGACAGGAATGGATCACACCGTCCCCTCGCTTTGTTAGCTACTGAGACTTCTGACCCACAGCCCTGGACGGCAATGGATGTGTGTTGTTTCAAGCCAGAGAGATCGTGGTCATTTGTTACAGCAACCACAGAAAAGAAGAAGGGGGAGGGGCGGAAAACTAGGGACAGAATAGATCAATCACACCTGCCTGAGATTCTGCAGGCTGTGAGACTCTCAAGGGTTCTCCCCACATGCACCCAGCACCAGCACCCAGTAGAGAGCCTGTGCTCAGTTCATCACAGATGTTGGGCTCCTTGGATCAAATATCAGCAAGCACATACACAGTCTGACTTCCCAGGCACTGTCCTGAGTGGTTTCCATACATTAACTGGTTTAGTCCTCTTGAAGCTATAAGAAGGTGCTATTATTATATCCACTTGACAGGTGAAGAGACTGAGGCAGTGAAACTTTGAGAAGCTTCCCTAAAATTACCAAGCCATTAGATGGCAAGGCCAGGTGTAAACCCAGGCAATTTGTATGTTTTATTACTCTTGCCTCTGAATAGAGGGCAAAGGAAGGAAATGAGGGGAAGAGAGAAAGAAAGGAGGAATAATGGAGTATTTTTCCCTCCAAGAGTTCCCAATGTCTGCTTGGTCTCAGACCAATGGGCAGCCTCCATTCGGTACTTCTCCATCCCACAGGACTTGGGGTACCCAAGCTGAACCTCCTCCTTCAGTGGCTCCAGCACCACACCAGCCTGTGTGTGTGCTCTGTCCAGCTGCCTGCCGCACCGGCTCTCACAGCATGGAGAAATGGATAGGACACATATAAGCCAATTACAGCTGGCAGCCAAGTTTGGGAAAATCACTTTCCCTGGAACCAATTGGGATCCCGTTTTGGAGATAAAAGGGACAGCATATTAGTCTCTGGGGTCAGAAGCAGCTTCCGTGCATTTCACGGAGAAAAAAGGAATCTGAAACGTTTTGAAATGGAAAAATGGGGCCCAGCCAAATTGCTCAGTCAAGGCATTTACAGGGTCTTTAGCGTGACATTCCATGCTGGACCTAGTAGCTTGTTCAAGAATGCAGGTAGAAACATCCGTCCATCTAGAATGTGTGTGTGTTACCCACCCCCACGCCTCCACACGCATCATTCCCTTGGTCACTAAGACAGCCCATCATGCAGCTGTAGAAATGTGGAAGAGAGGATCCTTGAACAACTGAATTTCCCAAATAAACCAAAATCTCATTATTAGCAAGTAGTTAAACCTCCATTCCCATTCAAGATTTTGCCAGCATCAATCTCAGAAAGTTAATGTTATCACTTTATTTTTTTAAATATTATCACTTTTTTAAAAATATGTGGCAGTGGTATGAAATTAGAGAATCTAATAGTTAGAAAAAATGTGGGTGATATGGACTCTAACCTAGAGATATGGCCAGACAGAAATGTTTGGAGAAGCTTAAGTGTAAATATGGTATGAGGCAAAATATTGTGGATTAGGTATGGATTTTTGTCCACTATCTATAAGGAGCAGTCAACTAGCCTGTGCTTGAATACTACCAGGGACAGGGAACTCACTACTAAAGATGACTCAACCCAACCCTGCTTATCCCTAAGCAAAAGAAAAAAAGCAATGTTTTTTACTATAAGACCCACATCTACACCCTTGAGTGCCTCCAAGGTCATGTCTCCCTGGGGACTGCTTTACTTTCAGGGCATCTCTCCAAGATGTGCCTCTAGTGCCTCAGAAGACATAAACCCATCAGTGCATCCACTGAAGCACACATACTCATGTACACATTTAACCTATTTGGTGGCCTAACATCTGTGCAAATGACCAACCCAATTACAACATCAGAGAGAGAAGCCTGGTATGGTAGTGCACACCTGTGCACTCTGGGAGGCTGAGGCAGGAGAATCACAAGTTCAAGCCCAGTCTGGGCAATTTAGCAACTTAGCAAGACCCTGTCTCAAAAAACATGTTTAAAGAGGGGGCTGGGAAACCAGGCATGGTGGCACACCTATGATCCCACCACTTGGGAGGTTGAGGCAGAAGGATTGCCACAAATTCAAGGCCAGCCTGGGTTACATAGTGAGCTCAAGGCCAGCCTGAACTACATGGGGAGATCCTGTCTCCAAAAGTTTTTTTAATTTAAAGGAATATGCTGGGCTTGTGGCTCAATGTGAAAGCCTTTAGTTCAATCCCTGTTACAGAAAAAAAAAAAAAAAGACAAGAAATGAAAGAAGGTGAGAAAAAGAGGAGGAAGAAAGAATAGAAAGAGGAAAGAGAAGAAAAAAGGAAAGGAAGAAAAAGCACAAGGAGAAAGAGAGAAAAGGAGGAGAAGAAGGAAAGAAGCAGGCTGGTGTAAGGGCCCAGAGTGACATGACTACAGCGAATTGGTCATAACTACCCTTTCGCCCACTGGGTCACCCTGAAACGCATCCCAAACCCTGTAAGACAGAGTCAACCAGTCAACTGGGGCCTAAGGACATTGCTCTGTGGTAGAGTTCTTGCCTAGCAAGGCCCTGAGTTCAATTCCTGGTACCACGCGCGCGTGCGCGCGTGCGCGCGCGCACACACACACACACACACACACACACACACCAGCTGAGCATATTGGGCCAGCCACTGATGCCTGGATTGCTTCTTAACTGACACTATTCATATTAATAGTTTTTGAGAAAAGCCACCTACATTCTGGTCTGCTTTGACCCATCTTTGTCTAACTCAGCACATAAAGCCCTTCATCCTGCCTTGGTGTGTCTTGTCACTGCCTAAGGCATACTTCTCCCTGAAAACCTCCTATAAATTGCACTTTGTGCAATCCTGCCTCGGTCTGCCCCTTTCTGTAGGCTCATGGCACCTTCCAGCAGTTCTCATATATGCAGACAAGGTTTTTTGGAAGCAGGTAGTGATGTAGCTTCCTGGAACTGTGTGGGCACTGGTTGATTTGCCCCACACAAAGTGAAAGTTAGATATAAACGTGTTGCCACTGTCCATAGACATCAGATGGAGCACCTTTCGGGCTTTTACAAAGAGCACGACATAAGATGGTGCACAGCTGGAATCCTAGCACCCTGGGAAGCTGGGGCAGGAGGATCGCAAGTTTGAGCCCATGGTAGACAACTTAGCAACTTAGATCCTGCCTCAAAATAAACAAATGTAAAAAGGGCTGGGGATGTAGCTCAATGAAAAGATTTTAGGTTCAATGCAGTATCAAAAAAAGAAGAAAAGAGAGAGAGGAGAAACTCTAAGAATGTAAAACATTGTCAAATGAAAGGAGGGTCTAAACCATTCATTGTCATTTATTCCTATCTACAGACAAAATAGGTATTTGCCCATAAATGGAGAATCATTTCTGTGTGTAATGGTTACCTCTCAGCATATAATGATACAGTAATGGTCTGAGGAGTGTGTGTGTGTCTGTCTGTCTGTCTGTGTCTGTGTTTAGTATTGCTGTTCTTTGTTTTCCAAATTTCCTGCACTGATTAGTGTTACCTTTATAAATAACTGTTTAAAAACTGAAGATCTTTTTAAAATGGAGAATTGGTGCATGGCTGTTTGACATCATACCTAGAACTGAAAATTTTTAGTGTTGTAAAAAGGCTCCATGATGAACTACTTGAACCCTTTCACTAGAAATACTGGAAAATTGGGCCCCCAAAAGGTAAGTGATTTGCCCAAACTCACACAGCTACAGTGATAGGCAAGTCCCTTGTGAAAGCAAGGCTGAAGCCAAGTGACACCAAATAATCCTCTGGCCCAAGCACTTTGTTAAATATTAGGTGCATTAGTCATGGAGCAAGGGCCAGCAGGGTGCGCCTGCCCCCTGGAGGTGAGGCCTATATAGCTGTTCTGTTCATGGGCCATTTGAACAAGAAGATCAAAGCCATGGTGTCTGCCTCCAAGCACTCAGACCCCAGGATTTACCATTTGGCCCTATGAAAAAGAGATGCCATCTGACTATGGACCACTTATGCTGGTAAATTGTTCAGCAGCTCCTTAGAGGTGAAAGGAATTTTATAGACAGCCAGGATTGGGCCTAGAGCTCACGGTAGAGAACTTCCTTAGCACATGTGAGACCTGGGGTTCAATCCCAGCACCACAAAAACACGAGTGGGCATCCAGAAACAACATTAAATCCAATATAATCGCTGCCCTTCAGAAACTATGCTGAGGTTTCCCCTCTGGGCACCAAGGATAGACATGCAAGACAGGCTGCTGATTCCCGCTAAAAAAGCTGTGAGCAAAATCTATATACAAAGCAAAGTGAAACTGATTTGTTTTGTTTTGTTTTGTTTTTGGTATCAGAAATCAGCCTCAGGACCTTGTGCTTGCCAGGCAGGCACTTGTGCCGCTGACCTGTATCTCCGGCCCTGATTTGTTTTAAAAATCACTTTCAGAGCAAGAACAGTAAAACTCATACTATATCATATATACTATATACTATATATTATATACCATATAATATGTACTATATATTCATACTATATGAGAACTGGACAGGATTTTGAAAATTATCCAGTCCACATCTTTAGATCTACAGATGTAGATGTTGAGGTCCTTTAGTTTTTAGAGTAAATGTCCCTGACCCTCCCCAACCCCACCCTATTGGAAGATCAAAGTCTATCTCTCACTAGACTCTAAAATCTGAAATAAAGGGTCCACGTCTCTCTTACTTGCCATGATGGATGTGTGGGTGGATGGATGGATAGATGGATTAAGACTAAAATCCAAACCCTCTAAATACCAGCCAAGTTATTCCAAGAATTTTATAGTCAAACTTCATTTTGTGTTCAGAAACAATGTATATATTGATAATTCCCTGTCAACAAATTGATTTAAAAGAACTAATGGCTGTTTCCATAAATGAAATCTACCCTTAGAGGATACATATTTGACATGCACTGGATTTTAAATGTATATATTCATTCAACAAACATTTCTGAGCACTTATTATGTGACAGGTTCAGTGCTAGGTACTTGCCACATATGATTTTTTTGTTTCTTGGCTTTCTAGACATTCTATTATGCAATGTATATTTATAAATGAAACAAACATTCAAATGAATGTTCTATATGTTCTGGAATTTGAAAATGTTCACAGTACACCAGCCATGATAGCATTTTCCTGTAGCCCCAGCTAGTTGGGAAGCTGAGGCAAAAGGACACGCTTGAACCTGTGAGATTAAGACCAGTCTGGACTACATAGTGAGGCCTTGTCTCAAAACAATTTTTTTCAAAATAATAACAATAATTTTGGAATGTTAACACTTTCAAGTAACTATTTTGGATGGCAGAACTCATACTGATCTGTAATACATACAGCTTTGAATATCGAAAATGAGTCTCATGATTTTAGACACATTTGTAATGTTCTGAGTTATTACAGCAGTGAAGTCTACTTTTTGCAAGGACTCAAGACAGTCTTTCCTGATTTCATAGAAAGATGCCTTTATGAGAAAATGCTTGCTTTAAGCCAACAACAGTAGTGTTAGCAAGACCTCTTAGAATGAGCCTCACCAGAGGTACCAGATGCTGCCCCTGACCCCGAACTACAGGCAAAGTCATTCTTATTCAGAGATCCTTCCTGATAAAGGGAGTGAATGTTTCCCAATAGCTCAAGGGATGAGTGAATGAATAAACAAACAAGTGAATTTTAGAAAAAATCAGAAGGGAGCCAGAAGACATGGCACAAACCTCTAATCCTGGCACTCTAGAAGCTGAGGCAAGAGGATTACCATGAATTTGAGGCCAGCCTGAGGTACATAGCGATTTCAAGGCCAGCCTGAACTATATATCAAGACCCTGTCTCAAACAAACAAAAAAAGAAGAGGAAGGAGGGCAAAGGGTATCAGAGACCTTCTGAACCCTCTAATCTCCTGAAGCATAACTCTCTATATCTCTTCCTCAACATCTGACATTCTATCATTATAGCCCCATTGCTTTAGATCAGCGATTGGCAAGCTACAGCCCCAAAGGCCAAATTTAGCCCACTTTCTGCTTTGTAAAAATTTTATTGGAATACAACCACACCACTTTTTTCTTTATTGTCTGTGGTTGCCTTTATATCAGAAGAGCAAGGTGGAAGGCCAGGCGTAGTGGCGCACGCCTGTAATCCCAGCACTCGGGAGGCTGAGACAAGAGGATCACTGAGAGTTTGACGCCAGCCTGGGCTACAAAGTGAGCTCAAGGCAAGTCTGAACTGCATAGTAAGACTCTGTCTCAAAAAGACAAAAAACAAACAAAAAAACTGTGTAAAGAGAAAAGCAAGGTGGAGTATAGTCCCTCGGTGTCTATGGGAGATTGGTTCTAAGATCCCCAGCAGTTACCAAAAATTGCAGACACTCACTTCCCATATACACATGATGTCATCTTTGCATACAGCCTCTGCACATCCTTCTGTGTACTTTTTTTTAAGAAAGAGAGAGACTCTAACTATGTTGCCCAGGCTGGTCTCTCATTCTTAGACTGAAGCAATCCTCCCACCTCAGCCTCGTGTGTAGCTGGGACTACAGATGCACGTCACCATACTTGGTTTCTTCATATAGGTCAAATCATCTCTAGATTATGTATAATCTTAATCCAGTGTAAGTGCTATGTAAATAATTGTTATGTTGCATTGCTTGGGGAATAATGATGAAAAACTTTCAGTATAAATGTAATTTTTAAAAATATTTTTAGTACAGATGTAATTTTTTAAATTATTTTCTCCTTTTCTGTTTTTTTTTTTTTTTTGCTTTTGTTTTTGTTTTCTCCAGTACCAGGCACTGAACCCAAGAGTGCTCTACCACCGAGCTACATCCCCAACTCTTTTTATTTTTTTTATTTTGAGACAGGATCTCACTAGGTTACCCAAGTGGGACTCAAATTTGTGATCCTCCTGCCCCAGTCTCTCTCTGTGCTGGAATTACAGACATTACCACCACACTTGGTTTTCTTTGTAATATTTCAATCCATAATGAGTTGAATCTGCAACAGCAAAATCCCTAGATTCAGGGCTGGGGATTTAGCTCAGTGGCAAAGCGCCTGCCTGGCAAGCGCAAGGTCATGAGTTCGGTTCCCGGTACCGGAGAAAAACCAAAAACAACAAAAAAAAATATCCCTAGATTCACAGGGCCTAGAGTAATTGCAGCAAACACTCTGGCCTGCAAAGCTGAAGTTTGACAACCACTGCATTATTTTTGTTCTTTCTTTTCCCCACATTTATTGTGGTACAATGGACAAGTACCAATCATAGATATTCAAAGTATATGATGTGAAAAATAATTATGAAATGATTACCTCAGTCAAGCTAAATACCATATTCATCACTTCTCATTGTTTCCAAGTGCCTGTGTGTGCATGTGTGTGGTGAGAATATTCAAAATCTTTTGGCAAATTCCAAGTACACAATAATTCTTTTTTTCTTTTTTTTTTTGTCTTTTTGAGACAGGGTCTCACTATGCAGTTCAGGCTGGCCTTGAGCTCATTTTGTAGTCCAGGCTGGTCTCGAACTCGCAACAATCCTCCTGCCTCAGCCTCCCACATGCTGGGATTACAGGCGTGCACCACCAAGCCTGGCAATAACACATTATTATTAACTACACTCATCATGCTGTCCATGAGGCCTCCAACTTAGTAATCTTGTAACTGCCAGTTTGTACCCTTTGACCAAAAGTCTCCCCATTTCCCCCTCCAGTGACCTATAGTAACTACTCTTCTGTTCTCTGTTTCTTTTTTTTTCATTCAAATGTTATTGGTACATTGTGGGCATACATAATGATCACATTGATCGTGGGGAATTTGTACCTGTACCTGATTTAACTTGATTCTTTTTTTTCCATTCCCCTACCTTCCCTTCTTCCCCTCCCCACTTACAAAAGCTTTGTTTCCATTTTTTCCTTCTTTTTCATTACTTTTTTTTTTTTTTTTACTTTTCCCTGCTTTCCTTTCCCTCTACCTGTTCTCCATTCTATGAGTATAAATTTTTCAGATTACACTTTTTTCTGAGATGGAGTTTTTGCCTTTCTGTGTCTGCTTTAGTTCACTCAGTATAATATCCTCCAGATTCATCTACACTGTCAAAACGGCAAGGTTTTCCTCTTTTTTAGTATTCCATTGTAGCTACATGAAAATGTGATTGTGGTCGGGTATGATGGCGCATGCCTGTAATCCTAGCACTCGGGAGGCTGAGGCAGGAGAATCCTTGCGAGATCGAGACCAGCCTGGACTACAAAGTGAGCTCAAGGCCAGCCTAAACCTCATAGCGAGACCTTGTCTCAAAAAGACAAAAAAAGAAAGAAAGAAAATGTGATCGATAAATGTAGAGAGAGAGATATATAATCACTTTTTTTTTTCATTTGTCTGTTCCTAGAGTTTGAATGTGTCACCTCCAAAGTTCAGGTGTGGAAATTTAACCACTGGAGAGAGAGGGAACTGGGTGGGGGATGTGAAAGAATCCAGACGTGTTATGTGTGTGCACTAACTCGCCACAATGAATGCGATCATTACGTACTGCAGACCTGCACAGTACAAATAAAAATCAAAATTAAGAAAAGAAATGTGATCATATTGAGGGGCCGAGCTTTAAGGGATGATGAGGCCGTGAGGGGCCCTCCCCACACAAACGGGGATAAAAGGATCCTTACCAAAGTAGCTCCACACAGCACTCCGTTCTCCGGCACCTCTCCCTCTACAGGGGCAGCGCTCGAGGTGCACTCTGGGAAACAGATGCTGGCCACTTGCTAGATAACTAACCTTCCAATGTCCTACTCTTAGGCTTCCCAGACTCCAGAACTAGGAGAAATAAATATCTAGTGTTTATAAATTAGTTATAATTTATCACCTATAGCATTAATATACTTTATATTTATTTGCAGTATTTATAAATTATAACATTAGATTTTGTTACAGCAGCACAAATGACTGACATCTCTTGACACCTAGGTTGTTACCATATCTTGAGTATTTTGGTCAGTTTGTTTTTTGTTTTGGGGGGGATTTTGTCTTTTTTGAGACAGGGTCTCACTATACAGTTCAGGCTGGTTTGAGTTCACTTTGTAGCCCAGGCTAGTCTCAAACTCACAACGATCCTCCTGCCTCAGCCTCCCAAGTGCTGGGATTGTAGGCACACACCACCACACCTGGCTTCTTGAGAATTTTGAATAATATTTCAATGAACATAGGAATACAGCTATTTCTTCAAAACAAGTTTTTAATTTGTAGTTACTATGAAGCTTACACGAAACAAAGCTGGGGGTTATAGCTCAGTGGCAGAGCATGTACTTAGCGTGCATGCAGCCCTTTGTGTAATTCCTACCAACAAAAAAAAAAACCTTATAACAATCTGTGTTAAGTTGATAGCTACTCAACTTTAATCACATACATAGTAGTCAGCTTTGTTGTCACTATTACAAAATGGCAGAGATAATTAACTTATCAAGAGTAAAGACAATATTTTGTGGTACTGGAGATTGAACCCAGGGCCTTTGCACTGAGCTATATCCTCAGTCCTTTATTTCTGAGGCTGGGCTCAAACTTGTGATCCTCCTCCCTCAGCCTTAAGAGTACTGGGATTACAGGAGTGTGCCACTATGCCCAACTAGAGAAAAGATAATTGTAGCTCACAGTTTTGAAGGTTCTTGTCCCTGACTGATGTGCAGTTGTTGTCCATTTTTGTTCCTCTGTGTTGTTATAGTTTTCTGATGGGATCCTGGAGCCCTTCCAGAGCTGTTTTCATTCATGTATAGCTGTCTAACTGTCACTGGGGAAAGAAGCATGAAGGTTGGCATCTCTTACTGTACTCTATGCTTCCATCACTTCTGCTTTGTTTTATATTTTTCAGAGGCAGGATCTTACTATGTTTCCAGGGCTGGAGTGCAGTGGCTTTGCACAGGCACAATCCCAGTACTAAGACTTAAGAAAGATATCCAAGTAGCACAGTACACTACATCCTCAACTCCTGGGCTCAAGCATTCCTCTGCCTCAGCCTCCCAAGCAGCTGGGACTTCAGACATGAGTCACCAGACCCAGCAATTACCTCTGCTTTAGGTTATAGTCTTTTAAAGTGTCATTGCTGTATCAGTCACTTTCCCACTACTGGGGCAAAATACCCAATACCCCCAACTTAAAAGAGGAGAGATTTATTTTTTTATTTTAAAAATAAAAAGAAGGAAATATTAACAGACAGACAACGTTTTACAAAATAGCAAAAGAACAGTACAGACAATATAGAGTTACAAACAAAGTGGTAGGAAATCAACAATGCTTGTTGTATTACATATTGATATCTTCAAAGTGGTTTCTCATGAAAACAGATAGAGACATGCAATGCTGATCAACCAAGGACTCATTGGCAGCTTCTTTCAGCAAAGAAATAGAAGACAGTAGAACAACTATGTTAACTATCCTGTATATACCTACATACAAAATTTCTAGAGCAGAGGTTTAATTTGGCTCATGGTTTGGAGAGATGCTGTCTACGGGTGGCTGTTTCCAAAGTGGAAATGGATGGTAAAAAGGCAGAGCAGAGGACAGCTGCCCAACACATGCCAGCCAGGAAACAGAGGGAGCAAGAGGGACGAGCTGGGGACAAGAATTCACCCTTCCAGGTGACACGTTCAGTGACCCACTCATTCCAACCAGCCCCCACCTGGTTCGGATCATCCCCAAGATCTAATCACCTTATAAGCACATGAGCCTCTGGGAGACTATTTAGATTTAAACCATAATATTTTGCACCTGGATCCCAAAAGTTCATGCCCATCTCACGGAAAATACATTCAGTCCATATCTAACAGTAACCAAAGTCTTAATAATTTTACCATTACTAAAAACTTCAAGTACAAAATCTCCTCTGAAACTCGAGGCAAATTCTTTTTTTTATTTTAAAGAGAGAGGAAAAAGACAATAAAAATGACACACAATTTCAAAACAAGATGATAGGAAATTCACAATGTTTATTATATTGCATATTATCTCCAAAATAGTTGCTCGGATTACAAGATATAGGCATGCAAAACTGATCAAACAATATAAGCATTAACTGTTCTTTTCAATGAACTAATAGAAATTAGTAATATAATTATCTTAGCTACCTTGTGTATGCATGCATATATATTTTTTTAATTTTTCCTTCTTTCTTTTCTCCTTTCAATCAAAACTTAGGGGCTGGGGATATAGCTCAGCAGTTAGAGTGCCTGCCTGGAAAGTGCAAGGTCCTATGTTCAATCCCTAGCACCAAAAAAAAAAAAAGCTAATCAAAAAAGTTAAATATTTCCAACATGCAAAGCCTCGGGGTAAACATTCCCATTCCACATGGGAGGATAGAGGAATAGATATAAATGAACCAAAGCAAGGCCAAAACCCATTAGAGCAAACATTAAATCCTATACCTGTGTGTCCATCACCCAGGGCAGGTTGCACTCTAAAAGGCTTGGGCAGCTCACCTCTATGGCCTTATGGCCTTACTGGCTGCAGCCCACCTGGCCTCTGTCTTGAAATGCTTCCATTCACTGCCTGCAACTTTGCTCAGCAGATGTTCCATGTTCCTTGCATTTCCAACTTCTTGAAATCTCCCTACAGTTTTGGCTTCATTCTCAGAACTTTATACTCTCCTCTTTTGGGGACACACTATCTAGCTTCCCAGACCTTTCTCTGTGACCCCACAACTCTTGTATTCTGCATGTCATAAAAACCAGCACCATATGAATAATGACAAGGTCTGCCCCATCTTGAGCAGTAGCCAGGCCCCACTGGACCATGACTGTAAAGGCCTTCAAGTCCCTGGATGGCTGAGTATGATCAAATGAATCCTGAGGAACTAATTTCCTATACCACCTTTCTTAAGCAGAGGCCTCAGAGACTCTCTTCTCAAATGAAAGGTTAATATTTCTTCACCTTGGAGCCTGTGATGGGTAGAGTCTTACTGACTCCTGAAATGTCATCTTTCTTACTGTCCTGATGCAAAGTACAATGGTACCTCAGTTCATGAATTTAATTTGTTCTACAATTTTTAATAAGATGGCCACATTTGTGTTTGTGTGGGAAAGATGGCCATGACTGTGTTTGTCACCTGATGCAGAGTTTGCAAACAAAAACTAAATTTTGCCAAACATTTCTGTTTGTGAATGAAATTGTTTGCAAATAATAACATTTGTGAACTGAGGTATCACTGTATCTGGCTCCTTTTTAATGTCAGTCTTTTCAGCAACCACACTTTCCTCAGCCCCAATTTTCCAGACATTTCCTTTCTGACCAAGCTGCAATTTTTTTAAATCATTCCACTCTGATTTTTGCTCCTTATTCTCACTGTGGATCTGGCTAAAAGCAGTCAGCAATAGCCATGCCACACTCTGAACATTATTAGACTCTCTAGAAACTTTCTCCACCAGATCAATTAGTCTGCCACATTTTACTTTAGCCTGACGCAAAGTCTTAAAACATGGATTTAAAAAAATATATACAGGGGCTGGGGATTTAGCTCAGCGGCAAAAGCGCCTGCCTGGCAGGCGCAAGGTCGTGAGTTCGGTTCCCGGTACCGGAGAAAAACCAAAAA
>NW_004955433.1:10862579-10893837 GCF_000276665.1 Chinchilla lanigera
AAAAAATAAAAAATAAAAAATAAAAAAATATATACAAAGGGCTGGGAATTTAGCTCAGCGGCACAGCGCCTGCCTGGCAAGCTCAAGCTCATGAGTTTGATTCCCAGTACCAGAAAAAAAAAAAGGAATTGAAAAAAATATAGACAAGTTCCTTGCCAAAATGTGATATGGGTGGCTTCTAGTCAAATTGCCAATAGACTCCTCGTTCCCATCTGAAACCCCATGAGACCAACCTTTACTCTATGCATTCCTATCAGCATTCTGGCCTTCTGAGTTCCAACCACAAACTTTCATCCATCTGTGTTTATAACATTCTAGGCCTTCTCCAGCCTACATCCCCAAATCTTTCCAAACACCTCCTAAAAACCAGTTTCAAAGGCTTTGGAACCACATGGTCATGCATAGTCACAGCGATGACCCCACACCTGGCACCAGCTTTCTCTATTGATCATTTTCCTGTCCCTGGGACAAAGACTCAATGCTCCCAACTTGAAAATGGAAAAGTTTAATGTGGCTCATGGTTTGAGGGGATTCATTCCATGCACGGCTGGTTCCAAGGTAAAAACAGCATGGTGGGAGAAAAACTGCTCAATCAATGGCAGCAAGGAAGCAAAGGGGGTGAAATGGAGGGGAGCAGCCAGGCTCAAGAACACACCCCTCCAAGTCACACCTCCAGTGACCCGCTTCCTCCAACCAGGCCCTACCTTCCAGCAGCGTATTCAGCTATGGATTAATCAGTGGATTAATTAGCCAGTGAACATAGCACCTCCATGATCCAATCACTTTCCAAACACATAGAATTGGGAGGACATTTTAGATCTAAACCATAATACTTGGAAATGGTGACACTTTTAACCTATTATCCAATTATACTTCAGGGTGAATTGGTTTATCCCAAAGTCTTTTAGCTGTTTTACAAGTTAAAGAAGTACAAAGAACTCAAGGTTTTTACTATGTCAGGGAGAACATCTCGGGGAAAGAAATGAGCCCAGAAATTAAAAAATAGAAGAATGATAAATAGGCATTGCTTATTTTAGTTATCTGGGGGGTTTTTATGTTTTTGTTTTTGTTTTTGTTTTTGTTTTTTTGGTACTGGGAATCAAACTCAGGACCTTGTGCTTGCCAGGCAGGTGCTTGTGCCCCTGAGCCATATCCCTGGCTTTTACAGTTATCTGACCTGTGATCAAGATGGAGACGAGGCTAAAGACTGTAAAGACTGCCACATTTGGAATAGCAAGAGTGTCAGATTTCAGAATCCAACCCCAATGGTTCTCTTTTTCAATTAAAAGAAAACTCAATATTCTGATATTTCTTCCATGTAACAGATCCCTCTGCTTTCAGGCATGTCACTTTGCTTCCCTTTCTCTGTGGTTTGAAGAGTTGGAGAAACTGTTTTAGATTGCACCCATCCCAAGTTATGCACTTCCGATTTTTTTTCTCAACTGACCTCATTTAGCAGGGTGGAAGGCAGTTTTTCCTAGTCTATTAAGACTTCAATAAAATCATCCATTTCTAGTTAACTGGAATAGTATTCACATTTAGACCTGCATATTAATTGGCTGATAACGAGATGATAAAACCTCTTTTCTCTGCAGGTGTACCAATCAATTTCAATGAAATAGAAAAAATGAGTTCTTTTCTTGTTGTATCTGAAATTAAAAAGTGATTTATATTTTCTAATAAAGTGGTTTCATTGATCTCCTTCTGAAAATGTATGGTTTCATTTGCACCCTTTTAAATTATAATAGTTTCCGTTTGTAAAAGAATGATTTTCCAATATCATTTCTGGCTTCCAATTGATGATTAACTTTAATATGGATTTGAAGGGGAATGTTTGAGGGTCAGGAAGAATATGGCATTAAGAGACTCCATTCCCTCAATACAAAAAGAAAGAAAAACTGCTGCTTTTAAAGACCTTAGTATCCTCAGCCTACAGAATTCTTTTCCTAAATACAGTGCTGTCAAAGGAAGTTATGTTTTCCTCCAAGAAATCCATTTTTCTATTTCACAAATTTCCTTTTGTCATAGAATTTTATGCCTGCACCAATTGTTTTTCATTTCTGTTGTGTCAGCCTGACTGCAAGGCAAATGGGGTACATTTTTTCTCTCTGCTTTCCCATCACCAGCAGCAAATGCTTACTGGGAGAGGCTTATAGAATGCTGTTGCTATCAGCTGAATTCTGGCAGTGTGAAAATGAGTACAGCAATTATATTTCACTTTAATTTAGTATTATGGTCTTCTTCTAAGCCATAATAATTAAGCAGCCAGGAAAGGAAACTATATTCTAAATATGTGATGGAAAATCACAGAGTTCTGGGCTGGCAGTGAGGAATCAGGGCCATCTCCTTTCTGCACCACCCAGAGGCACCTGGATTCATACTCAGGCTACAAACACATGCCGAACGGACTCAAGGCAGCACATGAGCATTAGGTTTCATAAAGCCAGGAAGCAGGAACTTTGTCTGATTAATCACATAAGGGATAAATGTTGGCTGATATGCCAGTTAACTTTCTTCTCACTGAGACTGACTACCTGACACCCACAGGTTAAAAGAGGAGAGGTTTAGTTTACCTCACAATTTCAGATGATTCAGTCCCTGGTTAGCTGGATCCAAGGCAGGATCATCATGATGGAAGAGTGTAGCAGAGCAAAGATACTTAGTTCATGGCAGCTGGGAAGCAGAGCAGGGGAGCAGCGCCAGAGAGGAAGGAACCAGGGACCTCATAGACCTCAAGGCCGTGGCCCCATGACCCACCCAGACACTTCCAGAAGTGCACTCCACCAATCCTCCTGCCAGATCCCAAAGCCAATCAAGTTGACGCCTCACCCTAACCACCATAGTGGGTGGATGAGTGGATGGATGGATGGATGGATAGATGGATGGATGGATGGATGGATGGATACATAGACGGATAGGTGGGTGGACCGATAGGTGCATTGTCTTAGACTCTTTCTCATCACTGAGACACAATACCCAACACCCACAATCTAAGGAAGGGAGGTTTACTTTGGATCACATTTTCAGTTCATGATCAGCTGGCTCCAAGGTAGAAGAAGGATGGCGGAGGGGCATAACAGACAAAAAAGTTGCTTACACTGTTTTCTCCTCATAAAGTCTTTCTCCCACAGGGCCTTTCAGTATGCTAACTCTTCAGTTTGACAAGCACCTATTCATTCTTGAGATTTTGGT
Source organism: Chinchilla lanigera (assembly GCF_000276665.1). Classification (NCBI taxonomy): domain Eukaryota; kingdom Metazoa; phylum Chordata; class Mammalia; order Rodentia; family Chinchillidae; genus Chinchilla; species Chinchilla lanigera. Next base: position 10,865,772 of record NW_004955433.1, read on the forward strand.
GCTTTGTTTTGTCTTGTTTTGTGTTTGAGGGATAGGAATTGAGCAGGGCCTCAGGTGTGCTGAGAACAGGTTATATTGTACTGCTGTGCTATACTCCCACCCCATCCTTGAGAACTTGAGCCCTAAACTCACACAAGGCTTTCCTCAGAACAAGCTTTGCTGGTGTCTCAAAATGAAACTCCCAATTATTGATTCCAAAGCATTTGTCACTGTTGGAATTTCACATTTTCTTATTTGATTATCAATTATTTGATGTTTCTTATTTGATTACTTATTTGATTACTTTCTATTTTGATTACTCTCCTAGGCTGTAAGCTCCATGAACAACGAGAGTAGGTGTCCTTTTGCTCACCACCAACTCCCCAAGGTCCCCCAAAAGCCTGGAATATGTCACACACACAACATTTGTCAAAATTTAAAAGGGGCATTAATGAAAGAAGAGTGAATGAAGGGGTGGATCGATGAAACCTCCAAGGCCCCTGACCCCTGCGGTCGTATTTGTTAGCTTGCCCAGACTCTGCAGTCTTCTCTTGGCAGTTTGAGAATTTTTTCAAAAATATCATTTTTTAAATCCCCCCCCCCCAAAATAACCCAATAAAAAAGATCAAACCAGTAGCCTTCCTCTTTGGCACAAATCCATGTCATAGAAAGAGCTGTTAATCCCCTAATGATGCCCCTCTGCCCTACAGCATATGACGGTAAGGAGCAATTAGCTTTACAGCTATCATATGAAAAGCGTGCAGTGCGTTAAGTTGGAATTGATTTTTATCTAATCTGTGTTTTTATGGGCAAAAATCAAGTTTTTCTGAGCCAGTTTGGTTAAAAGGGCGAATTGTTGAGACTTACAAGCCTTGGCCTTCCCAATCAAAGAAGGGCCAGAGCTCACCTCCACTCTAGCTTTACTTTCCTTCCACTGTATACTGGGCTCAACTCCCCTCAGGTATAAATGTCTGGGTTCAGGCATGCGCACCTCCTTCATCATTTATCTTTCCTGCCCATGACTTATGCCCTGCCGCGGGTCACTGGCCTCGGGAATGTAGCTTTGTAAGTTCCACTGTGTGGCCCTGACTCAACTAAGCACTTAAATTCTGGTTAGTTTCTGCCAAGAGTAAGGACCGGAAGATAGATGAGGAATGATAAAGGGAGACATGGCCTCCACTCTGCAAATCATTTCTCCTTGTTCATCCCAGATGATAAAAATACCATCTTCAGGGCCAGGCTGTAGCTCAGTGGTAGAGCAAGTGCTTAGCATGCACAAGGCCCTGGGTTTAATTCTCAGCAGCACACACACACAAGAATTTTATTTTTGGCGAAGTGCAGATGTTCTTAACTCAGCACATGAGATGGAGAATTTTGAATATGCCAGTAACACTCATGCCAGACCCAGAGAGTCAGCATTTCCATGCATAGGCACTGGGCATCTATGGGTTTGTAAAGCTCTGATGCATAAATGAAGTTGAGAGTCCATGATGCTCCAGCACGCTATAGCTTGCAAGGAGCACTCAAAAAGGATGAGGCAAGGAAAGTGATAATCATCCCATCATACAGACATGGAAACTGAGGCTCAGAGCCATTAGGTGACTTGCCCATGAACATATAGTTTGCACATGAACCGATCTACACTCAAACAAAGATGTTAACCTCAAAGCCCTTGAATACAGAATGAACGAAGGGTAGTATATACTCAACAGCTAATAAGAATAATGTGTTTTCCAGGCATGGTGGAGCACGCTTGTAATCCCAGCATCTGAGGGACTGCAGCAGGAGGATTTTGCAAGTTCAAGAGCAGCCTGAGCCACAAAGTGAGCTCAAGGCCAGTCTGAACTGCATAGTGTGACCTTGTCTCAAAAAGTCAAAAAAGACCAAAAAAAAAAAGAATAAAGTTTTAACTGGGCATGGTGGTACACACTGTAATCCCAGTTCTTGGCCCGAGGATTGCCATAAGTCCAAGGTCAGCCTGGGCTACACAGTGAGTTAAAGGCCAGCCTGGATTACATAGTGAGACCCTGTCTCAAAAAAAGAAAGAAAAAAGAATTGCCGGTTCAAGACAGTGTAGCCTGAGACTGTTTAGCTGGGTTGGTATTGAGTTGATAGCTCTTTTAATTTATTTTCAAGTTTCTAGGGGAATACTCTGGTGCTCACTGTCCTTCTTTGGAAATTCCTTCATAAAGATATTGTGGTTAGTGTTATGTGGCCTTGATACCCTCTTCACGTTGCTGGGTAGCAGGTAAGACATAAAGCAGACCACTGGCTTCTTGGGAAGCCATTTACAATAAAGTGAACGCTAGGTGATTACTTGACCACTACCAATAGCAGATCAAAGGGAACCTTAGGAGCGGTATCTGGGGCTTGTACACTGGGGCAAAAGTGAAGAGGCCATGGACGAAGTGAGAAATACAGGCAGAGCTATTGAAAATGAAGCAGAGGGGTTGGGGATTTAGCTCAGCGGCACAGCGTCTGCCTGGCAAGCGCGAGGTTGTGAGTTCGATTCCTCGTACCAGGAAAAAAAAAGAAGAAGAAGAAGAAGAAGAAGAAGAAGAAGAAGAAATGAAAATGAAGCAGATAGAAGTCATAAGCACAACAGCAACACAAGACCTGAGGTAGCTGATACCCACTTTAGGGCTACTATTGCTGTTTTGGATCCTCAACTTATCCACTGTCCCAAAACCCAAAATGTGCAACTTCTTGGGCAGTTGTTTTTCTCCTTCACCCCCGCTGAGTATTCCTTTTTTTTTTCCCCCCTGAGTATTCCTAAGTGTTCCTAAGAGTATTCCTTGCACCTGTAAAGCAGTTAAGGAATGAGAATAACAAGGCATCTCCCTGCTCGCTATGTGTCTCAGGGGAGATTGCTTTGGCCTCCAGCCTCCAGAAAGATCCATGCCCGGAGAGCTTTGGAGTTTCCCAGAATCCTCCGCACCTTGGAGAAACTGCAGAGCATCCGCAGATCTGGCCAGTGAATAGTGGAGACGTTCTTCATTCCTTTGTCTCTGCTGCCCTCTAGTGATCACTCTGCTCGATCGTTACACACATTTCTTTTTTTTTTTTTTTTCTTTTTTTACAAAGTTTACAAAATCCAAAACCTAGAAAGAAGCATCTTACAAGTTTATCCATCACTTCATAGAAATTCATGTACTGTACGTATTGATATGTTTGCTCTTCTGTATATATAGTAAACTTCAATTAAAGTTATTGCTGCGTGGAGTGGCGCTCTCCAGGGCTGACAGGCAGGAGGATCGTTAAGTTCAAACCAAGTCTGGGCAACACAAACATAATGAGACTCTGTCTCTGTAAATAAATAGGTAACAAATTTAAAAATAATACATAAATAATAAATCAATTAAAGAGAATCTAGAGTTGTAGTTTAGGGCCGGGGATGTAGCTCAGTGGCACAAGCACCTGCCTGGCAAGCGCAAGGTCCTGAGTTTGATTCCCAGTACCCCAAAAAAAAAAAAGTTGTCTTTTAGTGTGACCACCCGGAGTTCAATTTCCAGCCTATTATTTTATTATTATTTAGGGCTGGGAATTATTTATTTTAGGGCTGGGAATATAGCTCCGTGGTACTGGGCTTACCTAGCATAGTCCGGGCTCTGGGCTTGATTAAATTACATACACTTTTTGCCCGACACTCGAAACCAAAGGAGGAGGGGTTTATTTTGACTCAGCTTGTAGAAGTTTCAGTCCACAGTCAGCCAGCTCCAAGCCAAAAAGGAATGCAGAAGAAGGCTGCTCCTTTTTTTTTTTTTTTTTTTTTTTTTTAGTTTTTTTTCCAGCACCAGGAATCAAACTCACGACCTCGCGCTTACCAGGTAGATGATGTGCCACTGAGCTAAATCCCTAGCCCCAGCGAATCCTATCTTGTTGGCCAGGAAACAGAAAGATTGGAAGAGCCAGGAAGGAGATGCACTTCCGGGTCACTCCCCCGCCCCCACCTGCCTCTTCACCCCCACCTCCCTCTGGCTCCTTTAAACCAATCACTTTCCAAAAGCACCACCTCTGAGTGCATAAGCTCCTGGAGGACAGATGATAGATAGAAGTGAAGGAGAGAGGGAGAGAAAGAGAGAGAAAGAAAGGAGGGGAGAGAGAGGGAGAGAGAGAGTGACAGAGAGAGAGAGAGAGAGAGAGAGAGAGAGAGAGAGATCCCCAGCCCTTTGTTTACTTTTTATTTTGGGACAGGTTCTCTCTAAATTGCCCAAGTTAGGCTAAAACTCATAATCCTCCCCCCTCAGCCTTTCAAAGTGCTGACATTATAAGTGTGAGCCACAGTTGATTATTATTACCGGAAAATCTACCCATGCTGGCTGTAGTAGTGCATACCTATAGTCCCAGCACTCTGGGATGCCGAGGTAGAAGGATTGCGAGGTTACGCTTGGCTGCATAGCAAGTTGTGGCCAGCTTGGACTACACAGGGAGACCTCATGGCAAAAAAAAGCGGGGGGTTGGTGGTCAGAGATTATGGTGGTTTCCTATGGCAGGGGACACTGTCTGGTAGACAGTGGCCCAGGGAAGAGAAGAGCATGAGTCTGATTTTGGGCAAATGAAGATTCATGTGCCTTTAAGGATATATCAGTGCATTCACTTATTGAACACACAATCACCCAGTCCTCCATAGGTGCCAGGAGCAGTTCTGGGTGTTTTTCCTCCTAAAGTTCAGATTGCAGCTCACCCTCTTACCTCTGTCAAACGCTGCCCACTTACCCTCGCCAGATGAAAATATATTCATTACCTTCAGAATTTTTCTGGGGGCGCTGACTCCCCAGACACTCGGAACTCAGTGCTCTCTGTGATCCGGAGATCCCATTTCCTCCCTTCACTTACTACGTTCCCAGAGGAACCATACTAGAATCTGGTGGGTGAGGACCTGACCATGAAGGTGGATCTGGTATTGCTGCATCTGAGGGGCGAGCACCACTGCTCTGCTGTCCAAGCAGCCCACTGGGATTCTGAACTCAGCCCCAATAAAAAAATTAGAGGGACAAAGTTTAATGGAAGGAAAACACTGTATTTGTAAACAGAAGGAGGAGGAGAAGAGGAAGAGGAAGAGGGGGAGAGGGAAGGGGAAGGAAAAGATAGCTACGCTGATCAGAAAGAATCAGGGTAGGGGCTCTGGAAAGATGGGGGACCCGTGGGCCTTTGTTCCTGGCTGCTTTGGGGTAGGGGGCGGGTCTTAGACCCTTTCTCCCCACCCAGAACTTGCCACAACTGCATTGGCTTCCAGATGTCTCCATCTAATGCCATCTCTTCCAGTGGTCTACATGCAGATTTTTGTCTGTTTACTTGTCTTTGACCTACCTTGCAGGGCCTTATCTTTCAGGGGGCAGTGGGTTGGCAAGAGGAAGTGTTTTTCTTGGTTAGCTTAGCGTTAGTCAGGGGCATGTGGATGTCTGTTGTACTCTGTAAGTATGTGATGAATAGGGTAACTCTAGAGTGGATAACGTAGTGACCCCAGAGTGAATATGTGTGCGTGTGTGTTATATATGTATATGTATATAGGTAAACATTCGTGCTTACGTGTGGGTACACAGTGTCTTAGAGTTAGTTAGCCCTCCCCCCACCCCTGCTTCTACATTCTGTTGGAGGTGGGGGTGGTTTATTGTTTGTGAACTTGGTTTTCTCCGCACTCTGCCCAGCAGCCCTTTTCTTGGTCTCTTGGTGCAAGTCCCAAGGACATTTGACACCTTTCTTTATATGATTTTTTTTCTCTTTCTCTACCCCCCATCTTTGGCCTGCTTCTCAGCAGAAATCTCTCCAATAAAGTTTGTTTTTAACTCCTTCTAGGCAGGATTAGCTAGAAGACCTAACGAAGCTCCTATTTTATTTTCTTGTCTACAGACCCTTGCCCGTACAGTGTCTCTGCTCACCTGAGCAGTCCAGTAAAACTGTTCACGCTAGAAAAGGAGACATACATTCGCCTGTTTGCTCATTTACTCCGCTAATGGCTGGACCTCAGCCAGCATTTCTCCCTGCAAATCCTCAGGCCTTAAAATTCAAAGACTTTGAGTAGGTGGTGAAGGAAGTCTTGAGGGTTCTTAAGCAGAGGAACCAAACAAGCACAGAATCTTGATCAGTAAAGAAGTTTTTTTGTTTTTTTTTATCTTTTTTTTTTTTAAAGAGAGGAAAAAGATTTTATTTTGAGACTTGTTATGTCTTTTTGAGACTCAGCATGCAGTTCAGATTGGCCTTGATCTTATTTATAGCCCAGGATGCTCTCAGACTTGCAACAATCCTCCTGCCTCAGTCTCCTGAGGGCTGGGATTACAGGCGTGTGCCACCACGCCCAGTTTAGTAAAGAAGTTTAGAATCCACGTAACCTAAACTACAGGTGTTGCTCAGTGGTAGAGTGCTTGTGTATAGCACATGAGAAAAAAAAATATATATATATATATGTATATATATATATATAGTGCATGAGGCTCTGAGTTTGATCTTCAGCTCTGGAATGAATAAAAAATAAATCAATCCATCTAACCAGGGTTTCCCATTGTGGATTCCATGGAGTACTGTTTCCTAAAGATTCTCAGAAACAAAATGATATACAATTCCAAAAGTTGGACAAATTTTTCATGCTTTATTGCCCTCTTAGAACTTCCTGATGTACACTAGGATTTTAAATGAACTGAAAATTCCTACAGGAAAGGAATTTGTTTAAATCCTGAAGAGCTGGGTGTGGTGGCACACATCTGTAATCCCAACACTTAGGAGACTGGGGCAGGAGGATCCCCAAGAGTTTGAGGCCAGCCTGGGCTATAAAGTGAGTTCAAGGCCAGCCTGAAATGCACAGTGAAACCCTGTCTCAGATACACACACACACACACACACACACACACACACACACACATACACAAGAAGGTGGGGTCAGGTTCAAACAGATGAGTGGCTAGGAGTGTGACCCGGGAGGGTGCGTCTCTCTTCGCAGATCCTGCCTCTCTCTGCTTCCTGGCTACTATGACCTGAGCAGCTTTTCCCTACTTCACCTCTGCCTTGCCGTGGAGCCCGAGGGCGGTGAGCGGAACCTCTACGAACGCTGAGCCAAAATCAGCCTCTCCTCCTGTGAGGCGTGGTATTGTATCTCAGTGACAAGAAGGTGACTACAGCATATACTCCGGCACGTATACAGTGATCACTCACCTATCGCGGGAGTTAATACTGCAGAGATCTCTGAGATAGGTGAAAATCCACGAAGTGGAGGGGTTATTTTTATTATATATAGGCTTTATGAACACTTTGCACACTCCTATACACCTTTCCCACCACCACAGATGATAAAGTGAACAAGGAGAGATGCTGAATGTATGGGCACAGTGTGGGAGAGCAAACAGACCCATGCTATGGTCACTGAGCCAATCAGCGCCCAGGATACAGAACACAGTGTTGTGGTTGGTCGCCTTCCATTCCATCAGCCAATACGTGTGCAGTGTACAATCTCATGTTGGCAAACTTGGGCAAGCGGTAGTGGCGGGCGTACTGCATTTCCATTGTGTGCAGTACGTTATTCATCCGCTGATGAAATACATACTGTATTTTATTTCAATTTAATATTCTTTTAACATGTCTGAATTAACATTTTTATATTGTTTTAAATGTTTAGGCAAAAGTAATTAAAAGCATAAATATGATATAAATACCCATATACCACAAAATCCCACATAATTCACACTGAGCTTTATATAGGGAAAACTCCATGATACAGAATTAGATATATTAAAAAAAAAAAAAAAAAACACAATACAGTGAAGCCACAATAAGTGAACTGAGATACAGCAAGGGAAGACTGTAAACACTGACATGATGATTATAATAATGGCCATTTTATTTATTATCTGCCCTGAGCTATACTCCTCTCACTGTTTTACTTAATCTTTGATATAATTTGGTTTGCTTTGCTTTGCTTTGGTTTTTGGTTTAGTTTGGCTTGGTTTGGTTTGGTTTGGTGTGGTGTGGTGTGGTTTGGAACAGGGTCTCATTTTCCCAGGCTGGGTTTGAACTTTTGATCCTCCTGCCTCAACCTCTAGGTGTACCCCAGTCAATCCTGTATCGTTAGTGTGTGTGTGTGTGTGTGTGTGTGTGTGTGTGTGTGTGTGTGTGTTATCTGCATGAATAACACATACTTTATTAAGTAACATTTCACAGGTGAGAAAATCAAAGTATTATGGAACCAAATGGAACACACTCTGCACCAAGGAGTTGAAAGGCAACCAGCTTTATTACTAGAGTGAGCTGTTGGGGGATCCCTCCCAAAGCATCAGGCCGGAGCCAGCTTTGGGCTTAGTTCAAATAGGTTTTCCAAGTGGAAGATACAGAGCTTAAAAGCGTGGTGAATTTTCATTGGGTAGCATCAGTTATTCTTCGCTGTTGAGCTGGAAGTCCTTCAAACAAGTTTGCAAACAGGATATTCTGGGGGCTGGAAAGCCCAGGCTGTGCAGCTGGGTGCGGTCAAACGAAGCTGCGTGAGGTTATCTCTGGTATCGTCAGTCAAAGCGGAGCGAGTCTAACAGAGGAGCTATTGGCGGGCTGCCTGATCTCATTTTGTCCTAAGATGGTGTCAGACTACTAGTTGATTTTTAATTTCTTTTTTTTAATTTCCACCACAAAAGCTCAGGATAATTTCTCCAACACTGGTAAATAATGGCAGGGTTCAGAACTCATGGCCACAAAACCTTGCAGGAACCGGAATGTATCACTCAAAGATGCCTATTTAGCATAAAGATTATTTTGAGCTGATTATTTTGAAAACTGCAACTCGGGAAAAGCTCTAAAAACGAGAGAAGAGTAATCCTCCTTTGATGGGACAAACTCTAGAGAGGGGAACCTCCTCTGCCCAGGAAGAGAAAGGGGACTAAACCCCAGACTCCACAGTGGAGCACGCTGGCGTGTAGCACTCCCTGGGCAGCTTTGCTCCTCACCCTCCTCTTGCCAACCACCTCTCCAGAACCAGCCTTTACCCACACCCTGCTTTTAGTTTCAGTAAACAAGGGTGTTTAGGGGGCTGGGGATTTAGCTCAGCAGCACAGGGCCAGCCTGGCAAGTGCAAGGTTGTGAGTTCGATTCCCAGTACTGGGGAAAAAAAAAAAAAATGGTGTTTAAACTGGAAGTTTAAACTACTCCTTTGAGATTTACTCTTGGGTGTTACTCTCAGGTATTTCCTGGAGGGTCTCCCAGGTACACAGGAAGTATACACGTTATTAAACTTGCTTGTTTTTCCCTTGTTAATCGGTTTTTTATTACAGAAATCCTCACTAAGACCGTGGAAGGTAAACAGAAGATTATTTTCTTCCTTACAGAGGTCAGGCCATGCTTTGAATGCAAATGCCTAACTATTATTCCCTACTACTTTCAATACAGTTCAAATCCTCTCTCCTTTTTCAGTAGGTCCACAACACCATGGAAAAGAATTTTCCAATCTTGGGGTCAAGTAGGAGTCAGGCTGCTTCCCCAAGTAACACAAATGGCTTTGTTGACTGTCTTTAAATATTTAGAAAGGGGTTTCGTTTTGTTTCTGTGGTGCTGGGGATTGAATGCAGAGCCTTCTCATTAAGTGACATCCCCCCCCCCAAGCCCCTTTGTTACTTTTTACTTTGAGATAGGATTTCGCTAAATAACTAAATTACCACTGCTGGGTTCAAACTTGCCATCCGCCTACATCAGTCTCCCAGAGTGCTGAGATTACGGGCGTGTGCCACCACATCTAGCTCGAAAGTCCTTTGTATTTAACTGAAATCTTCCTTTATGTATCATCCATTCATCATCTCTTCTGATATTCCAGTGGAGAATAATTCAGGTATTCGAAGACAACTATTTTTTGTGCCTTCAAAAAGGTAAGAAAATTAGAACTGCATTTTGTAAATAGGCTGTACTCACTATGCAAACCGGAACTTGAATTAGTCCTCTAAGTATTTTGTCTAATCACATCGTCTTGGAAGTTTCCTGAATTTGCACAGTGGCATAGGAGAGGGGATTTGTGTGTGTTTGTTTCTTGTTTCATGATTTTTATCATTGAGAGGCGAAGAGAAAAAGACCTTGAGAGAGTATGTATGTGCTATATCCATTCAGATGCACAGTACTTTGGACAAACTGTATACAAAGGCATTTGTTGCTTAGCAATTTTTTTTTGGGGGGGTGCCTTTTTGAGACAGAGTCTCACTATGCAGTTCAGGCTGGCCTTGAGCTCACTTTGTAGCCCAGGCTGGTCTCGAACTCACAATGATCTTCCTGCCTCAGCCTCCCGAGTGCTGGGATTACAGGCGTGTGCCACTGTGTCTGGTTTGCTTAGCAATTTTTTAAAAGAAAGAAATCTTGAGCTGGGTTTGTCCATTACCTTGGTCTGATAATTATACATTGTATACATATATGGAAATGTTACACTGTAGCTGGGCATGCCCCCCCCCACTCATCCCAGCACCGTGGGAGGCTGAAGCAAGAGGATCTTGTGAGTTTCAGGTCAGCTTGGGTTACAAAGTGAGCTCAAGGCCAGCCTGAACTGCATAACAAGACCCTGTCTCAAAAAGACCAAAAAAAAAAAGTTACATTGTAACCATAAATATGCATAATTACTAAGTATCCATTAAAAATAATTTGGGGGGGTGTTGTGAATTAAAACTCACTCATGCTAAGCATGTGCTTTACCAATGGGCTACACTTCAGCACCCAAGAGCTTTTATCCTCCCATCCGAAGGACCCCAACAGGGCTTGCCCAAGCTAGGCAGTCACTACCACTAAGCCACATCCCCCACCCAGGAATAAAATTTTTTAAGAAGAAATTTTAGAACAGAGAAAAAGTTATAATTGTGTAACAGGAATGAGTCTGTCTTACACTCCCCCACTGGAGAATTCCTTCTTTTTTGGAGTGGTACCAAGCATTTTTGAAATGTAGAATCACAAAAATGAATCTGCAGGTGTGGAGGAAGGAAGGAATAGCCTTACTTGCCTAATTCCTCAGTTCTTTTCTCTTTAGGGAGAATCAGATAATGAGCCAAATAGAAATTTTTTTTTAATTTTTCTTTTTGAGCCAGAGTCTTACTCTTGTGCTGGAGCTGCCTCGGATTCCAAGTGCTGAGGTTACAGGTTGCATGTGCCACCATGCCCGGCAAAAGAAAACATTTCAGTGGCAACAGGAAATCGACCTGCGTAATGAAGAATATGGGGGAAGCCAAGGAGGAGTAAGAAACAGAAAAGCCACAGGAGCTGAAAGCTGAAGAAGAATTTGAGGGGATCTGATAAGACACCTGGGGTGGCGCTGGGGTGAAAAAATTGGGGAGGAGAAGGAAGAGAATTGTGGTGTGTGTGTGTGTGTGTGTGTGTGTGTGTGTGTGTGTTACTGAGGATCAAACCCAGGGCCTCACGCTGGGCAAGGGCTCTATCACCAAGCTATACCCCAAACTCTGGAAAGGATCTTGATAAGTATTGCTGGGGGGCAGAGGGTGAGGGGCTGGAAAGGACTTTGTTGAATCTGTCTTTAGAGAAGCAGAAATTATTGAAATTCCTTTTTAATTAGTTTTAGGTGACAGATAAAGTTTCTGAGGCTCTGAAATCTACAAGGATTATAATCTGCGCCCCCCCCCTCCTTGCCTTACTGGGGATTCAACCCAGGGCCTTCTCATTCGTTACATCCCCACTCCTTTATTTGGCTTTTTGAGACAAGTTCTCACTAAATTGCTAAGTTGGTATCCTCCTGCCTCAGCCTCCCATGCACTACCACCCCCAGTTTACAGCTGCTTTTGATGCCATTCTCTTAAGTACTGCAAATGGATAACAGCACATTAAAAACAAAAAAGTAAACCAGACATGGTGGTGCATACCTGTAATCCCAGCAGTCTGGGAGGCCAAGGCAAGAGAAGCTGAAGTTTGAGCCCATCCTGGGATACTGAGCAACTTAGCAACTTAGCAAGACCCTGTCTCAAAAAAACAAAAAAAAAGCAAAAACAGTAGGGAAGTACCTCAGTAGGAAGGCCCTGAGTTCAACCCCCAGCGGGGGAGGGAGTTACAACCAACCTGAAATGATTTTTTTTTTTTTTTTTTTTTTTTACTTTAAGACAGGGCCTCGCTATGCAGTTCAGTCTGGCCTTGAGCTCACTTTGTGGCTCAGGCTGGTCTCAAACTTGCAACAATCTTTCTGCCTCAGCCTCTCCAGTGCTGGGATTACAGGCATGAGCCACCACGCCCGGTGATTTTTTTTTTTTTTTAACACAGTTCTGGGAATCAAAACATGTGCAGGGCTGGAACTAAGCAAGAACTCTAGCACCAAGCCTGGTTTTTAAGAATTTTAAGTAATATTTTTTTACTTCAAAGTCTCAGGTGATGCTTAATTTCTTTGCTGCCACTGAGTCCGGGGTGGTAACTACCCCCTAAGCATCACCACATGCCCTCATTACTCTTTAGAGGGCTGCAGGATATGCCACCCCCAAATATGCCACATTGCCAGACTGATTATTTCAAGATGAACACCTTGAGAAAAAACAGATGCAAGAAAAACTTGTGTCCTCCCTCTATTTGCTTGAAAGCAGGACATGGATTTATAAAAGTGCCCCTCCTTTCCCAGAAAGGACAGAAAGCTATTTAAGCACCACAGACAACGCCCGACCTCTCTCAGCCCATAGAGGGCAGCAGAGGACCCTTGCTCACCAAAAGTTGCCATCCTCCATCAATTTCCCCGCGTATTCCCCTTCCCACAATCTGCTACACCAAAAATTCAGACTCCGTGAATCTTGTCATTTCTCAAAAATTAATCATGTTCTTGTTAACACGCTACATAAACCCACGCCTCGAATTGCTCTTCCCTGCGGACTCCTGTGTGTACGCGGCATGCACGTGTTGGCGAATTTCTAAGGGGCGTTGTGAAAGAGCAGCGGCCGGAAAGACCCCGCATCGACCAAAGCAACCAGAGCTTCGCACCTGCGTCCCTCCGCGCAGTGACCTCGGAATTTTGTTTACTTTTTTTAAGCTATGCTGTTTGCACTGCATTGTTGTATTTCGGGGGGAAGGAGTAAGTATCGCTAATAGAATGTCTTCAGTGCTGGATCAGTGTGCGGGAAACACCTCTCCCCACTAGATTTGAGAGACTTTCACCTGGCTCCCAGCAGGCAGGATTCCTGCCCTGAGCCCCACGGCCACCTTGGTAAAAATGCCTTGTGGGATAGGAACACTCCAATTCATTTTTATGTCCTGAGTTCACGGTCAAGCATCACATTTTCTAAACAAAAACCTAAAACTTGCACACAGGAATACCTCTGGGAGGAAAAATTTAATGTTACAGTAAGCAAAACTTACTCAAGGTCACCAAGGTTTTTTTTGTTTTTACAGTACTGGGAACGGACCCCGGGGTCCATGCTTGCTAGGCAAGCACTCTACCACTGAGTTATATCCCCAGCTCTCTCTAGGTTACCTAGAAAGAGAGGCAGGGTGGCTCAGTAATTGCCTGGTTCCTGTAAGTTGCTCCGGAGGGCCTTACTTAAAATCAACAACTTTGAGAAGGAATGTTGTCACTGAGAGGGGCAGCAGCTTCTCTACCCCACACCCCTCTTGACCACAGGTGATGGCCCCTAAGAGTACCTGCCTACCTGGTGGCTGACCATTTTCATCTCAGTCGCTGTCTCCTGACAGCCATGCCAGATGGTGGGTAAATGAGGCTCTGCAGATCAAGGGAGGGAGTTGCATTCCTTAAAGAAGCCGGCAGTGTGATTCACTCACCTCTAGATGGACAGGCTCAGCCATGCGAGGTGATCCTGTAATCCCACCACTCAGGAGACTCAGGCAAGAGAGCTGAGAGCTCAAGGTCAGCCTCAACTACATAGCAAGAGCAGTCTTGGAACACAAAAACAGCTGGGCATGGTGGTTCCTTCCCACCTGTGACCCCAGCACTCTGGGAGCCCAGGCAGAAAGATGGCAAGTTCAAGGCCAACCTGGACAACTTAGTGACTGAGCAAGACCCTATCTCAAAATAAAGAATATAAAAAGGACTGGAGACATAACTCCATACAAAGTTGTGTTAACCTCCTGGGTCCAACCTCCCAGTATTTCTACAAAGAAAGAAAATCAGGCGCTGGTCTTGTAGACAGCTGAGTTAGGTGGAAATATGATAGGCAAGTCAGCTAAGGCTGGGCCCTCAAGAGAGTCAGGGCAGAGATAAACTCACAGCTGTGACCCGAGGTGCATCTGTTAGAAGCCAGGCCTCAAGATAAAGATGGAATGACCAGGCCCGAGGTAAGTGGTGACGCCTGGTCTAATGGAGTCGAGATAGACATCAGTCTCCTCAGCAGGTGACCAAGACCTTTGGACGCATCACTTCCTAAAAAGTTCTCTGTGTTTTCCATGCACGCTCCCCACCTGACCCGCTTCCCCACTGGATCCATAGCACCTACGCGGCTATGCTTACAATCTTATTGGTTGATCGTGACTGTAACGCATATTGTACTCACATGGTTGTGCTCTACAAAACTTTCCCTGAGAAGTGAGGTCCTCGGCAACCCACTTTTGAGTCCCCTCCTGATTCTCAAGAGCTGTGTCTCTCTCCCTTGACAAATATTTCCTACTGTTAACCTCCGTTGTTCCTTAGAATTCATTCTTCGGGGCTGGGGATTTAGCTCAGCGGCAAAGCTCCTGCCTGGCAAGCGCAAGGTCGTGAGTTCGATTCCTGGTACCAGCAGAAAAACAAAACAAACAAACAAACAAAAAAAAAGAATTCATTCTTCAATTTTGGGGAACACAAACTCAACATATCAGACATCTAGCAGGTTGGGAGTTATATTTCCCTTATATTATATTTGGAGGTCCTGCTGTCATTCCTGCATTGGTGGTGCACACCTGTAATCCCAAAACTCAGGAGGCTGAGGCTGGAAGATTGCCATAAATTCAAGGCCAGTGTGAGCTACATAGTGAGTTCAAGCCCAGCCTGGAACAGATAACAAGACCCTGTCTCAAAAAAAAGAGTGAGGGAGGGAAGCAACCAAGGAAGCAGGGAAGGAAGGAGAAAAGAAAAGGAAAACAAAAGAATCTGAATCCTCCCACTTCGACCTGCCAGATTGCTGGAATAATAGGCGCATGCCACCTCTCTCGATCAGAGTTCAAATTCTTGCCCTGTCACTGACTTGATGTATTAATTTGGGCAACTCATGCAACCTTCATTAAAGGTGTTGTCCAAACCACAATATGTGGATTTTACTTTCTCTGTGGAATTATTGTGAGAAGCAAATCAGACAATGTTTGCAAAGGTTAGGGTAGGTCCTTACCTGAACAGAAAAGGTAACTAAGACTAAGGAAAAAATGACAGGTAAACAAAAGCTTTAATTGGAAAATCAGAGGGAAGATAGGAAAGGACTCCGGCCGAGGTAGCTGGAAGGGGCTCCCTCTGACACAGCGGTTTAGATGGGCCCAGCCTACAAGCAGGAAGTCAGCTTCCAAGGATCAGCTGCTGGGCTAGGGCCGATGGATCATTCTCTTGGTCCTGGTGTCACAGCTCTGGAGTCCTCGGGGCTACGGGGTGGTTCCATTTCTAGGAAGGGACTGTCTCTCCCTGTGGCTGTCTCAGTCCTGTGCAGTTCTCCCTTTCCCAGACTCCAGCAAATTGCTGCTTTAGGACAATGGCTGGAGGCTTCTGGGTAGAGCTGAAAGTCCCCGTCAACCTCTTGTCTCACTGTCATCAGTCTTGAAGGGGGATAGACCGGGTAAATCCAGGGCTAATCAACCTGTCCAGCCAGCTCCCAGACAGACATTCACTAGATGATTAACAAACCCCAGTTCAAGCTAAGAGATTTGGCCCAAGATTCACAGTAACAAAGGGTACAACATGAGTCAAGCTTTGTTCTGCTTTTAGTTACCTATTGGGCATCCGCAGGCTCAAATGAAGCATCTTGGTTCTTTGCAGAAATGGCTTTTAAGAGTGTCCCAGAGGAAAACACAGATCATGCTTTTAATGCACGTCAGGTAAAGGCCCAAGGTTCTGCCTGTTCCCATCCCCAGGTTGGTCCCTGACTGCACCGTGACGACACTGGGAGGACTCCATGTTGGAAGCCATGAGCCTTCCTGTCCCGCACACCTGACACCTGCCCTTTGCTGGCTCCCTCGTGGCTTTTCTACCACCCTATTTGCCCTTTATATGTTGCTTTTGTTGGTGGTGGTGGTGGTGGTTCTCATGCTGGACACCAGCTCTTCCCCAGAAGGCAGCCCCGGCCCTTAGGGAGCACGGTTTGGGGGTGGGAAGAGATAGAGAGGTGAAGCAGCCAATCTACTTCAGCACCACAGCTGCCAGTGTGTCTGCCGTGCTGCCAGGAGGAAAACTGCCCCCTCCAGCCTCAGCCCAGTGCTACGAGTCAGCACACTTAAGGGAGAAAAGACAGATTATCAAGGTTTGGGGATTCAGTGGTCCTTTGTTTTTTATTTGAGGCAAACAGCCAAACACTGAGTAACCTCAGCCCTAACAAGGGTTTTTTTCCTAGAGGTGCTTCCCGTCAGGAAGATTCATGGACTAGCCTAGGGTAAAGGTTTATGTTTCAGTTTGTTTGTTTGTCTGTTTTTTTTTGTTTGTTTGTTTGTTTTTGGTCTTTTTGAGACAGGGTCTCGCTATGCAGTTCAGGCTGGCCTTGAGCTCACTTTGTAGCCCAGGCTGGTCTCAAACTCACAATGATCCTCCTGCCTCAGCCTCCCAAGTGCTGGGATTAGAGGGGTGCATCACCACATCCGGCTTATGTTTCAGTTTAACAAGGGGCAGAGGATGGTTCTGGAGGTTAGGGAATGTTCACTTGTTGTTGTTGTTTTGATTTTTGGTTTTTCAGTGCTGGGGATCAAACATCCTAAACAAGCACTCTACTGCTGAGCAACATTCCCAGTCCTTTGTTAAACTGTGTGTGTGTGCATGCACGCGTGTGTGTTTACTGAGACCTGAACACTCAGCTAGCTTCACACTGAGCTACATCTCCAGCCCTTTTATTTATTCACTTTTTTTTTACACAGGGTCTCACTAAATCACTAATTTGCCAAAGTAGGGTTTAAAATCATAATCCTCCTGCCTCAGCCTCTTGAGTGCTGGGATTACAGGCATGCACTCTCAAACCAGCTCCTGTTAAGCTTCTTCATGCAAATGGGGATGGGCATTCTGTGTTGCCAGCAGCCAAATTCACAGGAAACTCTCTTAGAAGGAGTTTTGGTCAGATAAGGGAAATACAATAAGATTTCCTTCAGCATCTTCTATAGCTCAAATGTTTTCGCTTTGGCAAAATCTTTATACCAGAGTTTAGGGGTGTGGCTCAGTGCTGGAGCACTTGCCTAGCAGTCTCCCTGGATTCCATCTCTACTGCTACAAGAAAAAAATTTATTTCAACCCTAGGGGTGTAAGAGGGGCCCACAGCTCCAAGAGGAATTCCCCAAGTCTCAAACCTAAAGACCTGGTGTAAGTCACCTGAGTCCCATATTAGTTGGGATCCTCCAGAGATACATAAGAGGAGGTGTCTGATGGGAATTGGGTCCCATGACAATGGAGGCCAGAATTTTTTTTTTCCCAGTACCGGGAATGGAACTCACGACCTTGCGCTTGCCAGGCAGGCGCTGTGCCGCTGAGCTAAATCCCCAGCCCCTTGGAGGCCACAGTTAGAAACCCCAGGGATGCCACTGCAAGTGGAGACCCAGGAAGTGAATGGTATGATTCAGTCCATATCCAAAAGCCCAAGAAGCAGGAGCTCCGGTGTCTGCAAGCAAGGACAGTGTCCTGGCTCAGAAAGACACAGCTCTTCCTTCGTCTTCCGCACGCCCTAACTGGTGGGTGATACCTGACCACAATGGTAAGTGTGGATCTTCTTTATCCAATGTGCAGACACAGATGCTAACCTCTTCCAAACACTCTCATGGACACACACAAAATGAAGTCTCCCAACTACTGGGAGACCCCCTAGCCCAGCCAAATGGACACTGTGTTGGTTTTGGGGGCTATTTTTACAAGGGGAACACAATATAATACAGGACACATAGTTTATATGATTATTTATAATAGTCACCCAAAGAACTATATACAAAAGAGTGTAGGAAATCTGTCCACACATTAAGACCAAGCAAACTAGCTGAGTGCCAGGATCCCATGATAATGCCCTGCATGAGTCCAGCTGAGGACCTAGAGCTCATAACAATGCCTCCCACGAATCCAACTGGAGGCCCAGAGCCCATAACAATACCTCATGCAGGCCTGTTTCACCAATCACTGGAAGGCTCAAAGGTCAGTGGTGGAATCTAGGAAGTCTGTGCCAGCGGGATGAAGGATCTGTGCTAGCAGGCTGAGGGATCTGCACTGGAGCCAGGAAGCGACACTCAGAAGAACCAGAGCTCCGCTGAAAGGTACCACAGCCATCTTCAGCAACAGTGAGGTCCTGAGCCCCTCCGATGATCAAGATGGCCAAGTTCCCATCAGGGAAGCCAATGCAGCAAGCTTCTCCTGGAGACCAGCAGCACATCCTCTTCCCCTCTGGAGCCAGGAAGCGATGCTCAAAGTGAGGACCAGAGCTCCCCAAAGCGAACCAAAGCCATTCTCAGTGCCAACGAAGTCCCAAGCTCCTCGGAGGATGAAAACAGCCAAATTCATCAGGAAAGCCAGCAGGACGAGCTCCTCCAAAACAACCAACAGCTCCTTACATCTTCCACCAGCTTCCAACAACCTTTCTCAGCTCCCAACAGCCTCTTTAGTTAGCAAAAGCCTCTTTCTTCTCCAGTTCTGCATCTTATGCTGCTGGCAACAGTCCTCAGGTGGACCTCCCACACCCATCACGGTGCTTACTCAGTTCAGCTGCGGGTTATAAGTTGACCACCAGTTATCAATCCACTACAGACACCTAAAATCATCCATCACATACACACCAAAACAATAACAATAAAAATGATAACCATCACACCTCCCATGTTTTCCTCTATAAAATGAGGAGTGTGGTTGTGAGGACTGTAATGCGTTTGAAATTGTTCCTGGACACAGTAACAGAGACATAAGTAGGGCTGGAGAGAATAGCTCAGGGATAGCGCACTTACTCAGCGTTCTCAAGACGTTCCATCCCTGGCACCACACACACACACACACACACACACACACACACACACACACACTCAGGTATATTTGTTGTCATTTTATCCCATGAGCACTTCAAACTCCACAGTAATTCCAAAACCCGACTCCTCATTGCCCTTCTAAACCTGTCCTTGCTTACACTTTTATTTCCTGGGTCAGACAATGGCCTTTGGTATTTATGCTCTTAGCTTTATCCCTCCCAAATTCACCCTCCTAACAGCTACCAGTATTCTGCCTAATGTACAAGTCTGGGTTATCGATCTGCATCATTCAAAACGCTGAAAACAACAGGAACAAAATTCAAACCAAACTAAACAAAAAAGCAGAAATTTACTCCTATGAGTCAGCTAGGAGGACTATTAGCTGCTGGCATGGATAGATGCAGTTGCCCAAACAAGTTCACTGGGAAGACATCTCCCCGCTCAACTCCAATATCCACAGTGGCTTCCTTCTCAAGCAAGCCCTCACCAGTGGTGAAAAACTGTCACTGAGAGAGTCCAGCTTTGGGGGCTGGGGCCCTTAGCTCAGAGGCACAGCGCCTGCCTGGCAAGCATGAGGTCGTGAGTTCGACCCCCGGTACTGGAAAAAAAAACAAAAAATAAATAAATAAATAAAGGAGAGTCCAGCTTTAATCTTACAATTTTATTAATCACAAATGAGGCAGCCAGGCATGGTGGCAGATTCCTATAGTCCCAGGACTCAAGGGACTGAGGCAGGGACAGCCTGAGCTACATAGTGAGTTCAAAGGCAGCCTGGGCTACATAGTGAGACCCTATCTCAAAAAACCAAACAATCAAACAGAGGTGAATATTTATTTCTTAATTGTTCCAATAAAAAGTTCAAGGAAGACACTCGGACTAGTTTAGGTCGCATGCCTGCCTTTGCACCAAGCGCTCGGCCTGGAATCTGAGAGTTGGAGCTGTCCTGCCTGTTGTGGTCTGGATCTTACATGTGTCCCAAGACCCCTGTGTTAAAGGCATGATCCCAAATGCTACAGCATTGGAGGTGGGGCCTGTGAGAGGTGACTGGACCTTGTAGATGGATTACTCCACTAATACATTCCTAATTTAATGGGCTTGGGAGGGGCTTTGTGTGAAAGCAAGCTCTGTCTCTTTGCTCCTTGGCTGCTATGAGGTGAACAGCTTTGCTCACCATGTGCCCCGTGCCATGATGTTCTACCTTACCTCAAACCCAAAACCATAGAGGCAGCCAACCACAGACTGCAGTCTCTGAAACCGTGAGCCAAGATCAAGCTGACCCATCCCAGGTATTTGTTTATTTTTGTCTTTTTTGAGACAGAGTCTCGCTAGGTCGTTCAGGCTGGCCTTGAGCTCACTTTATAGCCCAGGCTGGTCTTGAACTCACAATGATCCTCCTGACTCAGCCTCCCAAGTGCTGGGATTACAGACGTGCACCACCACGCCCAGCGATCCCAGGCATTTTATCGCCAGCAACAGAAAGCTAACACATCACCCAATTACACAAACTAAGAGTGGGAGAGAAAAGGATTACCCAAAGGGGACAGATACCAGAAGACAGGACACTAAGTAGTCACAATCCATTGGCATCTTAGCATCATTCTTCTGCCTAAAGCCCCTCAGTGACCTGTCTGTCGCTATTAGGATGCACTCTCAGCCTCTGGATATCAAATGCAAGGCTTCTCACGATCTGATCCTCTTCACTTGTCCAGCCTTGCCTCCCTGTCATTATGTGATGTGTATTTCAGGCTCTGCCAACACTTTATCTTATGCTCATGCTTCACATAGCTTTTCTTCTTTTTTTTTTTCTTTTTTTAAGACAGAGTCTCACTATACTGCTCAGATTGGCCCTGAACTCCTGGACTCAAGTGATCCTCCTGTCTCAGCCTCCTAAGTAACTGGGACTATGGGAGCCCCTCACCAAACCCTGCCTTGCATCCAATCTTGGGTCATACACTCGGTTTCTGAAATACCCATCCCAGGGAGCTGGGCATACAACTCACTGCTAGTACTCCTGCCTAGGTTAAGCAAAGCCCTGAGTTTGACTGTCAATACCGTAAAAATGAAAACAAAAAAAAGAAATACCCGTCTTCTTTCCTTGGCTAATTCTTTTAGGGGAGCATTAATGGGAATTGAACCCAGGGCCTTCACACCTAGCTATATTCCCAGACCTTTTTATTTTAAAACTGGGCCTTGCTCAATTCCCCGGCAAGACTGGAATTTTCAATCCTCTTGTCTCAGCCTCCTAAAGTACTGGTATTACAGACGTGCACACCACACCCAGCTTCCTGCTTACTTTTTTTTTTTTCTTTTTTTGGGGGGGTGTACAGGAAATCAAACTCAGGACCTTGCGCTTGCCAAGCAGGCGCTTGTGCCGCTGAGCTATATCCCCAGCCCTTCCCACTTACTCTTAAAGGCTGAATTCCGGTCCTCCAAGATTGATAAATTCTCACTAATCCCCCCTGTTCCTGAACTTCAACATTTTATCAACACAAAAGAGTCTGGCAGAGTACATTGGGGACCCAGGAACACCTGAATTCCTAGATAAATGAAGGGATGAGTGATGGGGAAGAGAAACTGACTGAACTGGTTTAAACGGGAAATGTGCTGCCTCATAGAACTGAAAAATCTAGTGTAAGAGCTGAGAGTATAAATAGATAAGTGGATGATGGATAGATGGATGGATGGATGGAACGATACATGGGACTAGGCATAGTGGCACAAGCAGAGGCCTGTAATCCCAGCACTCTAGGAGGCTGAGACAGGAAGAACACAAGTTCAAGCTCAGCATGGACAACTTAGCAAGAACCTGTCTCAAAAAATAAAATTTTAAAAAGGGGCTTAGAATACAGCTCAGTGTGAAAGCCCTGGGTTCAATCCCAGTAACACACACACACACACACACACACACACACTAACAGATTAAATAATAAGCCTTTCCTTTTCCAGCAGTGAGAAGCCAACTGCAGCAACAACTTTCCCATTGCAGACCATCTGCACCGACTTGCCTTTCCAGAAGTTATAACCCTACTTGAATGGACATAATCCTGACCTCTTTCACCTTGTGTCTGAGGCATTCCTCAGCGTCACAGGGGGAGACCTGAGGGATACCAGGCCCCAGGGAAACAACTAAGATGGCCTAAAAAAGCAATCAGGTGTTTTTCTCCCATTACAGATTAACTTCCTGGCAAACTACAGCAGGCCTGCCCCAGCCGGAGGTGGATGAGGAGTCCAGTTCTTAAAAGCCCTCAGAGACCCTGAACTTCACTGAATGAGCATTCTACTCCATTCCAAAAGGAAGCAAAAGGAACCACCCAATTTCTGAACTTTTAAGGACCTAGAACCTCCTTCCTTTGATTTGGTGAGAGGCTAGTTCAGCCCCTCAGGAGCCCTTGAGATTAGCTCCACCCTGCCTCGAAGCCTCACCACCCACGGACAGTCCTTCCTAGTAAGTACAGTGTGGACAGAGGCATGGAGAGCGGAGTGTGGACCTGTCAGCCTCCTACCAGGCGCAGTCCTGTTTTACAGGGTGAATTTCCATCGGGAGGGAGGGGAGAGGAAAACAGAGGTGTCTAAAAAAAAAATTAAAAGCAGTTCCCAAAGCTTGGCTTCTCCCCAGGAATCTGTAGAAAGAGGCCCCAAACTTCCAGCTGCAAGCCCAGGCCTGTTTCCTGGCCCTCTCAAAGCGCAGCACCCCAGGGACGCGCAAGGCTGCGGGCCAGCTGAGGCCAGGCTGCCCTGCTCCCTCCTAGGAGGAAGGCAGGCTCTGCTGAAGCAAAAAGAACCTTTTGTGCATTATTTGTCTTTTGGTTTTTTTTTTTTTCCTTCAGGCTGAATTGCTGTACTTCTTGTCCTTTCATGCTTTTTCCCTTCTCTACCACAGTCACCTTAGGGTCTCAAAAAAATTCTACGCAGTTTCTCAGGATTTTGTGGACAAAATGAAGGGTCCCACCCAGGAGCTTACGGTGTTCTCGCTCCCTCCTCCTCCTTTCCTTCCTTCCCCGGTCCTTCTCTCCCTCCCTCCTGCCTCCCTCCCTCGCCCTCCCTCCCTCTTTCTCTTCCTCCTCTTCCTCCCACCAGAGTGGAGGAAAGGCCCTCCGCACCTCACGCAGGCTGCAGGAGATGACTGAGCTTGCCTCTTCTCCCCAGGCAGGTAGGTGGAGAAATGGTCCCTACTTTACAGACTGTGAAAGAACCGGGCCTTCGTTCCCACGAAAGGTCTTCCACTGCAAGCTGGCGAACCCATCTGGGCTCTGCTCCGTGCAGCTGGCCGTCCTCCGGCAAGCGACAGTTCTTCACCTACCAAACGGGGATGCTTCCGCCGGGGCCATTAAAACACCTCGGGGGAGGCCTGGGCCTAACGCCCGCAGGGCAGGCAGCGAGGGCTCCCTGCAGATCCGGCTCCTGCTCCCAACTGCACCCACCCTCCCCTGCCAATCCTCACATCTCAGATCCCAGTCCTGTCTTTCAAATGTGTCATTTATTTGCAAACATGTCTGATTTCCAATGAAAATGCTTTTGAGCCGCATTGAAAACAAAACACGTGCGAGAGGGAAAAGAGAGTCTGGCAGACATGTTAGTAAACAGTAAAATATTTTTGAGGCTGGATGCTAGAGAGTTCACACCGACAGACTTTTTGATAGACGGAGACACGTGACTATTAGCACAGGGACATTTTTCCGGGGATGCGGTACCCAGAAACTTGAATCCCGCCTCCTTCCTCCCCACCCGCACGCAATCCTCCACTTACTGGGTGACCAGGACCTTGTTGCCTTCCGTGTTTGCTATCCCGGCCTCATCCTAGTCATTCCCGTAATTCATTAGCAGTACTGCAAGTTAAATATTAAATTATTCATGCAAACAGTGGGGAGTGAGCTAAACTCAAAACCTTCCTGTCGGGGATGCTGGCTGTTCAAGGAGCTGCTGACAATGAAGAGGGGCGGGGTGGGGGGACCAGGCTGAGATGCACCAGCGCAGGGTGCACTGTGACCCCCGAGCCTCCGGGGCTCCGCAGGGAGCAGGGCGCAGGCAGAGCCACGCCCGGGGTCCCTGGGGCCGAAGAGTGGGGCTCCTCCTTCCGGGGCTGCGGGCAGATCCTTGGAGACGCGAAGACGCCTTGTCCTCGGCCAGACGCTGAAGTGGGGTTCCTCCCGGCCTCGTCCTGCTGGGCAAAAAGTCCCTCCTGAAGGTCACTTGTGAAGCCTGGATCCCCCAGACAGGGGCTTTCTCCCCCGCCTCTGTGAGGAGCTTCTGGGGAGGGGTTTGCCGTCTCCCGAGCGAGGCAGCCCCAGGACGCAGGCGGCGCAGCGCCTCAGCTCTGGCTCGCGTCCTGCAGAGAGGCGTCCCTGCGGTCCGCGGCCTGGGCGTCCGCCTCTGGTTTCCGCTCGCCGCCCTCGGGCTGTCCCCCCGGCTTCTGGCCCTGGTCTGGCGCCTGCGTGCCTTTGCTGGAGTGGCACCTCACCTCAGGAGGACCCCAGGGGCGGGAAGGTCTGCACCACGCGTCCTCGGGCGCCGGAGTTAAATACCCTCCTTCCCCAGGCCGAGGAGCAGAGCTGGGTGGTTTCCATGGTCACCAGGCGACAACCCCCCAACCCCGCAGCTTAAGGAGCCCAGTGCCGGGTGCATGGCCTGGAGCGCCGCCCTTCCTGCGAACACCACACGATCCAGAGCTGTGCCCCGTTCATGACCCGAGGAGCTTCGTTTTGTTTGCACTTTTAACTTATTTACAGACATCTTCATCCGCCTCCCCGCCGAGTCACCTGTAAACACCAGCTACACCTACTCCTCCAACCAAAGCCCTGTTACTAAGCAACAAGCTGGGCCTCCCTCCCTGCCCCAGGGTCACAGCCACTCACTCACAGACCTCCTGCTTGGAGGGCAACCCCTACTCCAGAAGGCCAACTTCACCCAGTGGCAGAGAATAGGGGGACCTGAGACATGGACTCCCCGGGTGACCCAAACCCGTCAGTAATTCAGTGAATGCATAGATACTGAGTGCCATAGTGCGGTCTGCAAAGGCAGCCACCTCCTTCACTACCTGTTTACAAGTCTGACCTGGAAGGCTTTCCCTTCCTGGTGGTACAGAGGATTGGACCCAGGACTTCACACTGAGCTCCATCCCCAGCCCTTTTTATTTTTTATTTTGAGACAAGGTCTTAGGAAATCTCTAAAATCACCCAGGCTGGGCTCGAACTTGTGACCCTCCTGCCTCAGCCTCCCAGAGTGCAGGGATTACACGTGTGCACTAGCACACTCAGCTTGGAGGTTGTATTAGTTTAAAGCTCATTTCACAGATGGAGACACCAAGGCGCACACAGACTGAATCATTTGTCTGAGGTACTTAATAAGAACCACCAAAGAGCAGAGCCAGGATTTGAACCCAAGTCATCTGGTTTCTTCTCGTTCTCTCTTGCTCACTCCATTAACTTTATCTATTTCAACTCGGCAGCAGGCCATATGCACACAGATGTGCTTAGCTGGGTGGGCCGCGATTGCGTGGTTGCTGTTTGTCCATCCGCTTTGTTGTTTTTGGCCATGCTAGGCAAGGAACCCAGGACCTCTTTGCTTGCAAGTCAAGCACTCTACCACTGAGCCACACCACTCGTCCTCACTGTGCTTTTAATCTGGAGCACAGCGGAAAGGGTCTTTGGAGCTATAAATGATGCCCCAGGAGAACACTTTGCTTGTTTGTTTTGCAGTACTGGGGATTGAACCCAGGATCTTAACTCGTTTTTAATTTTGAAACAGGGTCTTATTAAGTCACTAAATTGCCCAGGCTGGGCTCAAACTTGCTACCTTTCTGCTTTAGTCTCCCAGAACAGGTGTGTGCCCCACACCCAACTCAGGAACGTTTTCATTTTTGTTTTATTTTATTTTATTTTATTTTAGACAGGGTCTTACAGTGCAGTTCAGGCTGGTCTTGAACTCACTACACAGCCGTGACTGGACTCAATCTTGCAGTGATCCTCCTGCCTCAGCCTCCAGAGTGCTGGGATTACAGGCCTGTTCCGCCATACCCAGCTTGTTTTGTTTTCTTGAGACAGGGTTTCGTTAGGTAGTTCAGACTGGCCTTTCATTATGTCTCCCAGGCTGGCCTTGAACTTGTGGCAATCTTCTTGCCTCAGTCTCCTGAATGGTAGAATTACAGGCGTGCGCCACCACAGGGCTCTCAGAAATACTTCTTGAGAGAAGGCTGACATGCTATGGAGTAGGAGCTAAGAATTCCTGTGTGCTATCTTCTACTGCTGTTTTACTTTCTGGCTGCCTGGTTTTCCTTTTCCTAACTTGGACAGGGTCTTGATAATGCTGAGCCAGCTCCTGGAAGCTGGAAGGAGGATCGAGCAGGCCTGCGAAGAGGCTTTTCAGAGAAGCACAAAACCTACTACGATTCTCTCCCAACTCCCCTGTGTAAGTGTCCAGCAGTCAGGGGTGGCATCATTCCAGGGCTAGGACACTGACTTAGTTACTTTCCTCATTGCTGAGACAAAATACCTGACACCCAAAGCTAAGGGAGGAAAGACTTATTGTAGCTCACAGTTTGCAGAGATTTCAGTCCATAATTGACTGGCTCCGAGGCAGGGTGGGCCAGCAGAGGGGAATCACAGAGGAGAAGAAGATCATGGCAGGCAGGAGGCAGCAAAAGCAGCAAGTGACAAGCAGTAACCCTCTTTCTGCCCCTTACATTCTTTTTTTTGTCTTTTTGAGACAGAGTCTCGCTACGCAGTTCAGGCTGGCCTTGAGCTCACTTGTAGCCCAGGCTGGTCTCAAACTCGCAACTGATCCACCTGCCTCAGCCTCCCAAGTGCTGGGATTACAGGCGTGCGCCATCCCCTATAATTCTATTTTGGCTTTTAGTTTCCCTCTCTTACTCACCCAAGTTTACTCTGCAGAGTTCATTTCTCCCTTGCCCTTCACTTTTAATTTTTCCAGTTTCAAATAAATGTGAAACTTGACACTGGTATTTTGTTTGTTTGCTTGTTTCATTTAATTCTTTGTTTGAGACAGAAAGAATCTGGAATCCACCTCTAGAAGGAGACTACCCAATAACACCAGGGCCTGGCCACTGAGCAGCCCAAGGCAGTGTTATTAATCCCTCTTGAGAATTTAAATCAGGAGGTCCAGAGTGATTAGGTCAGGAGCCCCAGGTTCAAGGTCAGGAACCTAGTAAGCCACAGCCTCACCAGGCAAGCCCAGGACCTGCTGCCCCCAAGCTGTGATCTTCCCACTCCAAGTCCTCTCTGAATCCAGCCCTGGTGTTTTTTCTTTTCTTATTTATTTATTTTTTGGTCTTTTTGAGACAGGGTCTCGTTATGCAGTTCAGGCTGGACTTGAGCTCACTTTGTAGCCCAGGCTGGTCTCAAACTTGCAATTATCCCCCTGCCTCAGCCTCCTGAGTGTTGGGATTACAGGCGTGTGCCACCACACCCGGCCAGCCCTGAGTAATACCATTTCTTTTCCAGGGACTTGAGCAATGGGTGAGCTGTAAAACTCCTCCATAGATCATCTTTTTGAACACATCTTCTTGCCCACTGGGCCTGGAGGATTGACAGGTAAGAAGACATTATGCAACTGTCTGTTTACATCTGCCACAGAAGCACCGAAGTACGCTTCGGAGGTGACAGGGCAGACGAAGAAGGCTCCATTTATCTCCAGTTAAGGGGCTCTACGTATGGGAAATCCTCACTTGGAAACTGGACTCCAAGACCAACAATCCCGAAGTAAAGACTATAAATTAATTCTGCTAAAGCCAAACGAGCCCAAGAGACAGGCAAGGAGCACCCAGAGCAGGGCGAGAAGCACACCCCAACCCCAGCCTGGATCCGTTCAGAGGCGCGGGCAGCAGCAACAGACCAAGGGGCTTTGCCAACTGGACACGGTAAACCTTAACTTGCCTGGTTACTCAGGACTGGTTATATCATCTGTGGGACCCCCAGAAAAATAAAAGGCAAGGCCTTATTCAAAAGTTATTGACGGGGGCTGGGGATTTAGCTCAGCGGCAAAGCGCCTGCCTGGCAAGCGCAAGGTCGTGAGTTTGGTTCCCGGTACCGGAGAAAAACCAAAA
>NW_004955433.1:10893937-10900611 GCF_000276665.1 Chinchilla lanigera
AAAAAAAAAAAAAAAAAAAAAAGTTATTGACAATTTCTTTTCTTTCTGGTACCGGGAATCGAACTGATGACCTCAGGCTTGCCAGGCAAGCACTTACGCCACAGAGCTATATCCGCTACCCAACAATTTTAATACAATGACAGCAAAACTTTTTTTCTTTTTTTACTGAAGATCAAACCCAAGGCCTTACTTAAGCTGAGCAAGTGCTCTACCACTGAATTACATCCCAGCTCACAACAGCAGATCTCTTTTTTGTTTTGCTTCCCATCTTTTTTTTAAATTAATGCATAACGGTTAATGGGTTTCATTTTGGCAGATTCGTGCATGCACATAACATACTTTGATCACCCCCCAATCTCCTCTTGCCCTGCCCTGCCCTGCCCTACCCTGTCCCTTAATTTCGCATTTTGGTGGAGTTTCAATGCATATATGTATCTGGATGGTGTCCATCTCCTAGAACAGCAAACCTTTCAATGAAGAACAAGGCCCACAGAGTTGGCCCTGCCCACATCCAACCTCTCCCTAGACTTCCAGAGATGGATTTGCCTTTGCTGAGGACTTGTTATTTGCTCTGCCCACTGGCTGGCTTGGCTCAGAGGACCTGCCTGAGGAACAGAACGAGGCCAGAAGAAAGACGACCACAGGGATGTGGAGCTGGACTGCTGCCCACAGGTCCGACGATGTCCCCGGAGTGCAGATGTGACACCTTGCCTCACCCCACCCACAGGGAAGTTTGCAGGTTCCCGGGCTCCCATTAGAGAAAATGGGTTTTCAGGACAAGTCCGCAAGAGGCTTAAAAGGGTTTATTGGGCAGAATTTTTAAAGTATACTCAAAGAAATAGTGCAGGTCCTCAAGAGGGAGAGAGGGACCGGTGGCCTTGAGCTGCAGTGTTCATGGGGACCTGGCAACCAACAGGAAGAGGGGATTCACTCCACAGAGACAAAGCTATGGATTTCTCTCCAGGGGAGGGTTCTCTGCAGGGAAGGGCATAGCCTGTTCAGAGGTGGCAGCCACTGCAGGTGACATAGCAGAGGCATACCTGTCAGGAACAGGCTCATTTCACAAGAAAAATGGGTGTCCTTGGGGAAAAGGGCCTTTTTACAGATAGAAGGGATGGTCAAGGCCCATTTCCAGGTAAAAAATAAATGGCATACTCGGTCTTTAAGGACCTTGGGAATTTTTCTGGGGGGAGGCTGGGTTTGTGTCCCACAGCTATAATTTTTATAAAAAGTACAATTTAAAAATTACTGTTTTCCTTGTCTCCTTTTTTATTTTAGTTCTTCTCTCCTACCTCAGGACCAATCCAAAGATGGATGTGGGTGGTGTACACATGTAATCCCAGTACTAAGGAGGCTGAGGCAGGAGGATCACTATAGTGAGTTCCAAGCCAGTCTGGACTACCTAGCAAGACCCTATCTCAAAAAAAAAAATAAAAATAGAAACTAACCAAGATGGATGGGACCTCAGTAGGACATGCTTTCCATTTTACACTGCTTCCTTAGGTCTTATCTTAAACTGAAACACCTGAGACTGCAGGAAGCCCAAAACAAAAGGTTTTATTCAGCCATTACTAATGCTAATCAGAAAAAGAACCAGGTCTTAAGACAAGTTTCTGCAAACTAATCCAGCAACACTAGATTGCAGTTGGAAAAATGTCTGCCAGGCCAGAATAATACTTTTATAATGAAAATTTGGGAAAGGAAGACATACATTATTCACACTGAATCTATTTTGGCTATTGATTAGGACAGCCCATAAAAAGTCACTGTCGTGGTCCCTTCTGGCCATCTCAGGGTGAACACCCTGTAAAGTTTATATGTCAACATTGCGCAAGGGCCCTGTGGTTGGTGTCATGGCATTTAAGTAAAAGTTTCCCCATAAACAATCTTTTTTGGTTTTACTGTGAGAGCAGCTGTTATCTGATTAACTTCCCTTATCTCTTCCTTTTCTGCCCTATGGCTTTTGGAATTAAATTTAGGATATCTCAGGTTTTTCTCTTATCACTGCACTATACCCCACCTCCCTCCTCTATCCTCGCCCAGTAGCTCTTTATTCAACCCCTCGGGCCAGGGTTCCATGTTGCAGGTGTTCGCTTTGCAGACCCTTCACCGACTGAAATGAAGGAGACCCAAACCTGGAGGCAGAGGCCGCTCTGCTGTTGCGACTGGGGCAGGACAGCGGCCAGCATGAGGCTCCCTGAAGACGGGGAGGGAGCCGTAGGCACCCACATCATGCCCTCCCCTTCCTCCCCCCGGGCTCCCGCTAGCCAAGTCCAGCAGGAAGCCTTTGGCACTGCCCACTTAGGTGGCCTGGAGAGCTCAGAGCTGAAGGGCGTGTGGGCTCAGAGAGGACCTGAGATGTCAGCCATTCACAGCACTGCTGCCCGCAGAGGGCGAAGAGCCAGCGGGGGAAGGCAGCACCCTCGCAGCACGCTCACTGTGCCACAGGCTTCCCACAGGGCCATGTCACTCTGCAGAGGGGGACAGGAAGGGTTTCCACATAAGCTGGACCTAGAAGGACAGGCAGAATATTAGCTGGTAGCGGATGGAGAGACATCATGCTCAAAATGAAGAACTACAAAGTCGTCCATCAATCACGACAAGGCAGTCGTGGTTAGCAGCATGAGCTTTGGTACGAAAGGACTCGGGTTGAACAGCAGCTGCACAGTGTGTCTGCTGTGTGGTCTTCGGCACGTGGCCTAACACCTCTGACTACCAGTGTCCTCAGCGTGCCAAGCACTCAGACCTCCACAGGGCTTTTCGAAAGAGCCAAACGTTAGCCAGGTATGGTGGTGCACGCCTATAATCCCAGCACTCGGGAGGCTGAGGCAGGAGGATCACTGCGAGTTCAAGGCCAGCCTGAACTACCTGCCTCCTTCTCTGAACCTTCTTCCAGGTCTGATGCCATCTTGCTGTGCCTACCATGCTCCCCTTCCCACTGCCATCCACGGTGTACAACACCGGGTCCCCACCCTAGTCAGTGGACAGTCCGTGTAGGCTAAATGAACCCTTTCCTACTAAAAACTAGGCCACATCGCAGAACATAACTATGTATGTATTTATGTTTGTTTCCATGTACTTATTTATTCATTTCTGGTACCAGGAATTGAACATGGGGCCTTTACACTGAGCTACAAACCCAGCCCCTCCCTCATTTTTATTTTGAGACAGGGTCTCATTAATTCACTAGGCTAGGTTTGAACTTGCGATCCTCTGCCTCAGCCTCCCAGAGTGCTGGGATTACAGGTGTGTGCTTCCATGCCCCGTCTTATGAATGTATTTTAAAAACCAAAGTGAAGGGTTAAGGGTGCAGATCAAGGGCAAGCACTTGCCTCTCACATGAGAGGCCCTGAGATTGTGCCCCAGAGCTGCAAAATTGAGAAGCAGAGAGAGACAGACAGACAGACAGAGACAGAGACAGAGACACAGAGACAAAGCTCCCCTTGAAGAAAAAGGCAGCAAAGAGCCCTAGGTGAGATAAAGCTGAGAGTACCCGTACACACATCCCACACACAGCTCGTGGTGTCCAGCACCAAGGAGGCGTTCAGTAAACAAGAGCGAGGGGACCCAGGGCCTGTGCTCTGCAAGCCAGTATCCCCGGTTACGGTTCCGCAGCCCCTTGGTAACTCTTCTGCCTGGGGCCAAGGTCCTTAACCCCGAGTCGCAGTTTCTTCACTGATAAAATGAAAAAACTATAGTGCCTCCTCTGCAGGATTAAACCAAACGGTGGATCTAAACTCTTCAGTGCCTCATAAATGGGAAAGTTTGTTTTTGTTTTTTGCGGTGCTGGAAAGAAACCAGGGCTTCCTGTATGCTAAGCAAGCGCCCTACATTCCAGCTGCTTTTATGACTCCTGACAGTGCTTCTCCCTATGCCGGGAGAGCGCCGAGGTCAGAGCCACTGGGAAGCCTTTAACCCCAGTGGCAAGGCCAGAACCCCAGTGAGCGCTGTAACCCCGGACTTTGCCCGGGCTTGCAAAGGGAGCTTTGGCAAGCTCAGGCAGCGTGGAAGTGACTCAGAGACACTTATAAATGAAAGCACGGGAAGTTCCCTGCCAGCTGCTACTCACCATGGGCTGTCAGCACTTCAGTGACCCTTTCACCT
The DNA here is from genome assembly GCF_000276665.1 of Chinchilla lanigera. Lineage (NCBI taxonomy): Eukaryota > Metazoa > Chordata > Mammalia > Rodentia > Chinchillidae > Chinchilla > Chinchilla lanigera. The sequence continues at coordinate 10,898,042 of NW_004955433.1, forward strand.
TCACCTGGGCGCGGGGTGAGCAGGAGGGGACTGGCCCGTTGAGGACACCCCTTGCCCTCCCTCCTGCCCCACCCCATCCCTTCCAGGCGGTGCCCAGAGCGACACCGCCTCCTGTCTTCCTCGCCTTCCTGGGAGGTTCCCTGCTTTGACCAGATTACGGCAGGCAGGATAGAGTCCCAAGGCCAAGCAGGACCCACAGGGTAAGCAGGGACCATCAGGATGCGCCTGGGTGGGGGTGACGGGTGACCCAGGCTTCCCTTTCATAAGTACCCCAAATGCCACAGAAATAAACTACCAGGATGAAAAGAACTCCGCAACCCTTGTAGCTGCCACCAGGCCTCTCTGCCTTCCTGGCCCTATAAATAGATATTTCTTGTACATCTTGTATTTAACCCTGAAGAGCTCAATTGTAGCACATTGCTGTGTGCATTAATTTTTTTCTTTTTTTTTCCTTTTTTTTTTTTTGAGACAGCGTCTCACTATGTAGTTCAGGTTGTCCTTGAACTCTGCTATGTAGCCCATGCTGGCCTTGAAGTCATGGCGATCTTCCTGCCTCAGCCTCCTGAGTGCTGGGATCACAGGTGTATACCACCATGCCCAGCTTGTACATATTAAATTACATTAAATTCAACAAGGATAGAGTTTGGGGAGGTTTTTTGCATGTTTGTTTGTGGTACTGGGGATTGATGCCTGGGCCTTTGCACTGAGCTATATCCCTGGCCCTTTTTTATTTTGAGACAGGGTCTGATTAAGGTCTACCTGGGTGGGTTCAAATTTGTGATCCTCCTGCCTCAACCTCCCAGAACACAGGGTTACTGTATCTGTTTTTTTCTTTTTTTCTTTCTTTCTTTTTTTTTTTTTTTGAGACAGGGTTTCACTGTGCAGTTCAGGCTGGCCTTCAGCTCACTTTGGAGCCCAGGCTGTCCTTATACTCCTGGCCATCCACCTGCCTCAGCCTCTTGAGTGCTGGGATTACAGGTGTGCACCACCACGCCTGGCCTTGTATCTGGTTAAGAGCAGAGATTTTTATATTTTATATTTTGTTCTTCCATGTATCTTTTGTAGAGAAAAGGTCTCCTATATAGTAGGTGCTCAGTATATTTTAAAAATTTATTTTTTAATGTATTTATAGACAGGATCTCCCTAGGCAGTCCAGGCCGGCCTTGAATTTGCAGCGAGCCTTCTGCCTGCCCTTCTGCTTGGCCTCCCAAGAACTGGGATTATAATTATGCACCACCACACCTGTCTGGCCCTCAGTATTTATTGGGGGAAGAAATAAATGAAACAAACACATTGAATATGCCACCATTTTTGTGTCTTCAAAAAAAAAAAAACCTAAAAACAAAAACAAAAAACAACCTAAAACAAGATTCAGAAAAGGGAGATGGCCCAGGGTCCCCACGGCTCTGAGAAGCCTGGCAAGGGGACCTCCTGGTCATTGCACATCATCAAGTAACATCTGGTGTTAATTATCAGCTAAAGCTTCTTGGACTAGGGCGGCTCCCCCTGCACGCGGGGAGACACTGCAAACGGCAAAGCGCGGCTGCTCCATCCAAAGCAGGGCCAGCAGGGGCTGGGGATTTAGCTCAGCAGCACAGCGCCTGCCTGGCAAGTGCAAGGTCGTGAGTTCGGTTCCCGGTACCGGAAACCCCCCCCCCCCCGCCACAAAAAAAGACGCACCCAATTCTTGGCCGGGCGTGGTGGTGCATGCCTGTAACCCCAGCACTCAGGAAGCTGAGGCAGGAGGATCATTGCAAGTTGGACACTAGCTTGGGCTACAAAGTGAGCTCAAGGCCAGCCTGAACTGCATAGCGAGACCCCGTCTCAAAAAGACAAAAAAACAAAAACAAAGCAGGGCCAGCGGCACAGGTGAGAAACCCACCACGGTGAGGGCCTTACAGGGCCTCTGCCGGGATAAGTACCATTCACGAACTGTTCATAAGGTCGGGGGTGGGGGGCGCGGGAGTCCACGGCAGGAAGAGGCCGGGAGAACGTGTTGGTGGTAAAGCAAAGGCTTCCCTGGGCTTAAGAGAAACCGCCCTCTGCATCTTCTGGTGCTCCTGGCGTACTTAGGAGAGAAACTGTAGGCAAGTGTGGGGGTTCACACCTGCAATCCCCGCTACTCAGGAGGCTGAGGCAGGAGGATTCTAACTTCTAGGTCAGCCTGGGCAATTTAGCCAGACCCTGTCTCAAAAATAAATAAATATGTGAATGGGCTGGGTGTTGCTCAGTGGTAGGGTGCTTGCCTAACATATGCGAGGCCCTGGGTCCAGTCCTCACTACCTCAAAAAGAGGGAGAAAAGGGAGAGGCGCGGGGGTTGGGGGAGTCAGATAGAGACAGAGACAGAGACGGACTATGCCAAATGGGAGGGTACCGAAAGCTCTTGGATGAAGGGAAAGAAAATATCCCTGGGCCCAGCCAGGAAAATCCCCAGGATAGACCCCAGACCAAGAGCCAGAGCCAGGGAGCTCCGCCTCGCCCCAAGCTCGGGAGAGAGGGCAGCGCAGGGGCAGGTCGGGGTGCCCCGCAGGGCCCCCCAGCCCCGCGCCGCGCCCCGTCGCGAGCGTGG
>NW_004955433.1:10900720-10913221 GCF_000276665.1 Chinchilla lanigera
CCCGCGCCCACGAGGTGGCGCTGCGCTCCAGTGGCGGCTCCCGGGCGCAGGCGAGAGAGACAGACGCAACCTGAGTGCTCGGATTCCGGGGACTGGCGGGCACCGCGGCGGCCAAGGTAGGACTGTGAGCTCGGGGCGTCTCCCTGCACTCTCCGAGGGCGAGGTGGGCAGCGCGGCGGGCGCGCGGCGGTGCTTGCGATCTGCAGAGGTAACGGGGAAGTCGGAGCGGCCGCACGTGGTGGCGCCCGAGGGAGGGGGTTGGGAGACCCGCATCTCTGGGCTGGGCCTACGCGCGGAGCGCAGGGCCAGGTCGCCGCACACAGACACCCTTGAGGGGCCGGGCCTTCTGCAAGGCGTGCCCGGGTCCTCACACCGCAGGTCCCCAAGCTGAAAGGAGTTACTGTTGCCTTGAGCGCCCCTGGCGCTGGTGCTGAGTGCGGATCCGGCCGCAGCGCCACTTCCCAAACTTGGGTGCGAATGGGCGCATCCTGGGGAGCCGGAGAGAACACGACGCTCCCCCCACCGCAGGCTGAGATGGAATCGCGCCGAGTTGGGCCGTGGGGATCTGGCTAGGAAAGCTTTCCCAGGGATCTCAGCTAGCAGCCGGAGTTGAGGACCTTTGCTCTAGAGTTAGAGAAAATGCCGCTGCAGCCCCTTCTTCTTGTTGCCTGTAGAGCAGAAATACCTCTGCCTCAGAGCTGTCAACCCCAAGACAGCAGCCCGACACCCCACTGCGTTCGAAAGGGTCGAACCCCAAAGGGACCGGGAACGGAATGGCACCAGGGTGGATGTGAGACAGTGCTCTGGGGGATGGGGCAAGGGCGGGGCTCTGCCCTGGGCTCATCCTAGAGAGGAGTTCACGGGCTGCCTGGAGCTGCCTTCATCCTTCAGGATAACGAAGCCCAGCAGGCGGGGAAGAGCCCTTGCAACTAGTGAAGGTGACTCATCCTGGGTGTGGTGACACACATCTGTAATCCAAGCATATGGGAGGCTGAGGCAGGAGGATTGCAAGTTCAAGCTCAGCCTGGGCAATTTAGAGACTAGAGAGAGCCAGTCTCAAAATTTAAAAAAAGGGTGGGGTAGAGATGTAGTTCAGTGTGAAAGCCCTGAGATAATCCCCAGTACCACCAAATCCCCCCAACCCCAAAACTTCGTTTTCTATAACAGCAAAATAATACCAGAGCAAGTCCCTCCTGTGTGTGGCCCTGGAGAACCCACTGAACCACCCTCACCTGCAATTTCCTCGCCTGCAAAATGAATATGACAGCGTATAACTGATAGGGTGGCTGCAGGAACCCTTGAGAATGACAGCTGGTGTTTTCGAAGGACTCGCTCTGTGGCAGGCACTTACTTTGCTAAACGGTTTCCACGCACGGCTGCTTCGACCCCTCCCCATAATGCACAAAGCGGTCAGCGTTGTAAGGGTCCCATCTGATAGCAGGGTCACTACTAGCCATTGTAAGTACCCCCTTGAGAGCTGAGGAAGCCAGGAACGTGCTCAGGGTGGTCTAACTAGTAAGAGGCAGATCCCATACTAGAACCCAGGCCGTCTGACTCCCAGGCCCATGTGCAGAGAAATAATATTCTAATGGTCCTTGTGGGGGCTGTGGAGAAGGCACTCCGCATAGGTGCAGGCAGTGATGTCTGCCCAACCCTTGCTGTCATGGCTGTGAGCCAAGCTCCTCCTCATTGCCTTATTACTGAGAGCCTACTGTGTGCTGGGCCGTTTTCTATCAGATGCTGGAGACAAAATGGTAAAACAGAGGTGGACTAGCCCTCAGCGACTTCACATTCTCAAGAACAAGAGGGGAGACAGCTGCATTGACCCTCATTTGCTTGCAAGTTCCGTGTTTGTGAATTTGCAGACTTACTGAGATTCGTTGGCGGTAACGCCACATTCCGTGTCCCTGGCACTGTCGCAGTTATATATGGACTTTGCAGAGCAGCAAAAAAAGTTTTCACCCAATGCACATGTTTCCAGCTGAGGTCAAACAAGGGAAGTTCTGCCTTCCGGTTTGCACTCTCTTTTTACAGAAGGTCTCTGGCGTCTGATGGCTCCACTTAGGATTTTCCTATTTCACCGTCCTACAAAAGCGATATGCGCGCAGTAGAAACTACTTCAGATTTTGCGCTGTGGTCTTTCCCTGGGCTAGGGATTTGCGGGGGTGGTGCACTTCCTCCCGCTACTGGGCCATGGCTCCCCGCCACGGCTTTCAGTCAGCCCGGTGATCACGAGGGAAGCCATCAGGACTGCTGAGCAGGGATGGTCAACAGCTTGGGCTCATTGACTGCATTTCTGACTGATAGTATTTTCGGTTTGTATAGTAGGTTTATTGACATGTAAGCCCACGGCAAGTCCAGCAAGCCGATGTGTGTAAACAGGCATCCTTTTTGTGGTCTATTTGGTGGGTTGTTTTTTTGTTTTTGTTTTTGTTTTGCATTGTTATGCTTTTTGTTGGTGACTTAGCTGTTTAAAATGGTCCCCAAAAGCTGGGTGTGGTGGCGCATGCCTGTAATCCTAGCACTCAGGAGGCGGAGGCAGGAGGATCCTTACGAGTTCTAGGCCAGCCTGGGCTACAGAGTGAGCTCAAGGCCAACCTGAACTGCATAGTGAGACCCTGCCTCAAAAAGACCAGAAAAAAAGAAAAGATCCCCCAGCCTAGTGCTGAATGCTGTCTGGAGGTCCAAGCACAAGAAGGCAGTGAGGTGCTTTGTGGAGAACTGTGTTAGGTCAGCTTTGTTCCAGCATGAGTTGCAGCGCTGTTAGCCGAGGTCAGGGCTGTTAATGAAATAATATGTAGGGAATAAGGTGTTTTTAGGGTTAGGAGTGTAGCTCAGTGGCAGAGTGCTTGCCTAGCATACATGAGGCTCTGGGTTTGATCCTCAGCACTGGGGGAAAGAAAAGATGTGTTTAAACAGAAACACACATAAAACAAGATTATATTATGATCTGCTGGGTGGGGTGAAGTGAGGAAAAATATTTTGGGTGGAAAGGGCAGCGCGTGCAAAGGGCGGGTGGTGGCCAAGAGTGCGGCAAGGTCAGGGAGCTCCCAGTGAGCCCCGGGCAGCCTGTGTTTTGGTCATAGGGAGCAGAGATGCTATCGTATAGAACTACGCTGGGAGCCAGGTGACACTGCATTTGGTAGGCAGCTCTCGCTTCATCCGGTTAGCACAGTAACGCTGGCGTGATGAGGACCATCCTGAAAATGGAGAAACAGGAAGTGTGAAGTTCTCAGCCTCCTCATCCATGCAGCGACCAGCCTGGATTTTGTCTCTGCAGGATAATGATCTTGAGCAGGGATCAGTAAACATTTTTCTATCATTGTCTAGAGAGGAAATAGTTTGAGCTTTGTGGACTACATGGTTTCATATACAGCAACTCAACTCTGCTGTTGTACAGGACAAGCAGCTGTAAAGAGTATGGCAACAGACCCTTCCAGCTCTGTTCCAGTAAAACTTTATGGTTGCTGAAGTCTGGGTTTCTTATAATTTTGAGTTTGTTTGTTTGTTTGTTTGTTTGTTTTTCTGGTACTGGGAATCGAACTCATGACCTTGCACTTGCCAGGCAGGAGCTGTGCTGCTGAGCTAAATCCCCAGCCCTGAGTTTTTTTGTTTGAAGTGGTGGAGACTGACCCTATGATCTTGTGCATGCTGAGCAAGTGCTCTACCACTGAACTACAACCTCAGCCCCAAATTTGGATTTTTAAAATTATTTACTTCCTTATTTTTGAGATAAGGTCTCACGTTGTTGCCCAGGATGGTGTCATTCATGGGCTCAAGCAGTTCTCCTACCTCAGCCTCCCATGTAGCTGGGACTACGGGCATGTTGTACCTCACCTTGATGGTTTCATTACGAAGTCATCCAGACTGAGCTTCAACTTGCAATTCTCCTGCCTCAGCCTCCCAGGGTGTTGAGATTACAGGCACGCTTTTGCATCCACTTGAAAGCATAAACACTTGTTAGCTCACAGGCTGTACACCAACAAGCTGTGGTCTGCTTGTGGTCTGGATGGGCCCCATGGGCCGTGAGTCATAAGGGTACTAAATGTTCATCTACTTGAATCCTTCCCTGACTCAGCCATTTTTTGAGTGCTCCACTAAAGTAGAACTTGCTATCTCACTGGACGACTCTTTACATCATCAGAAATTTAAGACTGTGCCATGGTTGATGTGAGCCCTAAAGCTGGAGCATGAGGTGCCAGAAATGTATTTGAGAAGTGATCCGTAAAGTCCGTGGCCTTGGGAAACCATGGAGTGGTGAGGAGCCAGCGGAGGACGTGCTGGTGGATGAAGTCGTGTGGCAGTGGGACTTGGTCCTCAGGGACCCTTTGAGACTGTGGAACGAATGTCTGTAAGAGGCGAGGCGGCTGGGGTAGTCGCCGCCCCAGTCCTTGAGTTTAGGGCTATACCAGCTCCTCCTTCCGTGCACCCTGGGCCTGATGCTCACTGCACCTGCTCCGACACCGTGTGTCTGAGTTTGCTGTGCCTCTTATGCAGCCCACCCGCAAGATGCTTAGATGTAACACAGAGGGGGACGAAGCACTCAACACGAAGTCCCGGCCCGGCATAGGAAGGGCGTCCCCCTTTTCACCCCTTCTCCAAGCCTGCCCCGTCTCCCCGGAGTGGCTGCGCCGGGCAGTGGCCTGGAAGCCCCCGGACTCTTCCTCCTGACTCTTCCTCCTACTGTAGTTGGTGGGAAGAAGTCTGAGGGAAGCACTAGACCGCTTCTGCCACACTCGCTCCTCTCCCCTGCTGTTGGAAAGACAGCAGCCTTCAGGGCAGGGCCTTTAGCAGGCAAGATTAAGCCTAGTCGTTTCGTAACATTGTTAAAACCTTTACAGTTTTGCCTGGGTTAAATCCCCAGTCACAAAAGTGACAATGTATTAACATTGCTTTAGGGTTATCTTTCTTTGTGTTTTTCGGCACTTAGGGTTGAATCCGAGGCCTTTTCACACAGCTACATCCCCAGCCCTGTGTGTGTGTGTGTGTGTGTGTGTGTGTGTGTGTGACAGGGTTTCCTTAAGTCACTGAAATGCCCAGGCTGGACTCAAACTCTGGATCCTCCTGCCTCAGCTTCCCAGAGTGCTGGGATTACAGGTGTGCACCACCACGCCTGGCTGTGTTTATCTTCATAATTTGCAACTATATGTGACAAATGTTACTAGCTTTGCATATAGAGAAATAATATAGAGTTTCTTTTAAAATAACCTAATAGAAATCATTTAAGAAACATATTAAATAGAACAGGTGATATGAAGGTATAATAAGTATAATACCGTGTGCTGGCTGTTCTTTGTGTATGAGAGAGAGAACTGAGAATCGAATGCAGGACCTCATACATCATAGGCAAGCATTCTAGCATCTCCAGCAACCCCTCCCCGTTTTTTTTTAAGATTTTAACTTAGGCACAGGGCCTTGTTAAGTTGCCCAGGCTGGCCTTGAACTTGTGATTCTCCCGCCTCAGTCTCCTGAGTAGCCGGTAGCTGGAATTACAGGTGTGGGCCATCACTTCTGGCTTCCTTTTTAAAAGAAACCTATTAAAGCCGGGCGTGGTGGCCCACACCTGTAATCCCTGCACTTGGGAGACTGAGGCAGGAGGATCATTGCAAGTTGGAGACCAGCCTGGGCTACAAAGTGAGCTCAAGGCCAGTCTGAACTGCATACTGAGACTCTGTCTCAAAAAGATGGAAAAAAAAAAAAAGACTTTTAAAAATGGTTTACGTTTTAATCGCTATAATAACTGTACATATTTATGGGGGACAGCATGATATTTCTGTACATGTGTATAATAATATATAATGCTCAAAACCGGAGTAACCATCACACCTGTCGCTTTGGGCATTCAGCATCTCTTCGTGTTGGGAGCATGTAAAACCCCCTCCACTAGCTTTTGGAGATAATTGTGGTCAACCATAGTTATCGTACTGTGCTACGGAGCGTTGAGAATCATGCCTGCTCTTCAGCTGCACCCTGTAGCTATTCACTGTCTCCTTTGTCCATCTCTGCTTTCCTTCCTTCCGTCCTGGCCTCGGGTAACCGCAACGCTACTCTCTACTTCTGTGACATCAACTTTTAGTTTCCATATATAAGTGAGAACATATGGTATTTTTTTTTTTTTTTTGGTCTTTCAGTGCCTGAGTCCTTTTACTTAGCATAATGTCCTCCACATTCATCCGTGTTGTCACAGTGAGCAGGATTTCATTTTCATTTTTATGGCTGAGTAATATTCCATGAGGCACATATCCCACATTTCCTCTTATCCACTCATTTATCCATGGTACCTGTGTTTATTTCATGTCTGGCCCATTGTGCATGGTGCTGCAATAAACAAGGGAGTGCAGACACCTCTTGGATGTACTGATTTCAGTTCCTTTGGCTATAAAGCTGGTAGCACGATTGCTGGATCATATGGTGGATCTATTTCTGGTGTTTTGAGGAACCTGCATACTATTTTCCATAATGGCTCCCCTAATTTACATTCCCACCGACAGTGTGTTAGAGTTCCCCTTGCTCTGCATCCTCTGCTGGCCGCTCTTCTAAGCATTTTGCATGTATAATTCAATTAGTCCTCACCACAACCATATGGGTGAAGTACTATTTGAAGTCAGTACTATTATTAGCTCCGTTTTACTTCTGAGGAGACAGGCATGGCGAGCGAAGTAACTCGCCTGAAGTGAGCTAGCTAGGAAGCAACAGAGCTGGAGAACGAACCCAGGTGATCTGGCCCAGCGTTTGTGGAGCTTTTGTGTTTGGAGGTTTTTCTTGTGTTTGGTGTTTTTGTTCTTGTGGTGCTGGGGATGGAGCCAGGGGCTTTCACAGGCTAGGCCAGTGCTCTACCAGTGAGTTATGCCCCACAAGCCCGAGTTTGTGGTCTTAATCAAAGAGCTACACTGGGTCCCACCGAAGAAAAGAAATGTGCAGGTGATATTTGAAGAACTCAAGTTCCAGTGGAAATGTCGTGAAAGGTTCCGGTCTTTCCTCCCTCCATGTATCTGCCCCCTCTTAGTTGTCAGCCTTTCTTCTGGAGCCTTGGGGGATAAATCTGCCCCCTTTTCATCTACAGCCTTGCAGATGTTTGGTGACAAGGGACTGGTCACCCAGCTCTTCTCCACTCCGGCTTAATGGCTGCCAGCTCCTTCTACTTCTGTGTCACATGTCCTCGGCACCCCCACCCCGCCTCCAAGCACGAGGCCTCTCCTCTCTCACTCTTTCTTTATTCAGCAGAACTTGTAAAGTTGGTTGCCAGAGCACTCTTTTCCGAAGGTCCCAGCTCATTCTGGGCTCCGTGTAGACGGCTGTGGTCGAGCTGATGGATGCAGTGAAGGGCAGCTGCTAGGAAGTCAAGGAGAGAGGCAGGGCCGGGCTGCGGCGTGTGGTAGAGCACTTGCCTCTCATGCATAAGCCCAGGGTCCGGTGCTCCAGCCCCAGCCCTGCAAAAAGAAAAAAAGAGGAAGCCGAGCTGGTCAAGCAAGGGAAGAACCCCTGGCCAGTGGCATAAGTGATGGGCTCTGCTGACCCGGATTTTTGCAGGCCAGAGGTGGATGTTGTTTAGTGCACTTGAAGCTAATCAGGCTGAAAGGGACAGACTAACCAGATTCATAGGAGCCTAGCGAGGAAGCCAGACCACAGATATATTCAATTACAGTGGGAGAAGGAATTGCAAAGCAGCCTGAAACCCTTATGTCAGCTTGTCAGCACATTCTTTCCCCAGTGGGGAAGACCATATGGAAAGCCAAGTTCTAGTTAGGAGGTTGGGATTCATGAATTCGAAACAAGGTGAGCAAGATGGATGATTTCAATCACCAGGTGTTTTAGTTGCTCTTCTTGTTGTTGAGACAAAATACCCAATACCCACAAGTTAAGGGAGGAAAGGTTTATTTAGCTCACAGTTTGTAGAGGTTTTAGTCTATAATTGGCCGGCTCCAAGGCAGGGGTGGCATCACAGAGGAGAAAAAGTTCATGGTGGGCAGAAGGTTGCAAAGCAACAAGGGAAGTGCAGCTCTTCTGTCCCTTATATCTTGGCTAGTACCTCCCTTAGGGCAGGTGGCACTCACATCTCTAATCCTAGTGCCCTTGATTCTAGCATTGCACCATGAATCAATCCCATTGTCTATTCATTACACCATGAATCAGTCTCATACTCTAGATCCAGCCACCTCTGAAAAATCCCCACTTATGACTGCATGAGGCTTTAGGGGGACATCTAGATACAAGCCATAACACCAGGATAGCCTAAGACCCTTTGTCCCTAGAGGAGAGCAGAGTGGCAACTCCGCCTGCTCCTGTGCTCATGGTGGGCATGACTAGTCAATTACCTAACCTCTTCCTTCCTCCTGTTTCCTGGACCAGGCTTCATGTGTTTATAAAAACTGTGTGCCACGCTGGGGCTGGAAGTGCTCACCTGTAATCCCGAATACTCGGGAAGCTGAGGTGGGAGGATCCAAAGTTTGAGGTCAGTTTAGGCACTTTAACAAGACCTTCTCACAAAATTTAAAAATAAGAAGTAAAAAGGGGCTGGGTTTGGTGGCGTACGCCTGTAATCCCAGCATTCCAGAGGCTGAAGCAGGAAGATTGCCGAGAATTGAAGGCCAGCTTGGGCTACAAAGTGAGTTCAAGGCCAGCCTGAACTGCACAGTGAAACCCTGTCTCACAAAGACAAAAAAAAAGAAGTAAAAAGGGCTGGAGATGTACCTAGAGGTAGACTGCATGAAGCCCCAGGACTCTTTATATTTCTGGCACTGAAAAAAAAAGATAAATTAAGAGTGTTCTTGGAAACTCTGGCTTAGACCTTAGAACAACTGAATATCAAACAAGATTTCCTTTCCTTTCTCTGTTTCTTTCTTTCCTTCTTTCCTCCCTTCCTTCCTGCCTCTCTCCCTCGTTCCTTCCCTTCCTTCTTTCCTTCCTTTATTCCTTCCTTCTCACTCTCTTTCTTTTTCTCTCTCTTTCTTTGAGACAGGAGCTCACTAAGTTGTTGTCCAGGCTGGCTGAACTTGGAATTCTCCTGCCTCAGGCTCTGAGAGTGCTGGGATTACAGGTCTGCTCCCCGCAGCCCACACCTGCTTCTGAGGAGTTTTTCAGAGCTCCCATTGTCTGGACAATGCCAGGACCAGACAGACTTTCAGAGATGTCCTTTCTGGTGCTGTTTTTCTAAGCTCTTACTACATCATTTCTCTCTACCTCTTATTCCTGCAGCTCAAGTTAATACAGTTTGCTTGTCTTTTATTTTCATTATCAAATCTTGATTTGATTTCCAGGCCTTGCTCTTCCGGCTTTGTCCAGAGACACATCCTGTCCTGTCCCTAAGCACTTTTGCAGATCGGTAATCATAAATATTATGTGTATATTCCACCGATGTGTGTACTGTACTCTCCTCACATTTCGGGGGTGACTTAACCACGCACCTCCAGTAACAACTTCCTACAATCAAGAAGCAGTAGGCCGGAATGTCAGGTTTAGTTCCAGCATAAAACCAGCAGCATTGCAACTTCAAGGTATTTCTTGTTATCACTTGGCTGTGAATTAGGTCAGAGATGCAAAGAATATCCAGGAGCAAAGAGACAGGCACTAAACCCAACAAATCAAATCATACTTTGTTTTCTCAGGGCAGGGGATGGAGTCCATGTCCTCACACGTGCTAAGTTTGTAGCTTTTGAGCACTGGTTATGGTTAACTAAAGAAATAACTGGGCATGCTTCCATCTGTCTGTAGTCCCAGCTAATTGGGAGCCTGAGACAGGAAGATCACTTAAGTCCATGAGTTTAAGACCAGCCTGGGCAACATATAATGAAGCCCTAACTCAAAATGACAACAATAAAAATAGGATTCTTATTATTTTGGAGCAAGCAGACCTTTTGCTGGCCTTTAAAAGTGTACCGGAGGTAGATAGGCATGTTGGCACAACCTGTAATTCCAGTACTCAGGAGGCTGAGGCAGGAGGATCAGCGTGAATTTGGGACCAGCCTGGGCTACATAGTGAGACTCTGTCTCAAAAAACAACAACAAAAACAAAAATGTGTACAGGACTGAGGCTGTAGCTGAGTGGTAGAGCACACATTTAGCATGCGTGAAGTGGGTTTGGGCCTCAGCACTCCAGAGAGACAAAGTACCTTTTGTATATGACCCCTCCACTTGTATAGAGAAGCTTGATTTACTTTTTTTTTTTGTACCAGGAATCGAACTTAGGACCTTGTGCTTGCCAGGCAGGCACTTGGGTCACTGAGCTATATCCCCGGCCCTTGATTTACTTTTAAAAGTAAATAAAGCCAGACATGGTGGCATATGCCTATAATCCTAGCACTCAGGAGGCTGAGGCAGGAGCATTGCTTTGATTGTTTGTTTTTTTTGTTTTTTTGTTTTTCTTCGGGTATCAGGAATCGAACTCATGACCTTGCGCTTGCCAGGCAGACATTTTGCCGCTAAGCTAAATCCCCAGCCCCTATGAGCATTACTTTGAGTTCAAGACCAGCCTGGACTACATAGTGAGTTCAAAGTGAGCTTAAACTACATAGTGAAACCCTGTCTCAAAAAAAAAAAGTAAATAAAATCTCTATGGGGAATCTGTGACACTTGGAGCCCTGAAGGAAACCTCCTGAGCCCTTGAAAGAAAAGGTGTCCCCTGCCCTCAGGGGCAGCCCAAGCTGACGAGGAGACCCAGCTCCCACCCTAGGAAGGCTGCCAGTCTGGTAAGAGAGGCACTTCCTGGCCTCAGAGGTCTGACCAAGGGCAGGCACAGAATTTCCTTGGGAACTGTTTCCCTCTTGTTATGACTTACATCTAGAGGTCCCCCTTGAAGCCACCTCCACGCATAGGCGGGTCTGTGGGGAGGTGACCTGCTTAGTTCACTGATGAGCTTATGGCCAAATTTGATATTGGAAGGTGAAACCAATCAGAGGAGGCGGGTCGGTGGGGGTGTGAGCTGGAAGGATCCAACTCCCTCCTCCTCCCTTGATCTCCCACGGGCAGCCACCTTGTCTTGAGCTCTTTCTCCTCTGCCATGCCCCTCTGCCATGCTGCCTTGCCCTAGAACTAACCAGACTGAAATCTCTAGGAACTGTGAACAGGAATAAACCTTTCCTCCTCAGAGCTGTGGGTGTTGTTGGGTGTCGCTCCTCAGTGATGAGAAAGTAACTAAGATCCCTGTCTGCAGATGTTGCTGTCTGCATTCTCTCCGATCCATGCACAGGCAGGAAGTGGAGTCCTCATTCCACGTCACTGTATCTGTGCAGGTGTATCTCGGGACCAGCTTCTGAGGGGTAACCTAGGAGTTCGCTTGCTTTTGAGTTTATATATTTTAGAACAGTTTAGATTTGAGACAGTAGACCAGAGACTTCCTGTGTACTCCGTACCCTGTTGCCCTGTTATTAATATCTTATATTACTCTGGTACATTTGTTACAGTGAACCAGTGTTGATATTTACATGGCATAGTTGTTACAAACCAGTAATGGTCATGCAGGGACTTGAACTCAAGACTTCATGCATTCTAAATATATGTTCTACCACTAAACTATACCTCCAGCCCAGACAGTGACATATTTTATTATTTTATTTTACTGTTTGTTTTTTGAGGCATGGTCCCACTCTATAGCCCAGCCTGCCCTCAAACTTGCAGCAGTCCTCCTGCCTCAGCCTCCCACCCCATCATACCTGGTGGTATATCTTACTAACTAAGGTGCACAGTGTATTAAGATTTTCTTAGTCTTTATGTGGTACATGTTCCATGCCCCCATGTAGAATATCACATTACATTTATCTTTTTTTTTTTTTTTTGTACCAGAAATTGAACTAAGGATCTCACGCTTACCAGGCAGGCGCTTATGCCACTGAGCTATATCCCCAGCCCCACATTACATTTAGTTGTCGTGTGTCCTTCAGGCTTCTAGTCCTCCTCCTTGGTAAGTTTTTTACTTTTATTTTTTCAGTACTAGAGAATGAATTCCAACCTTGCACTGAGCTGTATCCCCAGCCCTTTTTATTTTTCTATTTTGAGATGGGGTCTTGCTAAGTTGCCCAGGCTGCGCTTGAACTTTTGATCCTCCTGGCTCAGCTTCCCCAGTTGCTGGGTTTACAGGGGTGTAAATTCTGCTTGGCCAGAATTTCCTTGTTTTTGATGACTTTGATGGTTTCGAGGCAGACCGGACAGATGTACTGTGGACCCCTGGTCTCCTCTTACTGGAATGGCTCATAGGTTTCCATGGTTACACGGGGGTGCAGAAGGAAGGTGCTGTCTTCATTACATCACATCCAGCGTCTATTAAACCTCCGCGGCTTAGCACCACTGCGGGGACCCTGCTCACCTGGCCGAGGCGATGTCTGCCAGTTTCGCCCCTGTAAAGTTACTGTTTTTTCTCCTCCTTTGTACTACACTCTTGGGAGGAAGCCCACATGCACAGGGAGTAGGGACTTATATTCTCCGCTCCTTTAGCTTTAGGGTAAAATATCCATGTAAGTTATTTGGAATTTTTCTGGATGGGAAACCTGGATCTCCTTCTCCTCCTTC
>NW_004955433.1:10913346-10933748 GCF_000276665.1 Chinchilla lanigera
TTCTCCTTTTTTAGCAGTACTTAGGAGTTAACCCAGGGCCTTTGCACTGAGCCACATCCCCAGCCCTTTTTTAAATTTTTGATTTTAAGACAGGGTTTCATTATGTTGCCTAGGCTAAACTTGACCTTGCCATCCTCCTGCCTCAGCCTCCCAGAATGCTGAAGTCACAGAGGTGTGCACCCACATCCCATGGGTCTTCTATTTTTTTTTTTTTTTTTGTCTTTTTGAGGCAGGGTCTTTCTATGCAGTTCATGCTGGCCTTGAGCTCACTTTGTAGCTCAGACTGGTCTCAAACTCAAGATGATCCTCCTGCCTCAGCCTCCCAAGTGCTGGGGTTACAGGCATGCGCCACCATGCCTGGTTTAAGGAACATTTTCTGGGTTTGTTTTTTTTCCAGGTACCAGGAATCGAACTCAGGACCTTGTGCTTGCCAGGCAGGCACTTACGCCACTGAGCTATATCCCCAGCCCTTGATCTTCTATTTTTTAACTTTTTATTTATATTAGTATGAAACTCATAATCTGGGTTGTAACCCAATATAATTTTGTCTTGTTCAAGCTGAACCATGGAGAATGAAGTTTGTTTTTGGCAGTGCTAGGGACAGAGCCCAAGACTTCAAGTATTCAAGCAAGCACACTGCACCTAAGTGACAGACCAAGCTCATTCAGGCATTTATTTTTTAATTTTTTCGTCTTTCTGAGACAGGGTTTCACTGTGCAGCTCAAACTGACCTTGAACTCACTTTGTAGCCCAGGCTGGCTTCAAACTCACAGAGATCATCCTGCCTCAGCCTCCTGAGTGCTGGGATTATAGGCATGTGACACCACACCCTGCTCTTTGAGGCATTTCTGATAAGCATTAAAGTTTGAGACCCATGTCAGTCTGAGTTTGTACCCCTGTGTGCTTCCTTGGGTGAGTGTCTTAACTTTG
Organism: Chinchilla lanigera; assembly: GCF_000276665.1. Lineage (NCBI taxonomy): Eukaryota > Metazoa > Chordata > Mammalia > Rodentia > Chinchillidae > Chinchilla > Chinchilla lanigera. The sequence continues at coordinate 10,914,277 of NW_004955433.1, forward strand.
TAGCCTCGGTGTTCTCAGCTCCAAAACAGCTCCTATTGTTCCTCCCGGCCAATCCAGCTTTTTTTCCTACCTTCTGCCTCTCTGTCATACCACGCTCCAATCAAACAAACCACCTGCCCAGCATGGCCTCCGCCAGTTCACACATCTGCAGGTACTCACTTCCTCAGACCCACCTTAACCACAACTTCCTCCAACATGCCAAGCAACAAGTCCCTGCTCCCCGTCAGAACTGCCAGAGCACCCGTTCTTTCTGTTTGTTTGTTTGTTTTGTTTTTTGTTTTTTCTTCCATTACCGGGAGTCAAACTCACGACCTTGCGCTTGCCAGGCAGGCGCGGTGCTGCTGAGCTAAATTCCCAACCCCTAGAGCACCCGTTCTTGTCCTTTCTCCCTCTCTCCATAACTAGGGATTGAATCCAAGGCCTTTCACACTGAGCTACATCTTCAAACCTTAATTTTTTAAAATTTTCAGATCTTGCTGAGTTGCTCAGGCTAGACTCAAACTTGGAATCCTGCCTCAGCCTCCCAGGCCGCTGAGATTAAGGTATGCACCACCACACCCACATCTTGTCTCTTTAGAGCCTGTGTCAAAGCTCAGTGTGCTGTCCTCCCTCTTAGCAGTCCTCATCTGGTTCATCTTTCACTCCCATACCAGCCTGTGGTCTGGCTTGCACCTGTAGCTGAATTATGAGACAGGAAGTAGGAGGAGGGCCATGTCCTGGGTGCTGCCTGGGCCCAGCGGGGCAGGGAGGAACTTCTCAGAGCTTAAGCTGACGTGGGGTCACTTCTGCTAGTTCATCTATCTGTGTCTAGGAATTTCATGATGGTAAACTAGATATTTTCTAGAATTTGCCTTTTAAACTCTGTTGTTGTTCTTGGTTTTGCTGGTGGGGTTGAACCCAGGGACTCACTGACGCCCCACCACCCAGCCCCAGCCGCAGCCCCTTATTGTGGCCAGCCTGGGGGAGGGGTCACTGTTTCCTGAAGGTTAATGGTGGGGAGCGCCTTTTCATTTGCTTATTGGCCATTTGTATATATTTGAAGAAATGTCTGTTGGAGTCCTTTGCCTATTTTTAATCAGGATGGGTTGTTCAGTTGTAGGAAGTCTTTATGTATTCTTGGTATCAGTCCTTTATGAGCTATATGATTGCAAGTATTTTCTCCGGTCTGTGAGTTGCATTTTCACTCTATTGATATGCAGAAGTGTGTGTGTGTGGGTGGGTGTGCACGCACACATATGACATGGAATTGAACCTAGCACCTTTATACTGAGCTGCATCCTCAGCCCTTTTTATTTTTTTGAGACAGGGTCTAGGTACATTGTTAGATTTTGCAACCTTGGATCAAACTTGTAATTGTCCTGCATCTGCTTCCCAGAGTGCTGGGCTTACAGGTATGTACCATCATGCCTGGCTTTTTTGTTTGTTTGCTTTGGGAGTTTTTCTTCTTGAGATTTTTGTGATAGGGTCTTGCTATGTAGCCCAGGCTGGGCCCATGCTTGAGACCATCCTATGTTAGCCACCCACGTGCTGGGGTTACAGGTATTTGGCATCATGCCTGTCTCAGAAGTTTTCATTCATTCATGCCTTTGTTCGTTTGCCTACTTATTTATTTATTTTTGTGGTCCTGGGGATGGAACCCAGGGCCTTTGCACTGACCTACCTCCCCACCCGCTTTTTTAGGTCATGCAACTTGTCAAGACCTTATCTCAAAATTACAACTAAAGGGCTATTGAGATACCTTAATGCAAAGGCCCTGGGTTCAATCCCCACTACTGCAAATAAAATAAAATACCTATAATCTCAGCACTCTGGAGATGGGGGCAGGAGGATCATGGGTTTAAGAGCAGCCTGAACTATATAGAAATTAAATTGAACAAAATTTTAAAAAAACCCAGAAGTCTGTGTCCCTCACATATGGGAGGTTGACCCGCCCGCTCCCCTGTGATGGGAGGAAGGGGTGTGGGAGTTTCTGTTCCTGGGGTGGGAGTGGAAATACCATCATTTTCCTTAGGTGGGTCCAGCTGAGGGACTCAGAAGACCTAGGCCTCATGGAGGCAGCTCCCGGGAAAGTGATGCCAAGAACGTTCAGCTGCCTTCACAGTCTCTGGCCAGGAGACCCCAGAGCCCCAGGCTCGCAGTCTTTCCTTCTACCTGAAACAGAAATGGCCACCCAGAGAGACAGATGACGAGCAGCCAGCCTGCTCACCCCACAGCGCTGCTTGCCCGGTCCGGTCCGGAGTTTGCCAGCTGTGTTTCTGGCCCACATCGGTTTCATGAGCAGAGCTGCACTGAGGACAGAAGGTGCAGAGCCCAGCGTGCAGGCCAGGCCTCCCTTCAGGCGTTTCCCGGCCCTGGGAGGCTCCTCTCGGCTTCATTCAGCCTGTCTAGACTTTCCTGCCCTCGGGGTAGCTGGTGAAACTTCTTCCCCGGGCTCTGGGTTTGTTCCGCTTCTTGTTGTTTTGGCCTGTGGGGATACAGATGCAGCACAGACACCGCTCCCCCATTCCGCTGGCCTCCACATGTGTGCAGAATTTAGAGACCCTAGCGTCTCCAGACGGCTCTGCCTCCTCTCTTCCTGCCTCCTCCTCCTCCTCCTCCCCCCGCCTGCCCAAGCCTGTTGTTGTCTGATTCCCAGGCGGAAGCCCCCTCTTTTCCAGGCCCAGCTTCCCGGCCACTTGTTCCACTCCAGCTGCTGCTCCAGCAAACCCCAGCCAACTCCTATTTCCATGACAACCAGAACTCACTTCCCATCACTGCATTTCTACTTTGGAAAGGAAACCTGTGACAGGGTTTTTGTTTTTTTTTTTTTTTTTTGGTGGTTGTTTTCTTTTCCTTTCCCAGTGCCGAGCATGGGACCTGGTACCTCACACGTGGTAGGCCAGTGCTCTGCCACTGAGCTGCATCCTCAGCCCTTGCAGCAAATGCCCAGCCCCTCTAACGGTTCTTTGTTGTGGTTTCTCTGAGACCCTTGCTTTTTTCCCCCAATTTTTTCATTTAAAAAAAATTTTTTTTTTGTCTTTTTGAGACAGGGTCTCACTATGCAGTTCAGGCTGGCCTTGAGTTCACTTTGTATCCCAGGCTGGTCTGGAACTCACAATGATCCTTCTGCCTCAGCCTCCTGAGTGCTGGGGTTACAGGCGTGTGCCACCACACCCGGCCTCATTTTTTGAAACTTTAAACATTTTATTAGTAGATGTTTTCAGTACATGATTACATTCATCATAGGGAATTGTATGCTCATTTCAACAGCACATATTAAACTCTTGGGGAATTGGTATATGCACAGAACAATCTTAATTATTTGCTTTTTTTTTTTTGTCTTTTTGAGACAGGGTCTCACTATGCAGCTCAGGCTGGCCTTGAGCTCACTTTGTAGCCCAGGCTGGTCTGGAACTCACAACAATCCTCCTGCCTCAGCCTCCTGAGTGCTGGGGTTACAGGCGTGTGCCACCATGCTGGGCCTCACAATTTAATCCTTTGTACTTTAGCTTCTCTCCCTCCCCAGCCCTATCTCAATCTCCTTCCCATTTACAAAAGATCTACCGCCCTGATTCCTATTATCTATCTTTTACACTATGCTTTAAATTATTTATACCTTGTATTTCTCATATAAAGGAAACCATGTGATATTTAAGCTATGTCTGATTTATTTCACTTAACGTTGTGTTCTCAAACTGCATATATCTTCAAACAAATGACAAATTTATCCTTCTTTATGGCAGAGTAGTACTCCATTGTATATAAATACACTTTTTAAAAATCTATCCATCTGTCAGTTGACATTTAGGCTACCTCTAAGATTTAGCCATTGTGAGCTGTGCTGCTATAAACATGGAGATACGTTTATCACCATAGTGTGATTCTTTAACTCTTTTGAGATGACACCTAGCAGGGGAATGACTGGGTTATGTGGAACTTTTAGTTTCAGTTTTTCAAGGAAGCTCCATGCTGATTTCCATAGCGATTGTGCTAGTTTGCATTCCCACCAGCAGTGTAGAGAGGTTTCTCTCCCCTCCCTGCAGCTTTACCAGCTAGTATTTGTGTTGTGTTAATATACATTTAACCTAAAATGAGCCGTCATGTCCATTTTAAGTGTAGAAGTCAGTGGTATTCAATACATCCACAATGCTCCACAGCCACCTCCAGTACTTTTATTTTGTCTGGAACTCTATGCACACGGAACACTAACTTCCAGCTTTCTCTTCCTCCCCATTCTTGGCAACAACCGTTCAGTTCTCTGTCTCTATAAATTGACTCCGAAGTATCTCTTATAGGTGGAATCCTATGTACCTTTTTTGTGACTGACTGAGCTTAGCTTTGCTTAGCTTGATGTCCTCAAATCTCATACATATTGTGGTGTGTTGAAATATCCTTGTTTTGTGAGACTGAGTTATATTCCATGTTAGACATATCACATTTGCTTGCCCATTCGTTCTTTGATGGATACTTCGGTTGCTACCACTTCTTAACTATTGGGAATAATACTTCTGTGAACATCAATGTTGTTGTAGTTTGGGGTTTTGAAAGGGAAACAATACAATACCGGACACTTAATTATAAGATTTTATAATAGTCACCCAGAGAGTCATATACAAAAGAGGGCAGGAAATCTGTCCCCATACTAAAGACCAAAAGAATCCAGTTGAGGGCCTGGATTCTATGGCAATGTCCTGCATGAGTCCAGCTGAAGACCGAGAGCCCATAACAGTGCCTCCCACGAGTTCAACTAGAGGCTAAGAGCACATGACAATGTCTCATGCAGGCCTGTTTCAAGGATCTGCGCTGGGAAGGCCCAAAGGTCAGAGGTGGAAGTTAGAAAGTCTGTGCCAGCGGGACAAAGGATCTGTGCCAGCAGGCTGAGGGATTTACACTGGAAGCCAGTAAGCGACACTCAAATTAAAAAACAGAGCTCCCCCCGAAGGTACCACAGCTGTCCTCAGCAACAGGGAGGCCCTGAGCTCCTCCTCTGACGAGAACAGCCTAGTCTATGTCAGGAAAGCCAGCGCAACAAGCTTCTCCAGGACGTTGAACCACAGTGCACCATCTTCCCCTCCAGAGCCAGGAAACAATGCTCAAGGTGAGGGAGGACCAGAGCTTCCCCAAAAGGAACCACAACCATTTCCAGCAACAGCAAGGTCCTGAGCTCCTTCGACAGTGAGAACAGCCAAGTTCATCAGGAAAGTCAGCATGACAGGCTCCTCCAAGAGAACGGACAGCAGCCCCAGGAAAACCAACAGCCTCTCTTCTTCTCCATTTCTGCCTCTTACACTGCCGGCAGCTGAGCCTTCCACACCCAGCACCACGCTGGTTCAGTTCAGCTGGGTGTCCCAAGGTGACCACCAGTTGTCAATCCACCACAAGTACACAAATATCTCTTGAAGATTGTGTTTTTTATTTCTTCTGAGTATATACCCAGAAGTGGAATTACTAGGTCAGGTGATAACTTTATTTTTCACTTTCGGGGCAAACAATGTACTGTTTTCCCCAGCAGGTACATCTTCCTGTGTCCCCACCGACAGTGCACAGGGGTCCGATTTCTTTACACCCTTGGAAGCACTTGCTCTTTCCTAGTTTTTAGTGGTAGCCATGCTAATAGTGTGAGGCGGTGACAGCTTGTGGTTTTGCTTTGCTTTTGCCCAGTGACCAGTGATGTCGAACATCTTTTCATATCCTTATTCGGTACTGCAGGTCTTCTTTAGAGAAATGTCTGCTCCAGTCTTTCATCCATTTTGCATCAGGTTATTTGTTGTTGAGTTCTAAGAGATCTTTGTCTTCTGGATGGTAATCCTCTACTACCAGATATATGATTTACAGAGATTTATTTCCTCACATCAGTGATTTGCCTTTTTATGCTGCTGATAGTGTCTTTTTTTTTTTTTGGTACTGGGGATTGAAAGTAGGACCTTTACATTGAACCACATCATCAGCCCCTTTTTAACATTTTTTTTGAGGCAGTCTCCCTATATAGTTCAGGATGTCTTTGAACTCACTGTGTAGTCCAGGTTGCCCTCAAACTCTTGGAGAGCCTCCTGCCTCAGCCTCCCAAGTACTGGGATTACCGACATGCATCACCACACCTGGTTGCCTTTTTAACTTTTTATATTAACAGAGGATCTTGCTAAGTCTCTAAATTGCCCAAGCTGGGCTCAAACTTGTGATCCATCTACCTCAGTCTCCCAAAGTGTGGGATTACAGGCGTGCACCACCATACCCAGCTTTGTGTTTCGATTTTTCTATAAATTGAAATTGTTCTGAAAATATTTCAAGTCCATTAAAAGCAAGCAGATTCTAGGGTTACACCCCCAGGAGCTGGCCCTCTGAAATGTACCTGCACAGGTACAGCTGTGGATGAAGCCAGCTGTCCCTTCCTGTGCATGGGAGGATTGAAGAGAAAGCAGATACAACAGTGTCTGCAGAGAAGGAAGCGGTTCCTAAAGAAACTGTGTGCCTGCCCTCAGTCAGCCCCTGAGGCCAGGAAGTGCCTCTCTCATCAGACTGGCAGCCTTCCTAGGATGGGAACTGGGTCTCCCTTGTCAGCTTGAACTGCCCCTCAGGGCAGGGGACACCTTTCCTTTCAAGGGACTCTGGAGGCTTCCCTCAGCGGCTCTAGGTGTCACAGATTCTCTATATCCTCTTTTTTCTAGGCAAGTCAAGTTTCTCTGTAAGGGTAGAAAGAGAATATATATAACGTACATATAATACATAGATATGTTGCAGTACTGACAATAGAACTCAGGGCCTCATGCACACAAAGCAAATGATCTACCACTGAGTTATATATCCCCTGGCCCGGTCCTTAAGGATCTTTATCTACTCTCCCCGCAGTCTCTCCTCTAACTTACCACGGCTTCTGATTTAAAGTAGGTTTGAGAAGTCCTTGGGGGTTCTTCCTCTCTTGAAATCAGTGCAAGCCTACTGTGTGACTCTCCCACTCAGAGAGGAGGAGGAAGTTAGAGGCTTCATTATTATAGCGCCAGGTGATGGCAGCCTGCAGCCCACATCACCAGCACTAGGGTATCTGTTTATTTACCCTTGTCCTGTCCGGAGAGGACAGAGGTTGCTTGAATGATGCAAGTGTGTCAGCTCTGAAAATGAGGCTCCTGCTCTGAGACTCCGGGCAGTGTGACTCCTAGGTGGTTTGAGCAAGAGTTGATGACCACACAGCCAGTGGGGTTGTGTGGCTTGTGTTAAACTCACAGGAGCTCAAGTTTACGTGCTGGCCTACAAAGACCTCTACACACCACACACACACTTTCCTTCTTACTTTTCTCATCTTTGGTGCCTAAAGTTCTGCTTTTGTTTGTGCAGGCCTTTGGGCTCACACACAGTTTTCTATTGAAAATGCAAAGTTCAGGAATGGGGGTGTAGCTCACTGGCAGAGCACTTTTCTAGCATGTGTGAGGCCCTGGATTCCATCCCCAGCACTACTGCAAACAAATAAGCAAACAAAGGGTGCATAGTAAACTGTGCTCGGCTTGGACACCTCCGCCCCATCCCCATACGTAGCATCTGGCCAGTGTTCAATTAATGTTTGCTGGATTGAATTCTTGTCAGCCCAGGATTTTCTAATTTGACATCTGACCTGAAACACTTCCAGGACTAAACTCTGGTTAGGGACTGAGGCCTAAAACGAAAATACACTTAGTTTTTGTCCCTGGTTTCCAGTACTAAAACTCCTAAAACCGGTGGAACTTCCTGAGTGACAGGAGAGTCCTTTGTTATTCGTAATGAGCGCCTTTGCACCACACCTCAGTTTATGCTAATACACTTAGGGTGGCTCATATAGGCAGAGTTCCGGATGGGGCCAGTCAACAAAAAGACCACCCACTCCTCTGGGAAGGGTAAGAGAACGCTGGAGGTTAATCTCTCTGAAAATTCTTTCGAGGCACGTCCAGGATGGTAAACAAATCGGGGTGTTTTCTCCCCTGCCCTGCCCACTGCATGTGTTTCATTTGCCTTTTCCTGACTGGCATCCTTTATCATAAATTGGTATGCAAGAGTGAGGTGTTCCCTGAGCTCCATGAGCCTGCCTAGCAAACTATCAAAACTGAAGTGGGCTGTGGGAAACCCCTGAACATGTAGCTGGTAGCCCATTATCAGAAGTTCCGGTGGCCTACGGTATGTGACTGGCTTTTGAATCAGGGGCGGTCTATGGGACTGAGCCTGTGGGATCTGACACCAAGTCCAGGGAAGTAGGGTCAGAATTGAATTAAACTGTAGGCCACCAACTGGTGTTGGACACCTGGTTGGCGTGGGAAAAACAAACTTTGGGTATCTGAGGAGGCAATGACAAGAAGGGATTTTTTTTTTAACTAAGTGCTCATTTTGATTATTCCCTTCCTGCACCTTACCCACACCTCCGTCACCATGGATGACTTGAGAGGCACATGCACAGTGCAGGAATCAACTGGGCACAGGGGCTGGGGATTTAGCTCAGCGGCACAGCACCTGCCTGGCAAGCACAAGGTCGTGAGTTCGATTCCGGTACTGGAAAAAATTTTTAAAAAAATCAACTGGGCACAGAGGCAGATGCCTTGTAATCAGCATTCTGGGAGGCCGAGGCAAGAGGATTCAGAGTTTGAGGCCAGCCTGGGCAACTTAGGAAGTCCTGGATAATTTAGCACGTCCTTGTCTCAAAATAAAATGAAAAAGAGATGGGGATGTAGCTCAGCACTACCTGGGTTCAGTCTCTAGTACTTGAAAAGGTGCAGGAATTGGTTGCTAGTGTAGCAGTTTGTTATTACAGTTGCTCAAAAAATGTGTGCTGGGAAAATAATGTGTCATTATACACCTCCAAGGGGGAGACAATGTTTGTCTAAACACAGGTCTTTGTCTCCACAACATGCCACCCCACCCACCTCTGCTGCCCAAGTGAGCTGGGCTTTTTGAGTCACTTGTGATGTGTTTTTTTAACACAACGTGGGGGAAGAGCCCCCACAGTCTGTTCAGCTCTCACTCTGAAAAATACAAGCTGCATTTGACTGAATGACAAAAAGAAATCTGTTGAGCCGGGAAGCATAGTAAATACCGTGACTCTCAGCAAATGTGCACAGCCCAGAAAGCTTTTTCCAGTCTGGAAAAATGAAGAGATTTGTCTGTGCAAAAGCCAGCCACGTCTCCACCCCTTCTGCCTTTCTGCTGCTCTACCCCCACCTCCTGGCAAGGCCTCCCACCCTGCCCCAGACATTCAGTCATCAGCTTTCATCCTCTGCAACTTGCTGCTGCCCCAGGAAATAACATTGCCCAGGCTCTGGGGAGATACACCGGCCACTCCCAAGCATCTTCCAGGGATGTCTGTCTGGTTGGGTTTTGCCAGTCATCTCTGACCTTGGCCAGAGTTGGCTCACAGCAAAGTCCTGCCGTAGGCAGCAAGGTCTGCTCCTTTTCCTGCTCTCTCCTGGCCCCTCAGTCTTTCCCTTGCTTTGCTACAGGCTGTGCCCCATCCCTACTTCCATAAGAAGGTGTTCAGAGCAAACACTTGCAGCAGGTGAGATGTGACAAGCTCCTGCTCTAGGTTAGCGCAGGGGTCGGAGGTGGAATGGGAATCCTCCTGGTGACTCTCAAAGGTCCAGGTTGGGAACCTTTTTGGTGGAGGCACAGTTTCTATAGGGAGAGGCTTACAGGGGGAATCTCATTCTGCACTCCACCATGATACCTCTGTGTAATGACCATCCTGCTGCTCCTCTGATAGCCTCTTTTAGGGACAGTGGTGCAGGCAAGACAGTGGGGCAGGAACTCACCCACCCAGGCCACTGGAGACAGCGTATCAAACCTGCAATTCAGGGCACTGACAAGAGCACTGGAATTGAATTTCATTGCGTTGGGTTCTGTGTTGGAACCCTGGCTCCTCTGAGGAGGAAGTGTTTGTTTTATTCACCGCTCTGTCCACAGCACCTAGCACAAGCCTGACAACAGTAGGTACTTGTTAATGTTTAATGAGTGGGTGAATGAATGAGTGAATGAATGAATGAATGAATGAACTGATAACCGTGAATACTTTTCCTCTTTGAGCCTTAGTTTCCTCCTCCATAAAAGATAATATTAAAAACTTAATACCTAACTCTGTGAGGGGGCGGGAGACAGAGACAGAAGAACAAAACGTGTGAATGTCTTCTGTAAATTGGAACTCAAAAGTCAGTTGGTCTCAGGCTGCGTCCTCAGTGTTTGTGTTCCCTACCGAGGGGCGGGTCTTATTCCAGCGTGGCCTGTGGCCCCTAAACACTTAGTTCTCCATCCTGGTTTAGAGGACCCTACGGACAGGAGAGCATTTTCAGTGCTTTTCACTAAACTGTGTGGGTCTGAGAACAGTGATTTCTAACTTTCCCAGACTTGGCTCCAGAATTCCCCTGAAATCCTTCCCAGGACAGAGGCTGCTTAGCTCCAACAACAGCTCTTCTTCAGGTGCTGGGGGAAATCCAGCTTCCAGATTTTTGTCCCTGAGGCTGTCTCTGCTGCTCTCCTTCCCTTTTACCTGTCTGGTTCCAGCTTATCCCTCAGATCTCAGCCGAGACCCTTTTCTTCTGGGATGAACACCGCCCCCCCACCCCCGCCTTTCAGAGCAGCTTCTCCTGCTCCCAGCCTCTCTGCTTCCTGTCAGAACTGTCCCTGCCCATCGTTTGTCTGCCTTTCTTTTAAAGTGTGGGTCCCTGAGGACAAGGGCTGTCTGTCTTCCTTCCTCCCTGCCTGCATTCTCCCTTTTTCTTCCTTTCTTTCTTTCTTTCTTTCTTTCTTTCTTTCTTTCTTTCTTTCTTTCTTTCTTTCTTTCTCTTTCTTCTCTCTCTCCCTCCCCTCTCCTCCCCTCCCTTCTCCTTCCCTCCCCTCCCCTTCTCTCTCTCTGTTTCTCTTTCTTTTTCTCTCTTTTCCACATACTAGGGGTTGAACCCAGGGCTATGCACATATTAGCCAAGCACTCCATCACTGAGTTATATCCTTGGCCCTTCTTCATTGTTTGAGACAGGGTCTTGGTAAATTGCCCAGGCTGGACTTGAACTCGTGATCTTCCTGCTCACCCTCCTGAGTAGTGCCTAGGATTACACACCCAATTGTGTCTTTTGCTTCCTCCTCTTCCTTCTGTTCCCCCTCCTCCTTCTCTTCTCCTTCTCCTTTTCGTTCCTTCTTTTTTGGCAGATCTAACAAACTAAACCCAAATGTTTGGCAAATGCTCTTCTACAGAGCTACCTCCCCAGCAATACTGTATTGTTGATCTAATCCCAGTGCTTGGCGTGGGACAGTATTCCATAAGTACATATCAATTAAATGGATAGCATCATTGATTCAGGGAGATGGGAGAAAGGAAGATTGGAGTCACGAGGGTCCTAGGAGGGCATTGTGCTTACCGAAATATGAGAAATGACATTTCTCCTTCTGCCAGAATGGCCTGCATACACACGAAGGATGCAGATATGAAAACACTCACATACGTGACCAGACATTGTGCATACATCCTGCGGTAGGCAGTCGTTTGTACAACACACTTTCCCTTGAAATGTCTCCTCTTGTCCTCTCCTCCCATTCACCTTTCTTGTTCCTATATATAGGGAATCGCAAGGTGAAAAGAATCTACCTGGCAGCCACAACGTAATCCCAGGGAAAGGAGCGAAGCAATCGCACCATTGCCTAAGAATTTTCCTCATCTCTCTATTGACTTATTTTTTGCAATGCTGGGGATTGAACCCATGACCTTGTCCATGCTAGGCAAATGCTCTACCACTGAGCTACATCCCCAGCCCTTTTGAACTTTTAAGACATGAGTGTTGCTAACTTGCTGGGAATGGCCTCAACTTGCTATCCTGCCTCTGCCTCCAGAGTAATGCCGCCACACCCACGCTCATTCTGCACTTCAGATTTCTGCACCATTTCATTGTAAGGAAATTCTTTTCATCTTTCTTATGTACAATTCAGGAAGATACTTAATTTTTTTTTCTTTTTGAGACAAGGTACCACTAAGTCACTGAGTGGATCAGGATGGCTCTAACTTGTGATCCTCCTGCCTCAGCCTCCCACAGTGCTGGGATTATAGAGATGTGCCACCAAACTTTTAAAAATAGCCTACTGGGCCTGAGAGCATAGCTCGGTTGTAGCACACCTGTTTAACATGCATGAGGTCCTGGGTTTGAGCCACTGCACTGAAGAAGAAAAGCTAGTGTGTGGTTCTGCCAGCCAGCTCTTTGGAGTCCTGCCAAAAGTGTTTTGGCAAATAGCCTCCAACTCTATGCCTTGGTTTCCCTCTTTCCTCTCTCTCACAGAGATGAACAGCAGAAGTTGTCTTTGAAAGGCAACATGTTTTCTTGGAAAAGAACAGCTCCTTAAATCCAGAGTTGGTAGTCATGACTTTGCATGTGAAAAGGAGGAAGGTCTCACTTGATTCTTCTAGGATCAGATGGTTTTTTAAATTTTTTCCCCCAAGTACTGGGGATTGAATCCAGGGCCTTCACATTGAGCTATACCACCAACCTTTTTATTTTATTGTTTTGTTTTTAATTTGGAGACATGTTCTCACTAATTTGCCCAAGTAGGACTCACACTTGAGATGCTCTTGCCTCAGCCTTCCAGAGCACTGGGATGACAGGTCTGTGCCACCACGCTCGACTCTAATGGTTTTTAAAGGTTGACTGGAATGTAGTCAGCGGCTGCAGTGATAACTTGTGTTCCTACCCAAAGAAAGGCTTCTGAACTGGCCTTGGAGAGGAAAAGAATTTCTGCAGAGAATGGGAGAGATGCTGGTAAGCACTCAACTGGCAGCAGATGCAGTGTGACAAAAGCACAGAAGCCTGAAAGAGTTCGTGCCCAGGAACACCAAAGGAGCCTGCCTCTTAGCGTGCTGGTCAAGGCCTTCATGGAGTGGTGCCCCCTGACCTCCTCCTGGCCCCTTCTCCCTGCAGTATTACTCTGCAGCCTTAGAGACCCACTTCCCAGGACAAGGTAGCCATCCTAGTGGGGAGGGGCTCCGGTGAATGTGGACCGCTATGCAGGTTTTGGTTGGCTCTGAATGCCAGCATTTGGGGGGTTTCTCATTTAAATCAATTCACCAGTTGGGAGGCTTCATATAAAATCTAACTGCTTCTTTTGGGGAAAAAAAAAAAAAAAAAAGGAAGACCTGGCAACACAATGCTCACATTCTTCACAACAATCAGCCAGAGGTGAGTAGCTGCTGCCCTTTGCAGCCAGCGCTGTGCTGGACCCACTTCCCGCTACTCCAGGCGGTGGCGGCTGTCTTTTCTCATTTTTAACCCCCCAGGATATTTATATCACCTGCTGGATCCCTGAAGAACCTGAGAGTTTTTGACCTCTGTCTGGGGCAGCCCCAGGGCCCTTGATGCATTAACCCTCTCCTCCCCAGCCCGACGGCTGCAGATTTTTCTAGGATTGCAATGCCAGGGCTGGCTCTCTCCCCTGCAAGGGGATAAGTTGCCATTACACAAAGATGTACAAAGCCGTAGGCTACGAAGCAGGCAAGGACTTGTTCCCGCTTCCCTGATAACACATTCCCACTTCAGCTCTAACCTTCTGGGAATCGTGCCGTGCCTTTTCTTTTTTCTATTCCATTAGTGATTTTCAAAGGGAAGCTGCAGCCAGATAAAGGGAGCAGATGGCCCTGAATCAGGCCTCCTGCAGGGTGAATAGTTTGGAGGAGTCAGGGCTTTTCTGTGATTTGTACCTGGTGAGCATTGAGCTCCCAGGTTGCTGAGGTGCGCTCTCCGACGGAAGGAGTCAGGCTGTGCTTCACCTTGGTAATTGAGATCTCTGTTCTCCTTGCCCTTCTTTCATAAACAAGGAAATTGGAACAGAGCTAAGAGAGGCTTTTTCATGCACTTTAGGAAAGAATGAGCAATGGAAAAAGGAAATTGAGAGCTTTGGAGAGTTTATAGCAGAGGAGCATTTGAGTTTGAAATAAGAGCTGAGAATCCATATGTTTGGGAGGAAAGAAAAGAAAAAGAACAACCACACGCACCGAGCTTCAAGGGTACGTGCGGAAACACTTACGGAGGAGGGGGTGGGGAAGCCCACGTGGGTCTGCCTTTATCAGACCCAGATGTTCAGGCAACGGTTCTCAAGATGCCTATGAAAGGGTCCAGGGCCTGCTGGGCTAGACCTAGTGTTTTCTTAACTACCAAGAAGCACGTGAAATCAGTGGCTGGGAGCTTTCCACTGTGCGCTCAATGACTCCCTGGGGCCCTGCTGGGGTCTGTGCCACGCAATTATACAAAGGCCAGGCTGCCTCCGGGCAGGACTTGGAAGGATAGGACGGGCTTGCTGCGCCGCCGCCTCTACCGTTGAACTTGCCTCTCTCTCTGGTGCCCCTCCTGCCCCAGACTAACCTTAGAATGCAGAAGTAGGAAGCCCCAGTTTCAACTCTCGATTCCACATTTCAGAAATGACTTAGCCTGTCGGCACCTCAGTTTTGTTATCTTTACAGTAGGGGAGATCCTTGTGAGGTGCATACAAGGTATGTATCAAAGGGCTGTGCAGCCTCTATCTTGGGGAGGAACTGTCTTTCTCCTATATTGGTGCTGTTCTTCCAGGGAAAGGATGCAGGGGGCACAGAATGCCAGGGAACTGTGTCCTCCCTCAGCCACTGGCTGCGGGGGAACCAGGGCTCCTCTCCCAGCAGAAATGCTACTACTGACTGAAGTATGGTTTTGGGCTACACGGAGGAGACTTAGTTCTTTTTTTTTTTTTTTTGTCTTTTTGAGACAGGGTCTCGCTATGCAGTTCAGGCTGGCCTTGAGCTCACTTTATACCCCAGGCTGGCCTCAACTCACAACGGTCCTCCTGCCTCAGCCTCCCAAGTAGTGGGATTACAGGCATATGACACCATGCCCAGCCTGAGACTTAGTTCTAGTGCTAAATCCTTGTGCAGTGGATAGAATGCAGGCTCCAGAGGCCAGGAAACTGGATTCAAATCCTGGATCCCCTATTGATATCACATTGCTTCTCTGTACCTCACTTTACTTTTTGAATCTGTAAAGTGGGGGTTACAGTACTCACTTCCCAGTTGCTGGGAGCATTATATGAGATTATGACTTAATGCTGTAGTTATTAGGATGGATTGATTGATTGATTTACAGTACTAGGGACCAAACCCAGGGGCACTCTACTACTGAGCTACATTCCCCAGCCTACATTCCCCAGGCTGGGGTGAGGTTCCCCTCCCCCTTAAAGTTTTGAGACAGGCTCTTGCTAAACTGCCCAGGCTGGTATGGAACTTTTGTTCCTGCTGCCTCAGCCTTCTGACTCACTGGGATGACAGGTGTCCACCATCATACCTGACTCCATTAGATTCTTTTGGTTACAAGTGACAGACGACTCCCCTAAGATGTCTTTGCAGAAAAAGGGAATTTGGGGCTTACTGTGAGATGAAAACACCACGATAGCTCAGTGGTAGAGCACTTGCTTAGCATGCATGAGGTCCTGGATTAAATCTCCAGCACCACAAAAAACAAAACAAACAAAAGCTTCCTCGGTTTACTTCTTTGTCCCTTTTGCAAGGGAGGGACTGTGGATTGAATGCAAGGCCTCAGCTCTTTTCTACTTTTTACTTTAAGATGAGCCACTGAGTTGCCCAGGCTGGGCCTGAACTTATGATCCTCCTGGCTCTCCAGAGTGCTGGGATCACAGATATGTGCCGTCATATCCAACTTATCTTTTGTCTTTTATTTTTATTTATTTATTTATTGTCTTGGTTTTTTGTTTTTGAGACAGGATCTTGCTATGCAGTTCAGGCTGGCCTTGAGCTCACTTTGTAGCCCAGGCTGGTCTCAAACTCGCAACAATCCTCCTGCCTCAGCCTCCTGAGTGCTGGTATTACAGGTGTGTGTCACCACACCCGGCTTGTCTTTTAACTTTAGTTTTGGGTTAAGGTGGTAACAAGATGACAGCATCAGTTGTAAACCCTGTATGCTTTCAGTTTTCATTCAGGTGCAGAGGAATTCTTTTTTCCTAAGAGCCCTAGCAAAAGTCTCATGGACCCTGCTTGGGTCACATGACCTTCCCTGAAATAATCACTGTGGCCGAGGAAAATGAGATGTGTTAAGTTTCCTTTTGCTGGTGCAGCTGTATCTACATGGACTGACAGGATGAGAGATGGGGTGGTTCATCAGAGGGGACTGAAGAAGGATTGGACATGGTTAATGGTATGGTTTGAAGGTCCCTTCCAAAAGTCATGTTGTAAAAAAATACGTTGAGGTGCTGAGGATCCAACCCAGGGCCTTGTGTATGCTAGGCGAGCAATCTACCACTGATCTGTCCCGCCCCCAGCCCCTCAGTGTTGAAATCGAATTGCCTTTGTAATGGTATTGGGAGGTAGGGCCTTTGGGAGGTGGTAAGGGCTTGTGTGTGCTGCTCTCATGAATGGATTAATGCCATTTTCAAGGGAATGGGTTAGCTATGCGGGGAGCAGGCTTCTCATAAAAGGATGAGTTCACTTGCTTTTCCTCTCTGTCTCACCTGTGCTGTCTTGCCCTTCAGCTGTTTTATGGTAGAGCACAGAGGCCCTCACTAGGTGTTGGTGCCCTGCTTTTTGATGGCCAGCCTCCGGAACCAAGAGGCAAATACACTTCTACTATTTATACGTTACCCAGTTTGTGATGCTCTCTCTTTTTTGGGTTTTGGAAACAGGGTCTCACTATGTAGCTCAGGCTGGCCTTGAACTCACTATGTAGTCCAGAGTGGCCTAGTACTTGCAGCAACCCTCCTGCCTCAGCCTTTCCAGTGCTTGGGATCATAGGCGTGCACCACCACGCCTAGCTTGGTCGTCTTTTTGTAGCAGCAGAAAATGGACAAAAGGAAAGTGAAGCTGGGTGTGGTGACATACATCTGTAAGCCCAGTACTTGGAAGGCTGAGGCAGAATGATTGTGAGTTTGAGGCCAGCCAGAGCTACACGGCAAGTTTAAGACCAGTGTGGACTAAATAGTGAGATTTTGTCCCAAAAAAGCAAGAAAAAAAAAAAAAAAAGTGAGCAAACCTGAAGATGTTTGCTATGAATGCTTAGTAAGTCTTACATACATTATTGAAGTTTATAAAATGATAATTCCCTTCACCTATTTCATGTAGCACTTTTTATTCCTTTTCAAATAAATTCCGTATGTTTGATCTTACTGAGGTTTGTAACACACCTATGAGGCAGACAGAAGTACAAGTGTTACTTTTCCATTTTACAGATGAGGAAATCAAAGCACAGAGCTGTCACCCAGCAGGGTGGTATGGCTTTGCCTACAATCACACAAAGCTGTAACTGGTTCAGAATTCCCTGGTGGAGCCACTGTGAATGGAAACTGGAATATTCAGGGTATGGGTTAATCAAGGCCCGACATGGGGTTTGGACCAGTCGCCAGGGTTTGTCCCTGAGTAAACAGTCTGGACTGGTAGCAGTCGGGCATGTCAAGGACCCATTGTTGATGTCCTGGCAGGTGGCAGGGGAAAGAACTGCTACATAGGCAGGACACTGTCACCCCAGGAACACCCTCTCATGACTGATTCCCTTTTCTCCAAGCAGCTGGATACAAGACTTGGTTTTTCCTGTCCCAGAAAAAAATGCCAATCAAAACAACAGAAAGAGAGGGGCAGGCGGGGCGGACTTCTCTCAAGGGAACTTGGTCCCAGAGCCAAGAGTATCTTTGCCAGGACGTAGAGGGGAGCAGAATTCCCTGCTCAGAGGGAGGTGGTTTGCTAGGCGCTCACAACATTTTCCTAAATATGGGGGAGATGTTCAAAGGGTCTTCCAAAACAAAAATAAAAGCAAAACAAAGACAATATAGCATCCCTCTTGTGTATCAGGTTCACAACACATTGAGGACGAAGACAAAGAAATGGCAGAGAGCCAACAAGCCACCTTAATTACCGCTGAAGCTAGCATGGAGGATGTAGCGTACTGAGAACAGAATTAGCGTCCTGATTGAGCCTGGAAGGAGGATGGAGCTGAGAGACTCTTCTGGAGAGCCTTCCCAAGTTCTCCAATCAGAGAAGTCGCCTCGCTGCCATAAACAGCGAGAGTTAAGACAAAAAGTGTGTGTAGCAAAAATCCTTCCTCATGGAGGAAGCCAGAAACAGGAACGGCAAGTGACCGCAGTGACTTGTTCATCTCTGCCCATCAGTCCCTCCTTCGCTAACATGGGGGCAGCAAGAGTTCCTCACAAGGAGGCGGCGAAAGTTCGGTGGGATCACGCGGACGACAACAGTCCTGGCTCCAGAGAGGCTGACTGTGTTTGTGTGCAGTCCAAGTTCCTGGCAGGTGGGCTTGCTTTTCTACCCGGCACGAAGCCCGGGGCCCCAGAGTCCTGCCGTGCTTGTGTACCGCTCTTTCTCCCCAGCTGTACAAATTCATGAGAACGTGGGTGTGCAGTGGCTTTCCAGTTTCTTGGCTGTTTCCCAGGCCGTGTTCTCCACTTGGGAGGCAGGAGGATGGCAAACATCCTTTTCGCAGCAGTGAGTGCCACCCTGCCCCAACCCCCATGCTCTGTTCCAGCAGAGCCTGGCTCAAAGTTCAAAGCTGAGGTGGCTCTGTTGAGTAATTCGGTGACAGTGCCTGCCCACCCGCCATGTAAAGCTAAGTCGCACTCCCACACACCCATTTGCTGAGCATCTGTTGCCTTGTGTTCTGTGGCGTGGAGGCCGGGAACAGGCGCACTGCCCCGAGTGACCGTGGTGGGCTGAGCTTCCTTCCTTTCCCCCTGCTGCCCTTGGGCTCTGGGTCTCGCACACAGCTCCACTCAGTAGGTTTCAGATCCACTCCCAGGCTGGTTGGCGCAGACTGCATCTGGATTCACACCAAGCCCTTCCTCCGGGGGTTCAGAGTGTTCTTGGAAGGAAGCCTGGGAAGGGAAAGGCCTTCCCTAGCATTCCCCGGCCAGTGGCTGGCTGACAGCATAGAACAGAGCTGCCAAGAGCTCTGGAGTCAGACCTAGGCCTGAGTTCAAATCCCTAGGTGACCTTGGGCAAACTGCTCTCAGCTTCAGTCTCATCTGTAAAAAATGTGACAGCGACACAACCTGCCTCCCGGGACTACCAGGAGGACTCAGTGAGGTACTAACTGGCCTGGTTGCCTCTGCATCTGGCAAGTGGGCAGTGCTTGAGAGATGTTCGCCTTTGACCCCCAGCCAGGGGTCTCGGTGGGTGTGCTCACAGGGAGGGTGAGTACCCCGTCCTTTTGTCAATCGCATCTCCCATGTTAGACCCCATCCTAGTAATTCTAATTCGGCCAAACCCATTTGCTCCTATGCAGACTCCTTTTAGGCAAATAACCTGTCTCATTCCAAGGCTAGCATGGTGCTGGCACCTCAGAACTGCTAAATGTTTGGTAAAGGAGCAGGGGAGTGCCTGCTAGGCAGCATCTGCTCAAGAATTGTGTTCCTCCGTACCCGCATCTTCTGTCCCTCCTCTCTTCTTCCTTCCTTCCTTCCTTCCTTCCTTCCTTCCTTCCTTCCTTCCTTCCTCCCTTCCTCCCTTCCTCCCTTCCTCCCTTCCTCCCTTCCTC
>NW_004955433.1:10933848-10968131 GCF_000276665.1 Chinchilla lanigera
CCTTCCTCCCTTCCTCCCTTCCTCCCTTCCTCCCTTCCTCCCTTCCTCTCTCCCTCCCTCCCACCCTGCCTTCCTCCTTCTGGCCTTCCTAATTCAGACCTTTTCTTTTTCCAAGTGGCAGGAGCTTCCTTCAATTCTTCTCCTGCAGTATCTAAGCTGCAAGAGCATCCCTTGAGAGCCCTTCACCCAGGCGAGAGCAGCGATTCCTCTTTCAAATTGAGCCTGTCCCCTGACTCATTCATTAAAATGCATAGGGCATGTGACCAAACTGCATAATGATTCTCTCAGGAGGAAGGCTTGGAGGCAGGGAGATGCTGCCAACTGCAAAGGCAAATACTTCCCCCCAGCTGCGGATCAGGCTCATTGGCTGTCATGCCCTGGGAAGGCTGGGGGCTGCCGTTCATCTCCAGTAAATCAGCCAAGCCCTGGAGAGCTGCAGCCTGGCGCAGGCTGTACTCTTGGAAGCTGTGTGGCTTTGGAAGTCCAACCCATGACCTTTTCTCAACCTTCCTCCACCCCTGCTCCATCATGTTGTTCATTTATTTAAATATACTTTTAACTGCATAAGTACTGCTGGGGTGCACTCTTTCTGTTGTTGTTTTGCTGCTATGGAGATGCATTTTTACAAAAAAATCCAAATTAAATGAAACCCTCCCCACTTTTTTTTTTTGGGGGGTTTTTCTCCGGTACCGGGAACCGAACTCACGACCTTGCGCTTGCCAGCCAGGCGCTTTGCCGCTGAGCTAAATCCCCAGCCCCTTTTTTGTCTTTTTTGAGACAGAGTTTCAGTATGAAGTTTAGGCTGGGCTTGAGCTCACTTTGTAGCCCAGGCTGGCCTTGAACTTGCAGTGATTCTCCTGTCTCAGCCTCCCGAGTCCTGGGATTACAGGTATGCGCATCCACACCTGGCTCAAAGGCCCCCTTTAATGACTCCTCCATGCTGCTGTCCCTCTGGTTATACAGCTTTTTGCCTTTGGAGTCCTTAAGCAGCTCTGTGATAGTCAGCCCCGGCAGCAGACTTGGCAATCATCCGCCTGAAGCCCTCGGCCAGTTCTCAGCACCATAGTCTCATTGGAGGCCTTCTCAGCTCCCTTCCCCAGAAGCCCCGTGTCCACTCTGTGTAACCCTCATCTGCCTCCCCAGGCAACCCCTAGGAATCCCATTCCTGCAGAACCCTGCTGTCCATACTAGGAAACACCCAGGTAAACCTGATGACTCCCTGCTTAGAATGTAGCTTGGACTGCACTTTAGTATTGGAGTCTTGAAGAGTGAGGAAGGTATCAGAATCTAATGACTCCTGCGGTTGCCTCTCGGGCACCAGTGCTGCCTGTGTTCCACCTTCAGGTGTCAGGCCTCCCTGAACGTGTTAATTCGTATTACTTGAGTGATAAGCTATTTAGCTCGCCGCTTAGCCATGAGAAAAAACTAACTTCTCTGAATCACATTTAGCTTATCTGCCGAATGGGAGTAACCAGAGAGCCTCCTTCATTGCTTTGTTGTGAAATTTACATGGCATTATCCATATAAAGCCCTCCAAGCACAATGCTTGCTGGGTATTGGGGTGCATGCCTATAATCCTAGCACTCAGGAGGCTGAGGCAGGAGAATGACTGTGAGTTTGAGGCCAACCTGGGCTATATAGCGAGACCCTGTCTCAAAATAAAATAATACCATTATAACAAAACAATGTTTGGTACATAGTCAAGTTGCAATATTAATGTTACTAATTATCAGCATCCTCATCATTACATTTATTCTAATCTATAAAATCTGTTATTTTTCAAGAACTATTCATTGAGCACCTACTATGTTTCCTTGGTCCTGGGAGTTAAAATAGTGAAGGAGTCAGACAAGGGCCTTGAAGGGCTTAACTTCAGCACAAATGTATGGCACCTTTCTTTTCTTTCTTTTTGTTTTTTTTGGTTTTTGGAGACAGGGTCTCACTGTGCAGTTCAGACTTGCCTTGAACTCACTTTGTACCCCAGACTGGTCTCAAACTTGCAACAATCTTCCTATCTCAACTTCCTAAGTGCTGGGATTACAGGCGTGTGCCACCATGCCTGGTGGCACGTTTCTTTTTGGTGAGTATTTTATTCTCCATTGTGTTATATGGTCCTGGCTAATACTTTTTGGTCATTTATTTATTTATTTATTTATTTATTTTTGGTACCAGGAATTGAACTCAGGACCTTGCACTTGCCAGGCAGGCGCTTTGCCACTGAGCTATATCCTTGGCCTGCTTTTTGGTCAAAGGCAGTATGAGTGCTCCCACTGTATAGTAGAAATCTACGGTTTTGAGAATTAAGCTAAGGGAGACAGCTTGACACTCACCAAGCCTGACTTTGTCTGGATCTTTCTGACTTCAGTTCCAGTGCTCTCTTGTGCTGGGCATTGATGGTTGGTCTAGGGTGTGGGGTGGAACCATGGAAGCAGCTCCCAAAGCCTGAGACCCCTCACCCACCACTAGAAACACAATAGAGAGGCAAGGAGGCTTCTCAGAATTCCAATTCATTCTGTTCCTGAAGTCCGTCAACTGAGCCTAAGAACATGTACTTCTGCCTCGTGGAGGAGACTGTTTGTGTGGACATTGCTCCCAGGGCCTTCCTTATACATGGTAGGCAAGCACTCTGCCATTAAGCTACATCCCCAGCCCTTTTAAATTTTTATTTTTGAGGCAGGGCCTCTCTAAATTGCTAGGCCGGCCTGAACTTGCTATTCTCCTGCTTCAGCCTCCTGAGTAACGAGGATTACAGGCCTGTGCAGCCGTGCCTGGCTGGAGAAGACTGTCTTCAAGAAAAAGTGCTTGCTTTGACCTGTGGCCCATGGAACAATGCCATGATAGCAGGCAGCTTAGCTGTCTGAGGGCACTTCCCTCTCAGCTCCCCGCAGAGCAAGAGAGAAGATGCCTTGAGTGTGGGCTCTGGGTGGAGGGAGGTACCTTGCACACACCCAGCATCCCTCTAGGGTTGGGGCAGGGCTAGACCTGTCTGAGAACGCCACATACAGGAACTGGAAGTCTGTCCCAGGGGAGATGCCAAGAGCAGTTCTAGCGAAGATCAGGTAGTAAGTGCACTGAGGGCCAGCCACTGCACAGGGAGACTGAGGTTCCGGGCTAGGCTGGGCTAGGAGAGTTTCCTGACCCCCTCACAGCGACCACCCAGCTCCACCCTCTGATCCTAAGTGACAGTTCGTTGTTGCTACATTGCCCTGGCTGATTTTGAATTCATGGGCTCAGTGGATCCTCTTGGGACTACAGGGACCACAGGCATGTGCTCACGGACTACAGGCAGGTGCCACCACCCCCTGCTCTCCAGGTGACAGTTCTGAAGCTGTACAGCATCCTGTGACGGAGGAGCAAAAGGGTTTCCACCTCCTGGGTCGACCCTGCCTAATCCTCAAAGAACCCTGCGGTTGTTTGGAGTCCTTTAACCTTTTCCTGGTCCTTCAGTCCTAAGAGTAGGTTTTTGTTTTTCTTTTTGATTGAATCCAAGTACAGAGGGTTATTCATAATCTTTGACTTGCGACTTCTTCCATCTTCAAAGGGCCTTGTTCAACCTGCATCTGGCTGTTTGTTATTTATCTGTGTGCTCATTTATGTGCTTATAATGCAGTGAGCCCTCTGTATTTCCCCATTGTGTTCCTCCCTTTCTATCACTTTGCCTTCCCCCACCCCATCCCGAGTCTTGCGCTTTTACCATTCTTTTGCTTTTATTTTATAGATTTTCCCAGAAGACATACTGTTAGGTTTGTTGTCTTTTCTTTGCTTAAAATATCTTGCTAGCGTGGCATGGTGGTGCACATTTGTAATCTCAGCGCTTGGGAGGTGGAAGTAGAAGGATGGACGTGGGTTCGAGGCCAGCCAGGGCTACATAGCAAGTTCAAGGCCATCCTGTACTACAAAGCAAGACTGTCGCAAAAAACCAAAACAAGAAAACAGAAAAGGATATCCTGCTGTGTTTTTTGTCGTAATATTATAGTCCTCTCTATTGTATTCCACCTATGTTTATTTTCCTGCCACTGGACACTTGAGATGTTACCAGCTTTGTACTGCTTCATTTGTGTTGAGCTAAATACTCTGGTGTGTGTGTTCTGGAAAGCAGTGCGGAATTTACCGGGGTACAGCCCCAACAACATGAATGTCTAAAGACCCTGTTTGACCTATGCACTTGGGATGATCAGATTTCCTTTTTCCTACAGAACGGGCATTAAATGGTATCTCTTGCAATCTCTTTAGTTTACTGACTTTCCACCAACCTTTGCAGTGATCAGTAGTTCATTGGAGATTACCATGTGTGCTGACCAGGAAGATTTAATGATCACAGAACACTTGCACAGTCTCTTCCAGTTGGGGTTATGTCATTTTCTTAATAAACCCCTCATTCCCCAGGACCCAGCACAGTGCCTGATACAGCACTCTACCACTAAGCTACATCCCCAGCCCTTTAAATTTTTTATTTTGAGGCAGAGTCTTGCTAAGTTATTGTCATCATAAAAAAAAACAATGCCATAGTAATTATAGATAGCTTTTACTGAGTGCTTATTAAGTGCTGGGTGCTATGTTAAATAACACCTTTACTTTTATTATCTTATTTAATCATTCCAGAAACCCTATAACATAGGTTCTATATCACCCCCATTTTGTATATGGGGAACTGAAGCTAAGTGTCTTTCCCAGAATTACAAAAGTAGTCATTGCTGGAGGCAGGATCTGACTTCTGGCATCTGATCCTTAAGTCCTGAACCACTATATTCTAAATGCCTAACACATTTCTGAATGAAGTACATTCAACTCCCTATAACAAGAGCAGGGTCAAATGCAGTGGCACTTTTACTCTTGTCAGATGTGTTGAAAATGTACCAACCTTTTGGTGATAAGCAAAGCTTTAAAGGATTTTAATAATTGTACTTTCGTCAAATGTAACTCTCATTTATGATTAGTTATAATTTCTCAGCAATCAGCATGCAGACTTGAGAACTCTCACTGTAGGAGAGATCTAATATGAATTATTCTCAAATGTGTTGAGATATTTACAGATTCCTCCTTTACCACCAAACTGCTTATCTCCTGGTCTATGTTTTCTTTTATTTATTTATTTGTTATACTGGGGATTGAATCCAAGGCCTCACACTGAGGTACATCTCCAGCCCTCCCTCCCTTTAATTTTTTTTTTTTTTTTACTTTGAGACAGGGTCTCACTGAGTAAGTCACCTGGGCTTGGCTCAAACTTGTGATCCTCTTGCTACCTCTGGAGTGCTAGGATTACAGATGTGTATTTTTTCTCTTACTAATTGCAGTTATTATCTTTCAAATATCATATTATTGACCCAGAAGGTCAGGAATATTTGCCTGCTTAGCTCTGTCTGAATCTTTAATTGATTTAACACTTACATATCCCTGTTACTTATAACCATGCCCGGCACAAAGAAAGCAGCTCAACAGATATTTGTTGAATGAATGGAATAAATGTATGCTTGCAGAAATGAATGAGTAGCAGTGAATGGGCCAATAAATACTAAAGGGATAGTTTATGAAGACTGACTGTCTTTTGATTTTGTGTTGTTGTTTTATATCTTGGATCCAACTACATGTACACGTTCAGGTCTTGAACATTTCTTTAGGCTGGCAGAAGAGCTGAGAAGCCTGAGATTTTGTGTCTACAATGCCTAAGGATGAAACAGTTTTGACCTAAGGATCTAAAACAAGATTTTGTCGCCTTTTCCTTTATCTCTTATAAACCGTCCATAAGCGCCTGCCTCAAGTATTGACTTTGGCAGTGAGGCAGTAGGCATTCAAAACAAAACAGAGGGGCTGGGGTTTTAGCTCAGCGGCACAGCGCCTGCCTGGCAAGCGCGAGGTCGTGAGTTTGATTCCTGGTACCGGAAATAAAAAAAAAGAACAACTCCTGGCAGCTTAAATACAGCGGTTTTTGGGTTTTGTGTGGTTTTGTGTTTTGTTTTGTTTAGTTCTGTTTTTGTTAACAATCTACATTGATGTCCAGGCCCGGTGCACCCCATTACATATGCAAAAGCAGCTGATATTTGTGTAACAGGCCCTTCACCCCTGGCTGTTTTCTTGTTTCCGAACTGGGATGCACTAGATAAATGCAGAAATCAGGAACCGTCCCTCCCAGTCCAGCCTCTGTGGCTCAGTTCTCAGAGCCGGGCCAAACGGGTAATTATAGCTTCCCTCTGCGGTGTACAAGGCAGGAGGCTGATTTAATAAAGGAAGCCTGCTGTCTGTCTCCAGCCTGGCTCTGACTCATGGAACTAGGGAGTCCCAGAAGTGCTACCCACGGAGCGCGGTGAGCAGCTGGGGGGTGGGAGGTGAGGGTGGCCCGGGCTGAGAGCCCCCAGAAGGAGGAAACTCCCTGCTTGGCCGGGAGGAACCTGCAGCCGGAGCCAGAGGAAGTGAGGCTCACACCGAGCAGCTGCCGTTTGTTCCAGCTATAGCAGCAACTGCCTCCCCCTTCAAAGAAGGCTCCTGCCGAGTGGACACGTAAAATACAATGGGTTCGTAATTTTCACATTCAAAATTAATTGGGGGAGACAGGCGAATTGTCTTTCATAGGGTTGGCTGCCTTTGTACGAGGGCCGGTGGCTTTGGTGTCTTGGGGCGCGGGGGAGGGGCAGGGGCGCGGGGTCTGGAGTGATGATCAGTCTGTTAATTTGGTTTCTCACTTTGGCAGGGAGGCGGCTAATTAGGTGTTCACAGCCGCAGAGACAGTTTGAGCTGGGCATGGTTTCAGCTACAGCGAGGGTGACAGCCGGCTTTGGATGTCACCTTAGCTAGGTCACCAGAGGTCACCCTACCCGGCCTTCTGTCGCCAGCAGCTTCTTCCTCCTCCGCTGACAGCCAGCCAGACGGAGGCAACTTGACCTCTTCCTCCTCCCGGCCCAGCCAGCCTGGAGATTCCGGCTGCACCCCGCCCCTGGCTTCCCGCTGAGTCACACACCTCGCGGTCAGGTGATCGTCCCCTGGGCCCCGCCGAGAGCACCTTGACCTAGATTCCTAACTCTCCGCGACAGCAGCTGCTAATTGTCCCGAGAGCGGCCCGCCAGGCCAGCGGGCACGGCGCCCTGGCAGCCCCGGCCGCAGACGGGCGCCCCGGGCAGCGGGAGGCGGCGCCCCCTCTCGGAGGCCGGGCTGGAGACGCAAAGTTAGGGGGCGGCGGCGGCGGAGGGTGGCGCGTTGAGTCAGCTGGGAAGGGCGACAGCCACTGCGAGCCGCGTGCCTCCTCTCCTCCCTCCCGCGCCCGCCAGCCCCTCGCCAGGCCCCGACGGAGCAGGCTGCGGGGGGCGAGGGGTGCAGGCCGGCTTGTGGCTGCGCCCTGGCGCTGCCCACGGGAAGAGAGGTGAGAAACTGCGCAAATAATGGGACAAACCCCGGTGACTCATCTGGCCAGTCGGCCCGGGAAAGCTGCTCCCCTGCACTCTACACGCCAGGAGCGATTTCCCATCCCAGAATTTCCCACAAAAATGGCCTCGACTTATCTCGTGTATGGGTTCTTTGTGCAGCTGCTGCTTGTGCACTCTTTGTGTCCTCTGCGTCCGAGGGGAACGGGAGAGGGAGTGAAAAGGGAATGCGCAGAGTCAAACTTTAACCCTCTTCCCCCTCTCCTCCCTCCCCCTCTCCTCCTCCTTCTCCTTCTCCTCCTCTTCCTCCTCCTCCTCCTCCTTCTCCTCATCATCATCATCATCCTCCACCACCACCTCTCCTCCTGGAGTACCAGGCCTGTAAGAGCCCTGGGGGCCTCAGATCACAGTCCTCTTTGAACTGCGAAGGCCTCTGAATTTAGTCGTTTTTCAAAACCTCCCTTCAGCAGCTAGCAGCTCTGTGACTTTGTGAAGTCACCGGAGGCCTCAGTCTCCAATCTGTAATATGGGGATTTTAATACAACCCTGCTGTAGCTACATTACATGGTGTCTGCATGAACGCAGATGTTGTGCATACAAATATATTAATTATATATAATGACACATAACTGTATATTATTTTTCGCTACGTGGTTGAATCAAACACACACCCATCCAAGAGAATTATTTGCTGAATGTGCCCATCTTAGAAGAGACGACCTGTGGGTGTGTTTACCAGGGGAAACGGAAAATTGTAGCCTCCGGTTGCTTTAGGATCTACCAGGTCTAACAAGCATCCCCATATAACTTATTTACATAACACCCACGGGTTGTCATAGATTATTTTGTTCTTCTATATCAAGAAAATCTGTATCTATCATAGCTTTGATTAAAAATGTGCAGACTAGGGGCTGGGGATTTAACTCGGGCGGCACCGCTCCTGCCTGGAAGCGCAAGATCATGAGTTCGATTCCTGGTCCCGGAAATGAATAAATAAATAAATAAATATTTAAAAAGATGTGTAGACTAGAATAAGGCACACTTTTTAAATTTTATTTTATTTTTGCAGTGCTGGAGATTGAATCCAAGTGTGCTTTAGGCATACGCTTTACCACTGAGCTAACTACAGCCCCAACCCAAGCATGATTTTTAAATCAGGATGTAAACTTAGGAAGTTACTGCCTAGCACGCAGTGGTAGCAAAGGTGCAAGTTACACGGGTAGAAGGGAAGCAGGAAGAATTAGGCAACCATAGATTTACCAGGAAGCTAATTATGCCAAACTTCAAGGTCCTTCATTTACTTAGGTCCTTTTCCACACCTTGTACCTGCTTTTTTTTTTTTTTTTTTTTTTTTTTTTTGGTTTTTCTCCGGTACCGGGAACCGAACTCATGGCCTTGCACTTGCCAAGCAGGCACTTTTGCCGCTGAGCTATATCCCCAGCCCCTGTACCTGCTTTTAATATGTAATTATGTATTCCTTTCCCAAAGAGAGTCACCAGTGTCGATGCACTTCACACTCTACCAAGACACCCAACCTTTGTTCTTGCTTAGGATGTATAACCATACCCATCAGTGAAAATATAAATGGGATCAAATGTTGAAACCTACCTTGGGCAACCTAGTGACTTAGGGAGAGCTAGGCTCCAAATAGAAAATAAAAACGGCTGGAGGGGTGGCTCAGTGCAAAGGCCCTGGGTTCAATCCCCAACTGAAAAAAAGAAAATATGCAAGTGGTGTAGGGTATGAAGCCTTTCCTTATCCTTTGCACCATGAACTCCAACTCTGAAATTCACAAGAAGAGCCACATGTAGGCTAGAGAAAGACATCATAAGGGATGGAATGTAGAAAGAGGGTAGGGCTTGAGAATGTGTGGAATTACTGGACCAATTCCAGTGGACTTCTGGAATCCACTAGATACTTCCAGGGCTCTTAATGTTTCAGAAGGTTTGAATCTGGTAATGCTGCTTGCATTGAAAAGGGTGGTGGAGAAAGAGTGGGTGATAATCTGAACTCTCACTAATCCTGGCTGGTCTCCTGGAGGGCCCCTCAGTAACTGGCTGTATTGCATTGATGCATTTGCTTAACCTCTTGGGTCTACATTTAGAATAAGCAGCAGGTAACGTCAGAGCCTCTTCTTAAGCTTCCTGAGGGCAGAGAACCAAACTGCCTTGTTTTGTTTTGTTTTGTTTTGTTTTGTACTGGGAATCGAACTCATGACCTTGTGCTTGCTAAGCAGGCCACTGAGCTAAACTGCCCAGCTAAACTGCCTTGTTCACTGCTGTATTTCCATTGTTGAACACAATGTCTAATAGTACTTATTATTAATGGCAAAATTTCCGTAGCGCTTGTAGAGGAGGAAACTGAAGCACAAAGTTGTTACACACACGCCCTACGTCACTGCGCTGGGGAGGGGCAGAACTGACATCAAACCCAAGCAGTCTATCTCTAGAGTTCCTTGTCTTATCTGTGACACTGTATGCCATCTATAAATATACATATATTTTTAAATTAATAGGCTTTATTTTTAGAACAGTCTTATTTTACAGAAAAGTGGAGCAGATAGTACAGAGAGTGTGATGAATGAGCAGATCAATGAGGTGCCTCTGGTTGAGAGCAGGATTGATCCAAGTCACAGGGAAGGTGACCTCACTTAATTCTCATGGCTGTCTTAAGTAGGTAGCATTAACCTCATTTTGCAGCAAGGAAACTAAGGCTCAATGAGGCTTGGGACCTGCCCTCCATCACCCAGAGGATAGGAGGGTGACCTGAATGTTCTGACTTACCTGATTCTAAAAGTCACATTTGCTCCTCTGATTGAAAATATATTTATCATCAAGAGCTATTTTGTAACTTGGCATGGAGGTGCTTGCATGTAATCTCAGCACTCTGGGAGGCTGAGGCAGGAAGATTTCAAGTTTGAGCCCAACCTGGGTAATTTATCGACTTAGCAACACTCTGTCTCAAAATTGTTTTTAAAAAAATTTTTTGAAGTATGGGGAATGTTGCACAGTTCAGATGCTCTGGTTCAATCCCCACTACCACATACACACACACACACACACACACACACACATACACACACGGTATTTTGTCTGGTATGTATTAACCTACCATTGGTCTCTAGTGCCTTATTTTTTTTTTTAAAGTACCTTATAGTTTTGTTGGTTTTTTTCCAACTAGGAATTGAACCCTGGGGGACTCTGCCACTGAGCTAAACCCTTAGCTTTTTAAATTTTTAGCTAATTAATTAATTAATTAATTTTTTGAAACAGGGTCTTGCTATATAGTCCAGGCTTGCCTTGAACTCACTATGGAGTCCAGACTTGCCTCAAACTCATGACAAGCGTCCTGCCTCAGCCTCCACATATGCTACTATACCTAGCTATTTATTTATTTATTTATTTATATTATTAGTCAGTTAGTTTTGAGGCAGAGTCTCACTATGTAGGCCACATGCCAGGCTAGCCCTGAACTTGTGATCCTCCTGCCTCAGCTTCCTGAGTAGCTGGGATTACAGGTGTTACTCCATGCCCTGCGAGTGCTTTATAGTGTACTTTTAAAAAGGCTTTTGTCTCCTTGTTATCTTTTGGTCATTACAACAGCCCAGGAAGGCAGAAGAGGCAGCTGTTATGATTCTTTATTTATTTTTAATATTTTATTTTTTATTTTAAAGGGAATAAAAAAATAACAAAGACAGAAAACTATAAAAATGATGCAGAATTTCAAAACAAAATGATGGGCATTAACAGTGGTTGTTATATTACCTATTGTTATCTTCAAGGAAGATGCTCAGATTACCAGAAGTAAGAATGCAAGATTAATCAAACGGAGGAGGCTGACTTCCTCTTTAAAAAGTTAAGAGGCTATGTCAGGAGTTGCAGTAGATCAGAACTTGTTACTTTGTACCCCTCCTTTTCCCCCTGGCTGCACTGTTATAAGCCCCCTTAGTCTACATGAGGAAATACCTTGTTGCTAGTGCAGGAAGGAGAGCTCTGTCCAGGGGTTACCCAAGGGAATTATTTCAAAATCTAAGCTTTTTATTTTCCCTCCCCTCCCTTCCCCTCCCTTCCTTTCCTTTCCTTTTCTTTCCTTTCTTTTTTCTTTCCTTTTTTTTTTCTTTTCTTTTTCTTTCAGATTGCTAGGAATTAACCCAGGACAAAATCTAAGCTTCAGCTATATCAACACCTTCTCTAAATATTTGGAAGGGTGAATATTCCCAAGTAACTGAGATTATAGGTACCACTATACCAGCTCTCCCTTCCTCCCTTTCTTCCCTCCCTTCCTTCTTCCCTCCCTCTCTCCTCTCTTTTCCTTCTTTCTTTCTTTCTTTGGTTTTTTGAGACAGAATCTAGCTATTTAGTTCAGGCTGGCCTTGAACTCACTGTGTAGCCCTAGCTGGCCACAAACTTGCAGCCATCCTCCTGCTTCCACCTCCTGAGTACTAAGTCCTAAGTATTGGGCCACCACACCTGCCCCAGCTCTTTTTAAAAATTTTATATTGAAAAAAAAATTGAAGCTGGGTGTGTTGGTGCAAACTGTAATCCTAGCACTCTGGGAGGCTGAGGCAGGAGGATTATAAATTTAACAGCTAGCCTGGGCAATTTAATGAGATCCTGTCTCAAAATAAAAAATAGAAAAGGGCTGAGAATGTAGCTCAGTGCAAAGGCCCTGGTTAAATCTCCTGTACCAAAGAGAGGAGGAAATTAAACCTACAGAAAGAGTGCAAAAAAGTTACAATGAACTCCGTTCTCTACTGCCTAGATTAAGAAGAGTTTCATTAGCCACATGTGGTAGCACATTCCTGTAATCCCAGTACTCAGGAGGCTGAGACAGGAGTACCACGAGTTCCAGCCAGCTCATGTTACATACCGAGTTCAAGGCTAGCCTAGACTACATCATGAGGCCCTGTCTCAAAAAGTAAGGGAGGAAGAGAGGTTTCATTAATTTAAAAAAAATCTCATTGCATGTATTTTTCTCTTTAAGGGATTAATTTTATTTATTTTGAGTACTGAACCCAGGGCCTTCACATGGATTACATCCTTAGTACATTTTTTTCTTTCAAGACGGTCTCACTAAGTCACTAAGTTGCTCAGGCTAGACTTACATTTGTGATCCTCTGGCCTCAGTTTCCTAGAGCACTTGGATTATAGGCTTCCACCACATGGAGCAATTGTTCTTATTTTTAAAGGATTTTACTATAGTGTATAATTTTTTTTTTTGAGACAGGGTCTCACTATGTAGTTCAGGCTGGTCTTTTTTTGTTTGTTTGTTTGTTTTTTTTTGTTTTTTTTCCGGTACCGGGAACCGAACTCACGACCTTGCGCATGCCAGGCAGGAGCTTTTGCCGCTGAACTAAATCCCCAGCCCCTAGTTCAGGCTGGTCTTGAACTCACAAACGATCCTCCTGCCTCAGCCTCCTGACTGCTGAGATTACAGGCATGCACCACCACACCCGGCACTATAGTCTATAATGGGTCAACCGTTTCCCTAAGGCAGTTACTTGGGTTGTTTTCACACTTTAGCCAATACTAACACTACTGCAAGTTAGTGTGTAATTTAGAAAAAATTTATTTATTTTGGCATTTTGAGATAGGTCTTGCTGTGTCATTCAGTGCTGGCCTTGAACTTACGATGTATCCCAGAATGGCCTCAAATTCTTGTTCCTACTGCCTCAGCCTCCCGAGTGCTGGGATTACAGGCATGTACCACCATGTCCAGCTTGGGTTTGCAATTTTCAACGGAGACTGAGGCTGAGGTTCTATTATAAGACTTTCCAGAAGGGGAAGGGGTGTAGCTCAGTGGTAGGACACCCCCTTTGAAGCCTGGGGTTCCATCCCCAGCACCAAATGAAAAAAAGAAAAACCCACAAACCACAAGTCCTGGCAGTTCCATCATTCTGTACTTGAGAGAAGAGTCATTCCTTGTTCCTGTTCCACCCTGGGGTCTGGGACTTGCTAACCTGTTCTTACCTGCTCTAGGTCTTAAGTTGTGGCTGGTGGCACCTCTCTGGTGACCACAGGGGTAAGAGCTTTTCCAAAATGGTCTCCCCATGTCCCCCTGTCCTCCCGGGCCTCGTCTCTGCTCAGAACATTGGTCATCTCACTCAGTATGCGGCGCATGTGTTGCCGCCATTACTCTGTGTGCTGGGCTGTGCAGCCAGTCTGTGTGCCAATGTTGGTGCCAGGTTGGTGCACTGCCACCAGAAGTTCCCGCTTTCTTATGTTTCGGAAATGAACCAAGGTTTCCCAACTGTGCTGTTTGGGGAACTCAAAGAAGCATATAGGGGCTGGGGATTTAGCTCAGCGGCAAAGTGCCTGCCTGGCAAGTGCAAGGTTGTGAGTTCGGTTCCCGGTACTGGAGAAAAAAAACCAAAAAAAAAAAAAAGAAGCATATAAAGAGGCATAAATACCAACAACAACAACAATAACAAAAACCAGTTGTTTCCCAAAGGGCACCTGAAAGGCACTGCTGTGGAGATAAGTAGCCAGCAGCAGCCTTTTTTTTTTCTTCATATTAGACTTTTTTTTTTTTGAGACAGAGCTCAATGTGCAGTTCAGGCTGACCTTGAACTCACTATGTAGCCCAGGCTGGCCTGGAACTCACAGTGATCCTCCTGCCTCAGCCTCTCAAGTGCTGGGAATACAGGCGCATGCCACCTCACCCAGGGAAATTAGATCTTATTATGTTTATTTACTAGCACATGTTTGAGACTCAAAGCTGAGCCCTGTCATTGTCAGCTCAGAGGAAAGGAAGGTTCATAATCTAGTTAAAAGATAAAACTGCCACAAACATACACACTCACCCCCACACTCACATACCACACCATCCATAAATGGTACTTATAGTGCATCTTCTTTTTTAAAATGTTATTTTTAAAGATAAAAGAGCCAAAACATATTAACAAACACACAGACTTAAACAGAACAACATAAAAACAATACAGAATTTCAGACAAGGTGATAAGAAATTAATGGTGGTTGTTGTATTACATACTGTTATCTTCATATTGGTTACTCAGATAAACAAATACTGACATGTAAGATTGATCAAACAATTCAATATCAGCTGTTCCTTTCAACAAAGCAGTAGAAATTAGTAGTACAATTATCCCAGCCATCTTCTGTGTATATATATATATTTTTTCCCTTCCTTCTTTATTTTCTCCTTCATCCCAGTCCTTCTTTCCTTTTGAGCACTTTCTTTCCCTTTCACACTATCTATTGTATCTTTTAGATTTCATTTACTCTTTCAGATTCTTACACTAGGGAGACAATATGGTGTTTACACATGTCAGTCTCATTTATTTCACTTATGAGTATGGTCTTTAGTGGCATCCATGTACTCATAAAAGCCTTGAGTTTATCTTTCTTTATAGCTGAGTAATATTCCACATATAAAAATACCACAGCTTTTTCATCCATTCCTCAGTTGATGGGCATTTGGATTGTTTCCATGATTTAGCTATTACAAATTGAGCTGCTATAAACATGGATGCACATATATTGTTGTATGTGATGTTTTTAGTTCTTCTGGAAAAGTACCCAGAAGGAGAATAGCTAAGTTGAATGGGACCT
The DNA here is from genome assembly GCF_000276665.1 of Chinchilla lanigera. NCBI lineage: Eukaryota > Metazoa > Chordata > Mammalia > Rodentia > Chinchillidae > Chinchilla > Chinchilla lanigera. Next base: position 10,948,775 of record NW_004955433.1, read on the forward strand.
CTGATCCTAGTTTACTGAGGAATCTCCAGACTGATTTCCACAGTGGGTGCACCAGTCTACACTCTCATCAACAATGGAGAAGGGTTCCTTTTTGCCCACAGACCCTCCAGCATTTGTTAGTAGTTGATTTCTTGATGATAGCTATTCTTTCCAGAGTGAGATGGAATCTCAGTGTTGTTTTAATTTGCATTTCTTGAATGACTAATGATGTTGAATATTTTTCATGTATTTATTTGCCATTTGTATTTCTGTATCTGAGAAGTGTGTATTCAACTCAGATGCCCATTTTTGGATTGGGTCTTTGAATTTGGGGGGCCTTATTTTTTTAATTCCTTATATGTTCTAGATAAAAGTCCTTTGTCCGAGGGATAGTTGACTAAAATTTTTTCCCAGTTTGTGGGTTTTCTTTTTACTCAACTCGTAATTTCTTTTGATGTGCAAAAACTTTTCAATAAGATGATATCCCAGTTGTTGATTCTTTGAAGAATTTCCCGTACAGTTTGGTTTTTGTTCGTGAACCCTCTGCCTGCACCTATGAACAGTGTATCTTCTAAAAATATGTATACATGGTATGGGGGGGGAGTGTAGCATTTTGGGAAAAAACTCTTCTTCAGCTTTCAAGGTAGGCTACCCTACATCTATTCTAGAATTTTAAAAAGAAGAAAGGAGAAGGTACATTCAAAAGAGAATGCTGTTGGTGAACTGACCCCTACCAAGTTGACCTTAGCGAAGGTTCTGTCTCATCTGTTAAACCAATAGTTAGTCTTGGTGGAGTAGGAGAAAATGCTCAACTGAGAAGGCCCAGTTACTGTCTTCTAGCATTGAGTTCACCATAGACTCACCGTCCAACCTTGGAAAGCAAATGTGTATATTCATTGTGAAAGACAGAAATGTAAAGAAAAGACATAGCAATTTTTGCATTTCCTTCCATCCTTAAAATATGTAGGCACCAGCACCATCCAGACATTTCACTTTGTGTCTGGCTGTTAAATATTGAAATGATTGTCACCTTGGTGCCAGGGCTTGGACAGGACACATTGATTTATTGAATAATGCTTTAGGGAGTCTACTGAGGGCCAAGTACTGCCATACCACTAAGGAGGAAGTGGAGAACAAGCACAGATCCTCATCCTGTGGAGCTTAGGTTCCAGAGGAGGGAGAGAAAGAGTAAACAAAAAAGCGAAATAGGCAAAACATGATGTATCTTACAGTGCTGAGTAATATGGAGAACAACAAGGAGGGGAACACTGTAGGGAGCATGGAGTAGAAGGAGGAGGACCACAGATTTAAGTTATAGTGATAGAGAAGGCTTCATTGAGAAAGCAGCATCTGAACTAAGTCCTGAAAATGTGGAGGTGGCCCTTCAGGTAAAGTAATACACACCTCCTTTGCATTATAATTTGAGAGTAAGGATTTTTTTTTAAATGTTCTTTTTACCAACTAATGTTTTTTGTTTGTTTTTTGGTGGTACTGGGGATTGAGCCTAGGACCTTCACACTGAACTATATCCCCAGCCCTTGTTATTTTTTATTTTTAGATAGTGTCTCACTAAATTGCTTAGTTGCCAAGGCTGGGCTCAAACTTGTGATCCTCCTGCCTCAGTCTCCCAGAGTGCTAAGATTACAGGTATGCACTATCATGCCTGCCTTTTACCATTAATCTTGATCATTAACATTTTATTATCAATCCACAGTTTTAGGTTAAAATGCTAAAATAAAAAAAATATACAGGTATCTACTATTGCTGGGGGGATACCTCAGCCGTGAATCTCTAGCCTAGAATATATGAGGTCCTATGTTCAAATTTCAGCACCAAAAAATAAATAAATAAATAAAAAAGAATGACTCATAATTCTCAAATGGAGCCTGCATTTCCCGGCCCTGAGGACGATCCTGGAACTGTTAGACCCTCAATTCCTCCTAACTCTAGAGCTGAGTGAGAAGCCTTGGGGTGTAAGACACAGGCTGCTGGATGGTTTAAGACACCTTTCCTGGGTGAGGAGTTTGGAGTTATGCTGCAATTAGTGGAATAATGGGACATATAGGAAAGAAAATCCAAGAGTTAAAGTCCTACTAGGGCATGGTTAATTTAATAGCCCTTGGCGAAATAAAAAGTCAGGAAAGCCTAAAAATTTCCTTCTTCATCAATACAAGAAAGCAGCATATTTTTCTTTGATGGGATTTACCTCATCCTGGAGATTAGGTTGCTCTGCCTATATCCTAGATTTACCTTTGTTCCTAGAAGCTCAGTTCTCCAAAATGTTTCCATAGCTTATACACTTTAGATCAGTGTCACAAACCCAAACGCGTAAAGGGAGTAGGCAATAACAGGGACAGCAGGTATACGGCGGTAAGCCCCAGTGGGGTCGGAGACAGCCAGGAGAGTGCATGCTTCTACTCATTCCTTGGGGTGGTTATCCCCTGAGCATGATAGTTCATTATTGCTAAAATGTCTAAGAAGCTAGAAATAAAAACCTTTAGACATAATGAATTCTGAATTTAAAATGCAACTTATTCAGGATAATTACATACACTGTCTGGGTCAGTTTATGATCTCTGACAACTGACAGTGCTGGCGCAGTGTGGAACATGATAAGAAAAGGTGATGTCTTGGATATTTTCTTGTCGCTGAGACCCAAGACCCAACACCCACAACTCTAAGGAGGAAAGATTTACTTTGCTTCACAGTTTGTAGAGGTTTCAGTTCATAGTCAGCTGGTTCCAAGGAAGGGTGGCGTGGCGGAGGGGCATCGCAGAGGAGAAAGAGCTTGTGTCGTGACAGGGAGGCAGAGCTAGAGGAGGAGGAGAGAAATGGACCCTTCCAGGCTGCGCCCCCAGTGACCCATCTACTCTGATCAGATGTCACCTCGCAGCAGCACATTTAGCTAGAAGTTCATCAGGAGCCTCATCCACTGATGATCATCCCACCCTCACAATCCACTCTTCTCTCAAAAGCCCACCTATGAGGGGTTGAGGCTTTGTCGGGATAGCTAGCTATAAACTGTGACAGTGGTTTATATCTAGTTTCTGGGAGGCTGAGGCAGGAATACCGTAAGTGCAAGGCCAGTTGGGCAACATAGTGTGTTTAAGGCTGACCTAGATACAGAGTAAGGCATAATTTCAAAAAAACAAAAGAAAACAAAGAGAGACAGAGACAGACAGGAAGAGAGAGAGAGAAGGAGTAAGCAAAAGACAGACATCTGATCTACTTGACAGTTTGGTAATTTGGTTTGTTTGTTTGTTTGACTTTTTGAGACAGGGTCTCGCTGTGTAGTTCAGACTAGCCTGGAACTCACTATGTAGCCTAGGCTGGCCTCAAATTTTTAGCAATTCTCCTGCCTCAGTCTCTCAAGTACTGGGGTTACAGGTGTGTGCCACCATCCCCGGCCAGTTTGGTAATTTGGGAAGGTCAGTTTTTAGGGAGTTGATCTCTACCAAGTTGACCCCTTTGCCGAGGTTCTGTTGCTTTTTTTTTTTTTGACACAGGGTCTTGCTATGTAGTTCAGACTGGCCTTGGGCTTGCTATGTAGCCCAGGCTGGCGCTTGAACTTGGAGCAATCCTCCTGCCTCAGGAGAGAGAACTCATGCCATGAGCTCTGGAGTCCCAAGTGCTGGGATTATAAGCGTGCATCACCATGCCTGGCTTTTGCTGTGTCTATTTCTTTTTTTTTTTTTTTTTTTTTTTTTGGTTTTTCTCTGGTACTAGGAACCGAACTCACGACCTTGCGCTTGCCAGGTAGGCGCTTTGCCGCTGAGCTAAATCCCCAGCCCCTGCTGTGTCTATTTCACTGATAGGTTATTGTGGAGAAGCTAGTAACATCTAAATTGCACTGGGTTACTGGAGAGAACGGTCAGCCTTGGGAAAATCCCTCAGGCCCTGGAGCTTTACTTTCATTCTCTGCAGAATGAGGGAGCTGAAGAGAGGGTTTTCCAAATGTGTCCCCCTCAGGTCCAGCTGTCTTCAGGGTGCTTGCAAGGACTGGGGAAGGGGAGAGGAGTCCCCAGCGCTGGCAGAAGGACAGCTCAGCCTTTGTTCTGTTTTCTTTTTGGGGTTTCTGCTTTTCTGTTTTACATCTTGGACTTCTGCCAAAAAATTTAAAAATAAAATCTTCTGGAGAGTTTCCCTGCTTACAAAAAAGTTTGGAAATCTTTGGATTAGTTGATCAGCTCTAGCGCAAGGTATTATTAGCTTTTCTCCATTTGTCTAGTGCTGCTTGTCTGGTTACAATTGCTACCAGCTCCAACCCCCGTCATAAATCAAATGAAAAAGCAGCTATCAAATACTATAGGAAGGGTTGGGGGGAGGTAGCTCAGTGGTAGAATGTTGGCTTAGTGTGCACAAGGGAGGAAGACAGTAAAAATTATCAAAGATTCTGATGCATTACCTACTTTAGTAGGTTATTTTGGAGTTTTTCCTCTTTTAGTGAACAGATACGTTATTTCTGGAATTATATTTCTTATAGACGTTGTAGTTGTATTTGCTACCAAACATACTTTGCTCACTGGGTGCAGTGGCATGGATCTATGGACCCAGCTACTTGAGAGGCTGAGGCAGGAGGATTGCTTGAGTCCAGGAGTTTGAGGCCAACCTGGGAAACAGTGAGACTCTGCACCAGAAAAGCAACAACAAACCAAAGCAACAACAACAACAAAAGCTTTACATGGTCGATGATTTGATAAAATGTATCAACATTTCACAATGATCTCTAACATCTAGGTGCTCTACCGCTTGACAAATCTGAACATTACTCAGCTATCTTTAAAAAAAAAAATGTCTGTAATCCCAGGTGCCTGTAATGCCAACACTCCAGAGGCTGAGGCAGGAGGATTGGTGCAAATTCAAAGCCAGTTTAAACTACCTACTGAGTTCAAGGTAAGCCTGAACTAAATAGCGGGATCTTATCTCAAAAAACCAGAAAAAAACAAAGAGAGAGAGAGAAATCTCTAATTTATTGGTACCTTGGTACATGATATATGTGACAGGTTATTGATCATGTAAAAAGGATACTTTCGTCACTGTCCTGCTAATAAGGAAATTGTGGCTAGGTGAGAGTACAGATTGGCCTTGACCTAGGCCACACAGGATTCCAACTCACAGTAGTCCCAGCACATTCTCGGCTGGCCCCCTTTTAAGGTTGTTTGTAGCTGTAAATCAGGCTGTAGGAGCTCCCTTGTTTAAAGCTGTTCCAAGATCACCCGCAAGACTACTTTCCAGATCCCCTTACCCGCTAAAATTGTTCAAGTTTGTGGTCCTACTCTTAACTGATAAGAGGGTCTCTGAATTTAAATATCCCCTTCCCTGGCCTGGATTTCTCTAGTGGAAACAAAAGAACTTTGGATCTGGCAATAGAAGTAGACTTTGGGGGATGCATACGTGGAATCCCCCACTGCCCCCCACCCCCGGTACCGGGAATTGAACTCACGACCTTGTGCTTGCCAGGCAGGTGCTGTGCTGCTGAGCTAAATCCCCAGCCCCAGCATACATGGATTTTTAAATGTTATTCCTATCCTTGGCCATGCTGAGTATCTCCTGCTGCAGAGGAAATTGCTTTTCCTGTAAATGTTGATCTACCTACTGTTCTAGTCTGTGTTAAGTTACTTTTGTCTTGTTGCCGAGACAAAATACCTGACACCCAAAGTTAAAGGAGAAAGGTTTATTTTGTTCACAGTTTGCGGAGGGTTTCAGTCCATAATCGCCTGGCTCCAGGGCAGGCTGGCATGGCAGAAGGGCACTGGAGAGGAGAAACAGTTCATGGTGGGCAGAAGGTAGCAAAACAACAGGGAAACCACAGCTCTTTCTGTCCCTAACATCTTACCCAGGCTACTTAGGGCGAGTAGCACTCACACCCTTAATCCTAGGGCCCTTGAGCCTAGCACTGCATCATGAATCAATCCCAATGTCACACACTCTAGATCCAGCCATCTCTGAAAAAGCCCCACCTAAGACATCATGAGGCTTTGGGGAAACCTGTAGACACAAGCCATAACATAGTCTAACGGGTACAGTTTCCCTAGCAGTGGGTATATGACAAGAGGGGGTCAGAAAGGTAGTATGATTGTGAGCCTTTTTTTTTTTAAGAAAAAGTTAATACTTTGCTGGGCACATAGTATATCCTAAGTCAGTATTTCTAAGTACTAGATTTTTTTTTAATGTTCCTACAGGGAGAAGACCAGTGGTTTTCATTAGTACACTAGTGTTTTCAGAGAATGTTTGTGAACATTATTTATAATAAACGACAGTGTGAGACCGGCGGCATAGGTGTTAGGTCCCGCGTTTCACAGGCAAGAAAAACTGCTGAGCATTCATTCATTTGGTCGGTGGTAGAGCCTGGACTACAACTCAGATCTTTTCCCCAACCCCCATGTGTTGTGTTTCACTGACACCGCTTGGCTTTTCTAGTTGGAAGAGGAAAGTGGGGTTTTAGCTGACGTCCAGCATCAGCCTAGTTTCATTTTGTTTCGTTTTTCAGTGCTGTGGATTGAGCCCTGGGCCTCACACATGTTAGGCAAGAGCCCTACCACTGAGCTACATCACCAGCCCTTTTTATTATTATTTATTTTGGTTTTTTTGTTTGTTTGTTTTTTAGTTTTTTTCCAGTACTGGGAATCAAACTCACGACCTTGCGCTTGCCAGGCAAGCGCTGTGCCGCTGAGCCAAATCCCCAGCCCCTATTATTTATTTAGAAATAGGGTCTTTCTAAGTGGCTAAATTGCCTGGGCTGGGCTCAAACTTGTGATCCTCCTGCCTCAGCCTCCCAGAGTGCTAGGAATGCAGGCTTGCTTGCATCACCACACTTGGCTAACCTGAATAATTGATAACAAGTAGAGGTTTATTTAGCTCATGGTTCTGGAGCTCAAGAGTGTAGCACTTGCTAGGCATAGTGGTGCACACCTGAATTCCCAGCTCTTGGGAGACTGAGGCAGGAAGATCACTATGTGTTTGAGGCTGGCCTAGGCTACATAGTAAGTTCCAGACAAGATGAGGCTCTGTCTCAAAAAAAAAAAAAGCATGGCACTGGCATCTGCTTGGCATTCAGCAAAAGCCCTCTAACATCCTAACAGAACAGAGGGCATTGGATGGTGAGACAGAACAAGCAGGTTAGCTCAAGTCTCTTCTTTTCCTTTTTCTTTTCTTTTCTTTTTTTTTTTTTTTTTCCTTTCTGAGACAGGGTCCCACTATGCAGTTCAGGCTGGCCTTGAGCTCACTTTATAGCCCAGTCTGGTCTCAAACTGGCAATGATCCTCCTGCCTCAGCCTCCCGAGTGCTGGGATTACAGGCATGCACCACCACACCTGGCCCAAGTCTCTTCTTTTTCTAAAGCCCCTGGCATGATCATAAAGCCTCCACCCTCATGACTTCACCTAATCCTAGTTACTTCTCAATGGCTCCACGTCCAAATGCCATCCACCTATAAATTTGAGAATTAAGTTTCCTTCACCTGAAGTTTGGTGGGGCGTCGAAACCATGGCATGCAGCAATGCTTGAGAACTTCTGATAGAGGTGTCCACTGTCCAAAATCAGGTGGATAGCCAAGTGTGGTGGCATGTGTGCCTGTAATCCCAGCACTTGGAAGGCTGAGGCAGGGGGATTACCATGATGAGTTTGAGGCCACCCTGGGCTCCATAGTGAGTTCAAGGCCAACCTGAACTACACAGCAAGAACCTGTCTCAAAAGACAAAAAAAGCCAGCTGGAAAACCTTAGATGGCATCAGTTCTTTCTGCCAGGTATGTTAGGTGAACCATTCATTCAGTGTAAAAGATACACTTTTCGTGCACCTGTGTTCAAAGTGCTGGAAATACCGTAAGGAACAAGACTAAAGCTCTTTGTGCCTTAAGATGTTTGCTTCCTACAGGATGGAGACAGATCATAACATGATAACAGGACTGTGACAAGTGCTAAGAAAGAAACAGACTACGTCACTAGGGGCCCAAGAAGGCTGCTGATCTGAGGAACCATTTTTGCAGGATGGAGGGTGGATGAGGAGGAGCTGCTCCAGTAGCCAGTGGTGAGCCAGCTGGAACAGAAGGTGAAATATGCCAGACAAGCAAAGGTGTGTGCTGAGGAACAGAAAGGATTCCGCTTGTTTTCAGTGATCCAGGAGGAGGAGGAGCAGACAGTAAGCAAGGGCAAGGCTGACATTTTTTAATCGCTTACACAGCTCACTCAGGGTATCCTTTCAAGGAGTCCATACTCAGCAAGGAAAACACAAAAAGAAGCATCCTCCAGGAGCCAGGGCCCTATGTGGCAGGCAGAGAGGACTTCATGATCCCCAAATCGCTGGCTAGGAGGAGAAAGTTAGGCATTCCTACATGACACTGAAATAAAGAAAGAAAAGGAGAAAAAAATTCAGTTATTTATTTGATATTCCGAGGAGTTGGCCTAATTCCTTAGTGTTTTATCCTGTTGCTAATTATCCTTGAATATAGGCTATTAGTGTGGCAGACTGGCCTCAGACATTCAGTTCTCTGACATACTTTTCTTTGTGGGGGGCCGGAGACCAAACCCAAGGCCTCAAGCTGGTTAACTCTATGTGCTCTACTACTGAGCTATACCTCTAGTGCCTGACATGCTTTGTTTTATTTTTCTGACATATTGTGTGTGTATGTGCGCACACAAGGGGATTATTTGAATCCAATGTCTTTGCACTGAATATATCCCTGTTCCTTTTTGGATTTTATTTTGAGATAAGAACTTGCTAAATTGTCCAGATTGCATTTGAACTTGTGATCCTCTTGCCTCAGCCTTACAGAATTCTGGGATAACAGATGTGTACCACCACAACCACCTCTGACATTTTTTTTTTTTTTTCTTTTTGAGACAGAGTTTCACTACGCCGTTCAGGTTGGCCTTAAGTTCATTTTGTAGCCCAAACTGGCCTCAACCTCACAGCGATACTCCTACCTCACCCTCCCCAGTGCTGGGATTACAGGTGTGTGTCACCATGCCTGGGCTTGTGACACACTATTTTTGAAGTCTTTATCCAACCAAACTTCCTAGAAGGTGAACTGTTTTCTCAATAATGTTTGAGTAGCTGGGCGTAGTGGTGCACACCTGTAATCCCAGCACTCGGGAGGCTAAGGCAGGAGAATCATAGCGAGTTCGAGACCAGCCTGGGCTGCAAAGTGAGCTCAAGGCCAGCCTCAACTGCATAGCGAGACCCTGTCTCAAAAAAAAAAAAAAAAAAAAAAAAAAGTTGGAGAAATCAAATATGTGCCTGAGTCCTAAATATTTCTATATATTTCATATTTGTTTCTCTTCTTTTTTTTCTCTCTGTCTTTTTGCTATTTCTTTGTGGTGGTGGGAGTCAAACCCAGGATCTTGTGCATGCCAGGAAATACTCTGCCACTGAGCTAAACCCCTAGCCTGTGAGTGTCTTTCTTTTTTGGTGGAACTAGAGATTGAATTCAGGGCCTTCACACTGCGCTACATTCCCACTCCTTTTTATTTATGTATTTTAATTTTTTAAAAAAATTTTTGAGATATGTTCTCACTAAGCTGCCCAAGGCTAGCCTTGATCTTGTGATCCTCCTCCCTCAGCCTTACCTGAAATTACAGATACTCACCACTGTACCTGGCTTGGATTTCATGTTTTAAGAAAGCACTCTTTTGTGCTTGGTGGTGCATTCCTGTAATCCCAACACTCTGGGGGGCTAAGACAGGAAAATTGCAAATTCAAGTTTAGTTTAGGCAATTTAGTGAGTTAGGGAGATCATGTATCAAAACCCTTGGTTTGATTCCCAGTACTCCTCATTCAACAAAAAAGCTCTTCCTTGTTTATATTCTCCACTTGCTTCAATTGTGCAAGGCCACTACTGCTTAACGTCTAAGGGCAACCAGAGAAAAAGGGAATATGGATTTATTTTCACCAAAATTCTCTTAAGATCCCATTGCTCTTAAATTGAAATTTGTTTTCAATCATACAACCTGGAATTAATTTTCATGGTTGGTATGTGGTTACTCATCCTCTATAAGACCAGGAAATTCAGTACAAATGAAGAAACTATAATTAATACACATCCTTATCCGAAAGTTCAAGAATTCCAATAGTCCCTAAGTGCTTTTACATTATACATGATAATGATATCTTGATAAAATAAGAGTGCTTCAAAATATGACCTGTTTTCTTCCTTCTTTTTTCTTCTTCTAGTCTACCCTCCCCGCTCCCCTTTGAGACAGGGTTGTACTGTGTGTAGTGCAGGCTGCCTTGAACTCACTAGGTAGCCCAGACTGCGCTCAAACTCGTGATCCTTTTCCCTCAGCCCCCCGAGTGCTGGGAGATAGCCCTTCTTAATAACACCCTTTCCAAACATATAATAAAAAAAACTGTAATACAAGACTATGGTAATTGTTAAAGGGAAGGATTTGTTTAGTTTTGGTTTTCTTGTCATGTTGGAGATCAAACCCTGGGCCTAGCCCATGCCAGGCAAAGTGCTGTCCATGCCACAGGGCTACGCTCTCTGCCCAGATGTGTTTTATTATTAACAGAAATGTATGAGTTTGAGAAACTTTTCCCAAGACCTAAGCAGCGGTATGAAACGTAGCCAGTGAGACCATGGGAAAATGGTGACCAAATTATAGTCATTAAAAAAAAAAAACCAAAATACATGAACAAACAAAAAATAATGAGGAAAAACAAGTCAGGGACCCCAGGTGCTACATTTTCTCTTGAAGTTTATACAAGATAACATGGATTTAAATTGAACCAGCGTGGGTTTTCTTCTGGAAGTAAGGTGCCTATAAAACAAACTAGTTGATTCAAAAAGTACATGTTTACAGTTTCCATCTGATCTTAGGCTAAGTGGTATAGATCATATATGCTTTTTTAAGCACATCAATTATAGCACCTATGGATGAAGATTGTTACCAAAATTAATAAAATAATGAGTTGGTATTTGTTTTCTTCAGAAAATAATTTGCCACAAAGCTGAGTAGTGTATTTTTCTTGTACATTGTTATATCCCAAACAACTCACACACCAGCAGATACTCCTTACATACTTGTTGAATGAATTCACTTTTGAAATAGCAGCCGCATTTCATGCATTTGGTTTTTCCCGACTTGATGTAGAAGCACCTTCTCCGGGAGTGGTTTTGTTACCCCAGGAGAAGCAGATGCACAAAGAGAGGTAATAAGATGATCAGGGATGTTTTATTGAGGGAAACAACAGACCTTATTTTTCCTGAAGACCCTTTAAGATTAGGACAAGCAGCTATTTATAAAAGCTCATAGTGTGAGGTTTGAACTGTCAAGTAGGATCATGCTTTGAAGTATATTCCTGCTACAATCAGAGGATAAACTTGATAAAACCTGGAGACTGTAAGGTCTGTCCCTGATTAAATGGGCCCTGGATAAGAGTCTGAAGAGCAACTCTCTAGCTGCGCATACCTTTTGGGTGTTGTTATTAGCAGCTCTAGATTTGAAAACAGTGCAAGAGTGTGTGCTAAATGATCGTTGAGGTGCTTTAGCTATAGCTAAAAGCCTATGTAGCTCTCTCTCATTGCTATTTGTTTGAACAAAAGCTGGAAAACAAGTCTAAAGAGCTTTCTAGTGATAACCTCCACTCCTGTTCTAAAAAGGACCCGTGTTCTTCAGTGAGGTAAGGAAATTTCACAACTCCCAGGGGCTGGGAGTTAGTTTTTCGCTCACTGATGAGTTAATGGAGTTCCATACAGATTCTTTTCCTAGAGTAAAAAGACATCTGAGCACATGGACGGGTGTGGTGGTGGACGCCTGCAATCCCAGCACTCAAGGGAGGCTGAGGCAGGAGGATCCTTGCGAGTTCAAAACCAGCATGGGCTACAAAGACAGTTCACCATGAGTTCAAGGCCAGCCTGAGCTGCATAGTGAGACCCTGTCTCAAAAAGACAAAAAAAAAAAAGGTATCTGAGCTGTTCAGGATACTTTTCATTATAACAAGGCTTGAATCCTGTTATATTTTATAACATAATGGGGCATAAAACATTCAAGTTATGAATCTCCATAAAATGTGTGAAGTATTTAAACATACTTTAACATTTATAAGCACTTTTTGTGCAAGTACTTATAAATCTGTGCAAGAGGATTTTCTTTAGTGGCTCAACCTGTGGATGAGTACCAATAAAGAAGATAAGATTATTTTATACACATTTGTACAATATTTATTATATATATACATTTTTGGGGGGGTTTTGAGACAGGGTCTCACTATGTAGTGCAGCTGGCCTTGAACTTACAGTGATCCTCCTGTGTCAGCCTCCCTAGGCTGGAATTACAGGTGTATGCCACCGATCCTGGCAATATTTATTTGTTTATTTATTTATTTATTTATTTCCCAGGACTGGGAATCGAACTCATGACCTCGCGCTTGCCAGGCAGGTGCTGTGCCTCTGAGCTAAATCCCCAGCCCTCTTTTTTTGTTTGTTTGTTTTCCTTTAAATATTTATTATATATTTATTATTTCTACTTTACTATTATTTAGATGAGAAAAATGACCCTCTTTTGTAGCCAACATAACACCTCATATATATCATATGATGCAAATATTTAAATACATTCCAGAGGCTGGGCATGGTGGCACATGCCTGTAATCCCAGCACTCAAGAGGCTGAGGCAGGAGGATTGTTCTGAGTTGAGACCAGCCTGGGCTACAAAGTGAGCTCAAGGCCAGCCTGAACTGTGCAGTGAGACCCTCTCTCAAAAAGGCAAACATAAAAATAAATAAATAAATAAATAAACACATTTAGGACTAGGGGTGTAGCTCAGTGGTAGAGCACTCCCCGGTTTAATAGAGGCCTTACGTTTGATCCCCAACACTGCAAAAAACAAAACAAAACAAAACAAAACAATCAAAAGTAAATTATAACAAAAATCACAAAATCAGTAAGCCCGATATCAGAAATAACAGGGCCACTGCAACAATCTTCAGATCAAAAGAAAGTATTTGCCACTTAACTAGTTTTGTAAATGTAACAAAATGCATCCTTTTGTCTTAGCCTGTGTTCACATGAACATATATGGATTTAATGTATACACTACTATAGTAAAGTTGAAAGTTACTGCCTGGGCATCATTCTTTAAAAAAAAAAAAATTTAGTGAGATGATATTTACTTACTACAGTTTCACACTTCAGTGGTTTTTAGTATATTCAGAGTTACATAACCACCATATAATTTTAAAACAATTTCATCATCCCCCAAAGGAACTCTGTGCCTATTAGCTGTCACTGTCCTGCTTTATACCATTACTCCCAATTTGGCCCTAGGCAACCACTAATCTACTTTCTGTCTATATAGATTTCCTTATTCTGGACATTTCATATCCAGTGAATAGAATCTTGCAGTGAAGCCTTTTGTATCTGACTTTTATCACTCAGTGTTCTGTTTTCAAAGTTTATTCTTGCTGTATCATGTACCAGTGCTTAATCCTTCTGTGGCTGAATAATACTGCGTTCCGTTTTGTGGATAGACCACTGTTTTTCTGTTCATCAGTTGATGGACAGTTGGATTATTTCCACTTTGGGGCTATGATCAAACATGCTGCTATGAACATTTGTGCGCAAGTTTTTCTATGGATTTAAGTTTTCATTTCTCTTGAGCCAGTGGGTTATATTGTTACTGTGTTTAACTTCTGTGAAGAACTTTTCCAAAATGGGAGCATCATTCCCACCCCCGTAATGTAGGGTTCTAATTTCTCCAAATCTTCAACAACACTTATTGTTGTTTGTCATTTTTATTGTAGCCATCCAGATGGGTGTGATTATCTTACCATGGTTTTGATTTTGCATTTCTCTAATGACTAATGTGCTGGGTATCTTTTCATGTGTGTACTCTCTACTTGTGTATTTTTTTTGGGTAAATGTTTATTCAGGTGCTTTGACCACCTTTTATCTTGGGGTGGAGTGGTACCGAGGTTTGAACCCAGAGAATGAACTTCATTTCCAGCCCCTTTTATTGTCTGTTTTCAAACAGGATCTTGGTAAGTTGCCCAGAGTGGGCTGGAATTTGTGATCCCCCTGTTTCAGCCTCCCAGCATTCTGGGTGATTTGATCACTTTAAAACTTTTTTAAAAAAAATAATTGTTGAGGGCTGGGGATATAGCTTAGTGGTACAGCGCCTGTCAAGGTCCCGAATTCAATTCCTGGCACCAAAAAAATTGTTGAATTGTAAGAGCTCTCTCTCTCTCTCTCTCTCTCTCTCTCTCTCTCTCTCTCTCTCTCTCTGTCTCTCTCTCTACCTCCTTCACTCCTTCCATCCTTCTCTCCCTCCCTTTTTACTTATAAGAGAGCTCTTTATATATTCTGAACACCAGACTTTTTTCAGATATATAATTTGCGAATATTTTCTCCCATTTTGTGTTTTGTCTTTCTTTTTACTTCCTTAATGATGTTTTTTGAAGCACAAAGGTTTCTTGTTTTGATGAAGTTCAGTTTATCTTTTCCTTTGGTGTCCGGCACAAAATTTTTTAATGAAATCAAATTTATGTATATTTTCTTTTGTCAATTACACTTTTGGTGTCATATATTAGGAACCATTACCTAGCCCACAATTCCAAAGATTTTTCTTCATAGAGTTTTGTTTTTTTGAGACAGGGCCTCTTTCTGTAGCTTAAGCCACTGTTGAACTTGCTATGTAGCCCAGGCTGACCTTGAACTTCTGATCCTCCTCCCCCAGCCTCCCGCGTGATGGGATTGCACGTATGTGCCACCATGCCCAGCCTCTTCCTAGAGTTTTGTGTAGGCTGGCCTTAAACTCATGGTGATCTTCCTGCCTCAGCCTCTGGAGTACTGAGATTACTTGGCCTGTGCCACCACATCTGGCTACATACTTTCTTGATTACTGTAACTTCATAGTAAGTGTTGAAATCAGGATGTGAGTCCTTCAACTTTGATCTTTTTCAGGGTTATTTTGACTGTTCCATGGTTTATGGATCCAGTTTAACTCCACTGTAGCCCTCTTGTCTTAAGTGCCACAGTTGCCCTGCAGTAACCCTCATCAGTTTGGCCTGCATAGTTTCCCAGCGAACCATTCTAGATAAAACCATTAGCATTCTATATGGTGCTTCCCTGGCTCCAGAGATGCGCCATACTCTTCAATATTATCTTTTTTGTTTTGTTTTGTTTTTTCTTCAATATTATCTTAAGACAAACCAGACACATTCCAGCCAAATGAAGTCACTTTCATCCTAACCCATAAGTACGCCCTTCTTTCTGACCCAAATTGCGAGATCCTGCTGATCTTAGTGCCACCCAGAACCATACTTCTGTCAGGAAACCCACCGATAAACTGCATTCCGTGCAGCCCCATCTCTGTCTGCCTCTTTTTCGTCAGCCTCATGGCACTTTGGGGACAGTCCTCATACACTGGGACTTGGTTAGTTCTGTAAAACATGGGTTTCATTTTGGCATGTATTTCTGAGGTAGAGTCTAATGCTGTTTAGTTTGCAGATCTTGAGCGTATCATTTTTCCCAAATGTGATCAGGGGAAGTGAAATCACTTTTGATCTAGCCCATAAGTACGCCCTTCTTTCTGACCCAAATTGTGAGAATCAGCTGATCTTGTTGCCCCCCAGAACCACATTTCCATTAGGAGGTCCACCAGTAATCTGCAATCCGTGATCTGTAGTCGCCCAAATGGCAGGAAAATTCCACAAATTTGAATTGTAAAATAATCTTATGGTGACTCAATCAAGATGCTTTTGCAGGTAAACTCTTCCTTCTGAGGTGCTAAAGCAGTATAAAAAGAAAAACTCAATATGGAATTGGACCACTGAGTAACAGGTTTTGGGGCCAGCAGGTCTAAGGTCGAATATTATTTCTGTCACTCAGTGACTGTGCAACTTGGGTAGATTTTGAACCTGTTCATTTGTAAAACTCGAAAAAGAATCCTTTCCTCATTGAGTGGTTGGTTGTAAAAGTAAAATGAAATAGCAAATATATATGCATTTTGTTGTTGTTGTCATTTGGGGACAGGGTCTCCTGATGTAATTTAGGCTGGTCTTGAACTTATTTATGTTGCACAGGCTGGCCTCAAACTTGCAGCCGTCTCCCTGCTTCAGCCTCCCAAATTCAGCTAGGGTTATATGCATGCACCACTACACCCAGCTACAAACCTTTTGTGGTTTTGTCACTGGGAAGATGGTGGTGATGAGATCCAGCTGACAACTGGTACCCCACACCCAAATCTCTCTGCTTATTGACAGTGCCAGAGTATGTTCTTCACCACATGAATTAACCAGAAATTGTATTAGTAAACTCTAGTCTCCTCTAGATTTAATGAAACAAAGTTAAAAAGTTTAAGGGCCCTATCAAAGGGCTGGTCTCGGAGCCAGAGATGCTGACAGGGTTCGGTTCTGGCACATGCTGCTGGGACCCTTCCCTGGCCTGCAGAGTTCTCGCCCCACCTGTACACAGTTCCACCGTCTGTTACCGCTGCACTGTGGAAGCCCCCTGTTGCCAGCCTGATCCTAGAAAATGCCTGGCTGGGCACTAGTTAAATTTCAGTAAACGACACCTGTTTAGGCTGTTTCATTCAGGGAGTAGAGAACCTGTCATAGCATAGGCTTTCTGGTGACAAATCATATCCTCAGGTATGAGGGTCTTTGCTTTGAAAGACAGGGATCCATTCTTGCTCTAGAGCAGGGAGGTGGGTCCTGGCAAGTGTGGGTGCTGCTTGGCCTTGGACGTTGAGATGCCGGATGGCAATGGAAGTCCAGCATTGCTAGACTTTGACATTTTTCATGATACTGATTCTTTCTAACTTCAGTTGCAAAGGGTTATATACCTAGTTCCTACATTTTGAGGTTCAGTGTCACCCTCTCCCATAACTTTAGTTCTAGAGTGCACATACCCAGAAACCTCAGTTACAGAGAACACCACTAACTTTTAAGAAATCAGTGAAAACTAGTCACTCAGCTGTCGGACTAGAACTTCTGCACTTGACCTGCAAGAGAACCTCATAAAGAACTTTACTGAAAGCCTGAAAGCTTGGCATGTGACTCAGGGGTAGAGCTCTTGCCTTGCATGCCAGAGGTCCGGGGTTTGATCCCCAGCACCACAAAAAACAAAACAAAACCCTGAGCCATTAAACTAATAAAAAGATATTTATGTCTAAGTTTATAGTTTGCACAGAAACTTGTTTAAAAAGTAGAAAAGAAGGTTGTTGGGTAGAAGCATGAGAAGTGTCACCCCAGTAAGAAGGAAAGAGATATACGAGAAGCAGACATAAGTTAGAAATAAAAATAAGCAGCATGCCGGAGGCCGGTTTTTTCTTTTGTTGTTGTTGTTGTTGTTGTTGTTTTGCGGTACCAGGGATCAAACTCACGACCTTGCGCTTGCCAGGCAGGCGCTTAGGACGCTGAGCTATATCCCCAGCCCCAGGAGGCCGTTTGTTCTAGGAATAAATTCTACATATTGTTGAGGGCATTTATTGATCATAATTGAATACGATCATGTTGATAAACCCTTAATCACCAAGTAACTTTCAAAATCGTGTGTTCAAGAAAAGATGAAAGTTTTCTGTCGGATAACAGGAAGGAAAGTTCTTTAAAGTAGCCCAAGTTTTTCACTTACATAAGATACTGCTTTTGCTGTTATGCCAGATAAATGAGATGTTACTGGCTTTAAAGTTGACTCAACAAGTTGAATTTACAAACTAAAGCAGTATTCAAATAAGTAGTAGTGTAGGGAGCTCAGACATTAACTGTTTCTGTGCGTCCTTATTCCACTGAAGTATGAGGTTGTTATTAAGTATCCTTGAAGGCAATCAAAGGAGTAATTGTAACTTCTTTCCGCCAGGGTTTCTTCCTGAGCCTGAGCCTTTCAGTGTCGCGAGCCCATCAGTATCGCGGCTAAAGTTGTTTTGCTCTGCTCTTCCAGCACTTTATGAGGGGATATAAAGAATGAAACAATTTAGCCACTGGCATTGGGTATAACCGGGCCATTCCATCTGGCCAGATGTAAACAAGAAGTGATGGTCTTTTGTAAAGGGCGAAATTCAAGAGATTTCCATCATCTGGAAGGCAAATGTTAAATATCACCCACACTGGATTTGAAAACAGTAAATAGTTTGAACAAACATGGATAGGCTGATTAAAGTTCAAGCATTCAATTATTTTGGTCTATCTCGCGTTTTAGCTTTTCAATTTTTAGCTTTTCAATTTTTAATTACGTAATAAGGTCAGCTGTGGGCCAGAACGTGAAGACCCACAGAATTTTTAGAGCTGGAGGCTTTGAGAAAACTTGTCTAGCCTCTTCATTTTACAGAAGGGAAAACTGAGGCCCTGGGACATGTTAAGGTTTAATGTAGGTCACTCGGTTAATCAGTGACAGAGAGGGAACCCAGGTGTCCCAGCGCCTCCGTGGGACAGTGGTTCCCCCCCCTCCCCGCCCCCTTTTAAATTTTTGTCCTTTCTTCTTTCGTGCCTAAGCGGCAGGCTCGGCTCAGCGCCCCTCTCCTGATCTCGCTCTGGATCCGGGCTCGCGGCCCGGTCTCCTTCGCTGGCGCCTTTTCCGCGGCAGGTGCTGAGCGAACACCTGGCCTGCATCGCTGCATCACTGCGCCCCGTGCTCCCGATTTTACAGCAGCGGGCTGTCACCTGGGTCGCAGCGCGCGAGGAGCCCCTGGTGGGAATCCACGGCCGTTTGGAAAGGGAGGCTGTGGGAACCCTCGGCGGGCCCGGAGATGCCCTGCGTGTGAGTGACCTCGGCGTCGACCCCGCCGCCGGCCAGCTCGCGGCCGGGGCCTGACGTGGCGGCGCGAGGGGAGAGGCCGTCGCGAGGGCGCGGCCTGACGTGGCGGCGAGGGGAGCCCGGGACACTGCACTGCTCCGCGTTCCGGCCAGAGGGCGCCCGGTCCCAGCCCTTCCCCGCCCCTAGGCCGCCTGGGGCTCCCGGAGTAACCGCGCCGGCGATTGGGTCGGCGGGGCCATGTTGGAGCAAGCAGGGCGGCGACCCTGCCTCCCGCCTCCCGCCGCCCAGTGCCCTCGGCCGGGCCAGGAGGCGAGAGACGGGGAGCAGCGAAGGGATCCTCCCTCCGGGGAAGCCCGACGCTGCCCAAACGGCGACGGAAGCGGTGGCGGTCACGGCCGCCCCTCCGCGCCCCGGCCAATCAGCGGCGCGGGCACAAATATGCAAATGTGCGCCGGTGCTGCCGGAGTGCCGCTCGCAGGGGCTGGTGGGGTCGCGCCGGGGGAGTGAACCGGACCAATCAGGCGGGTGCGTGGCGGCGCGGGGGAGGCGGTGCCCTGCACTCCTCCCTCTCTCCCCGCCGGCCCCGCGCTGACAGGGGGGGCCTGGCCGCGCCGCGGGTAAGTGCGGCCGCCCGTCGCTGCCACCCGCCGCCTCAGGCGTGGAGAGGAAGCCCGGGGCCACCGAGGGGCAG
>NW_004955433.1:10968572-10971514 GCF_000276665.1 Chinchilla lanigera
AGGGCGTGGGGGGCGGGCTCCTCCCCCGCCCGCCGAGGTCGGGGCCTCCCTCCCGCCTGGTCCCCTCGCGAGGCGGGGGTCGGGCTTCCCTCCATCCTGCAGCCCGTGTCCCCGCCCGCCCGCTGTCTCGCCACCGTGACTCATGACAGGGTGTCCCGGGCGAGAGCCGGGTGCCCGGAGCGCGGGACGCCCACGACACTTTCCCAGGCCGCGCTTCTGGGCTGCGAGCGCCCTGCCTTCCCGGCGATCTTTCGCACCCCGAGAGCCTCCTCTCGTTCGCAGCGTGGCGCAGACCCCGCCTGCCCTGCCTGTGCTCCGGGCCGCTGCTAAGGAGGGCATAGTGTACGTCTGGGTGTGGGACGTGATGGGTGGTTCCAGAGCTCTCTTCGCGGACATCCATCCCTACACCGAGCATGACCCGGAAAGCCTGGTGTTTTACTGGCCTGTCACAGCCTCCAGCTTAGAGAGTGGTTTCTGTTTGTTCCTTTTTTGGTTTTGTTTTTGCCTTTAAAACTTCAAACAAAGTAGACAAGAATTAAAAGTTGTATTAACCGTCCTGCACAATTCTTTTTTTCCTGGAAACCTGGGATATGACCCTATTGTGACTTTTATCCTTTATGTGAAATACTCACACCTTCAGAATTTTCCCCTTTTAAATAAAGTTCATCTTCATTAATAAAATCACTATTACAACTCACTTTCTCAGTTTTGCATGCTGCTTTTCACTTTTCCATTTTCTCTGTTTTCAAATTTTCCAGTTCTACTTAATCAACTGATTTGATCAGAAAAGAGCACCTACCTCTGACGCTGCTCTACCTAAACCCTGTACATAACTGTACAGTAGTTTTAGAAGGACTGCTAGGTCTGCAAACAGTTGAAGAGAGGATTCCACATTGCAGAGAGTTTATTCTTTATCATCGTGTCTTTTTTTCTGTTTTCTTCGATTTATAGAACTTAAATGAAGCATTTTGTTAACAGCAGGCAGTATAGAACCTTATGTAGGATATTTGATTCAAGGAAAAACCTTATTACTTACAGCAAGTTAAACTTGTATTATGTATGTGTCCTGGAAGACTCGTGTTTCTTTTGTTGCTTTAACAATTCACCTTAGTTACAATGTACTACAGAGTATTGGCAGGTCTTGAGACTTTGGGCGTTGCCTATAAACTACAGATCATATAATATGGACATGAAATGGGGGAGTAGTTGCCTCCCAGATTAGGCTAGGGGTGACTGTCATCCTTGAACAGTTTCAGGGTAGTGGATAGTCTGTACTTAAAAAACCAAAGCAAAGTAAAAAACCCCCAACAACTTGTAACTGGTCAAGAGTAGATGATATCCTGAAGGCATATGAATAAAGCATTAGAAAAAAACTATGTAACCACCAAAACCTTTTCTTGGGTATTAGTTGGAGAGAATCCAGACTTAACTAGCTATGTGTCTGTAGTCGGGTTTCTTGACCTCTGTCAGCCTTAAATTTCTCTGGTATAAAATTCGGTTTCCTCCTGTTTTACGATTTTAGGATTTTAAGTATTTCCTGAAGTCTGTTCTCTGAAATACAAAAATTGTATTTAGACTTCAGGTGTTAAAGCAAGAATCTGTAATCCCAGAACACTGAGAAGCTGAAGTAACATCACAAATTCAAGCCCCGCCTGGTTATTTAGCAACTTGGTGAAACCATGTCTTAAAAAATAAAGGGCTGAGCATGTAGTTTAGTGTATAGACTGCATTGCAATCCCCAGGACTGGGAAGCGGGGGAAAAAAAGAAAGGGCACAAGCTATACACATGCCTGTAAGTCCAGCAACTCTAGAGGCTGAGGTGGAAGGATCAGAGATTGAGGCCAGCTGGGGCAATTTTGCAAGACCCTGTCTCAAAAAAAGAAAGTGGGGGTGGGGGCGGGGGGATGGGATGTCGCTCAGCGGCACAGCGCCTGCCTGACCAGCGGAAGGTCGTGAGTTCGGTTCCCGGTACCGGAAAAAAAAAAAAGAAAGAAAGAAAACGGTGCTAGGAACGTGCCTCAGTAATGGTTCAATCACCAGTATCAGTAGGAAAAAAAAGCACAGGTTTAAAAGCAATTTATAAAGAAAAACCTTAAGTGAAGGGGCATTAATAAAGATAAAGCAAGTGTCCTCTATAGAAAATACCTGGGATGATAGAGATGAATGAAATCATAGGATTTTCACCTTGCAAGTATCTTCAGGAACTTTTCAAACCCCTTTATCTAATGCTATTGAATGCATTGTGTAAGGCAGTTATGGTGAAATTTTTAGGGACCAAGTACTCAAACTGCAACCCAAAACCCACGTATTTATTGCAAAGTGTCAACACTGCAATTAAATCTCAGTATCTTATGTTTGGCTGCTAGGGCGACATGGCCGTGTGCTGACTGAGGTCTCTATGTGCCCACTGCAGCATGCTTGCCTTAGATTTGCACCACTGATAGAAGGCATTGTGTAGTTTAGCTGAGATAGAACTGAAGGAGAGGATTAACATAAAGTTTAGGCCAAGCACTGAAGCAGCATTACAGACGTAGAATTAAAATCCATTGACTCTGCCATTAATACTAAAATAAAATTTGGTATGTGTGAAAATACTGGATATTCTATAGGTTAATTTTGTTTAGTATTGATGTAAATAGTACACAAGCCAATTAGATAAAAAAAAGTTCTGGAAAGGTCAGAATCTGTAGAAGAAAAAATATGAAATAATAGGTATATGGGGAAAATTTCATCAGGTAGTCAGTACCATGAATAAATACCACAGGTAAGAATATAGAAACTTGAGACAGTTGGTCAGAGTGAAAACTAGTGAAAGCC
Organism: Chinchilla lanigera; assembly: GCF_000276665.1. Taxonomy (NCBI): domain Eukaryota; kingdom Metazoa; phylum Chordata; class Mammalia; order Rodentia; family Chinchillidae; genus Chinchilla; species Chinchilla lanigera. Next base: position 10,971,390 of record NW_004955433.1, read on the forward strand.
CATATGTGTTCGAAAAACTTTAAAAACCAAAAGTTGGAGGGCTGGGGATTTAGCTCAGCGGCAAAAGCGCCTGCCTGGCAAGCGCAAGGTCGTGAGTTCGGTTCCCGGTACCGGAGAAAAACCAA
>NW_004955433.1:10971614-11016986 GCF_000276665.1 Chinchilla lanigera
GCTCAGCGGCAAAAGCGCCTGCCTGGCAAGCGCAAGGTCGTGAGTTCGGTTCCCGGTACCGGAGAAAAACCAAAAAAAAAAAAAAAAAACCAAAAGTTGGAGTCAAAAGAAATGTATGGACACTTAATCCTGTAATCCCATTACTCCAGAGGTTGAGGCGGGAAGATCACAATTTCAAGGCCAGCTTGGGCTATTCAGTGACATTCTGTATGAAAGGTGATGGGTAGGGGCTGAGGATATAGTTTAGGGCCAAGACCCTGGCTTCAATCCACAGTACAATAAATAAACACATACATACAGTTTTAAAAAGGACTGAGTAGAAGCTGTGGCTCATTCATAGAGCTCTTCTGTGTGTCATCCCTAGTTCCCCTACCCCACCTGCCAAAAAAGAGAAAGATCCAGCACTCCAGAGACATCAGAAATTTGTGAGTTTGTAGCAAGCTTGGGATACATAGCAAAAACTTCTCTCAAAAACAAACAAGAAAGATTTTATTTTTAACCCTTTAAATTCTTTGTAGTTGTTATAGTCTTAAGATGGCACATGACAACAAGATTTACTTATACTTGGGATATAGAGTTCTTTTTCTTCTTTTTGTGCTGGGAATGGAACTCAGGCCCTCGCACTTGGCAGGTAGGCGCTGTGCCGCTGAGCTTCATCCCTGGGTGGGATAAAGATTTCTTACACGATAGGAGATTTAGTCTTTTTTCCTTATTTATCATGTGAACGTGTAAGGTGCCAGTTACCTGTTTTATAACTAATGTCTTCCAACACTTTGTGCCTTAGTTTACTTCGTTATTGGGGCTTTACTCTCTTCCTTTCTACCTCTTGAAATTTTCCAGTTTAGAACTCAGTCTGATTCCACCTTGTGGAAGGGCTCTTCTGTTATTGTGACCCTTAGAGATTTCTCCTCACAAATTAGTATAATTTGTCTCACTTATTTGACATATCAAATATAACTTCCTGACATTTACTCTGTTGTATCACCAGTTTTTAGGAAACATTTTTGCTTCTCTTTTTCTAGAAAAAGTTGGAAACCTGATCAAGTGACAATGGGAGACCCAGAGAAGGGGAAGCCACTTTCAACTGTAATTTATTTTCTGGACTCCAGGTCATTCACTAAACAGATTTATTAAGTGTTCCCTTAATTTGCTAATGTATTATATTTTACTTACATTTATTAAGTGCATAAGTAATCCATGCCTTCATGGGCCTACAGTCTAATAATGGGAAGAACAAATATATGATAAATGTAGAGTAACAAGATGAATTCAATGAAAGAAAAGAACAGAATGCTGAGAGACAAATGGGGAAGATTTTTAGCATCTGTGGTCAGAGAAAGCCTTTCTCAGATGGTGATATTAACAGAAGACATAAAGAATAAGAAACCCAACAGGTAAAGAGGGAAAAGATATTCCTGGAAGAGAGAAAAATACGTTTGAAGAGTATGAGATAAGAAAGAACTTAACTTACTATATATTTCTAAAATACCCCTTGGGAAAAAAAATTAGCACTTTGAGAATAGATTGGAGAAAGGCAAGAATGAAAGCAAAAATACACCGTAGTTATCTAGATAAGACGTGATTATAATTGGATGTAGGGTGGCAGGTACAGAGATGAAGGAGAGTAAAAGGAGGTACTATATGTCTTTGCATTTTCTCTGAAATACTTACATGTATTTGAGGGAGACAGGAGATGGTAAGGTTTGGGGAGTAGTAGGCTGGCAGTTGACAGCTTCATGATGGATTCAGTGTCAGAGGAAAAGTGTCAAATTATTTTATGGATGGTCCCTGGCATAAAGAACTAGATAGATGATGGTGTGTGGTTTATTGAGATGAAGATGGTGAAGGGAAGGCAAGAGGATCAGAGTTTGAGACAAGCTACATGGAAAATTCAAGGCCAGCCTGAACTACATAGTGAGACCCTGTCTAAAAAAAATTTTTTTTAAAAAAGCTTTGAGCACGATCCCTACCCAAGTTATCTCAAAAGGTTGAGTCTGCCTTTATCGGAATGATATCTCAGGATACATTTAAGTATGTGTATGATACTATACTAAGACATACTCATAGAGTTTGAAAAGAAAAAGCAAACTTCATGTTTATGTTTTCAAATCCCCAGTAACTGAGATGATCTTAACAGGTTCAGTTTTTAATGATTCATTTGTGAATATTCTCATAATTCAGATTAGATTCGGAGGTTTTAAGAGAACTGTTAAATTCAAATGCAGATTGAGCAGCTCTAATCTGAAAATACAGAATTGAAAATCTGAAACATTTAGTTATGTACCTGTAGTGGAGATTGAACTCAAGGCCTACTGTATGCTAAGCAAGTGCTTTACCGCTGGGCTGGCAAATCTGAAACATTTTGAGTATTGACATGATAGCACAAGTGGAAAATTCCGTACATGACCTCATATGATAGGTTGTAGTCAAAATGAAGGTGCACCAAAAACATTGCACAAAATTTTCTTCAGGTTATGTGTAGTAAGTATATATATGAAAAAATGATTTTCATGTTTAGATTTGGGACCATTCCTCAAGATATATGTATATGCAAATATTTCAAAATGCAAAATGCTTTTGGTCCCAGGCATTTTATTTATTTTGGGGGGTGGCTTCTTTTTTTTTTTTTTTTAACTATTTTCCTTTTTGGTACCAGGAATTCAACTTAGAGCCTTGTTCTTGCCAGGCAGGCGCTGTGCCGCTGAGCCACATCCCCAGCCCCCAAGCATTTTAGAAAATATCATCTATATAATCTTAGATGTGTACACGTTAGGTGATGGTACAGAATATAAAACGTGTGGTTCTTAGGACAGTAACACTCTTGTCATTTATTAGTTTATGGGCAGCCTGATATTTATAATTTTTAGTGAAACTTCTGAGTAAAAAGTACAGTAGAGGCACTGACAAATATTTGTCAGACATTGATGTTCCTGTTGTAATTTGGTGTTAAGTGAAGTTAACCAAATAAATACATAGTTTTGTTTTCTTATTCCTATACTTAACAGCTTTCTCCTTTTTTTTTTCTTTTCTTTAGACAGAAGCTTAATATGTAGTCCAGGCTGAAATTTAACTTGCTATGTAGCCTAGGCTGGCTTTGAACATGCCATCCTCCTGGGTACTACAGTAACAGGCATGTGCTATACCCAGCTAAAACTTTGGTGATTTTAAGCTTTTATTTTTTGCTGTAAAGAGACATTATTTGAAACCTGCAAAAGGATTATCTTTCTTGTCCAGTGGTCGTTTCAGTTTAGTTCACCTGTACAGTATATTAAATTTTATTCTACTGGGAGCCCATGACTATTTATAAAAGGTAACAATATATCATGTGAGTTCTTTTACAAGAGAAAAAAAAATGGTTAGGATAATAGTTATTTTATATCTTTTGCATAAAATTTGTTTTATCCCAAAATTTTACATTGTATCACAGGTCAAATAAGTTCAGATTTTTAAAAATTATGTTTCTGTGTTTGCAGTGTTTAGTTTTTAAAGTATACTTAGAGCTGGGGGTAGTTTGGTGCTTGCCAAGTGTGGGTCAAGGGTTAATCCCCAACACTCCAAAAATAAAAGTAAAAAAGGGCAATTAAATATTCATTATACTTTTTTGTTCCAAAGACAGCTTGCCTTTACCTAAAATAAATTTAGGAATTTAGGGTTACAGATTTGGTACACTTAGTCTGTTTCACAATTGAAACAGCTGAGGTGCAGAGAAACTGAATTACTTTGATTTGTTTTTTTGTTTTGTTTTGTTTCCTTCCGGTACCAGGAATCTAACTCAGGACCTTGCGCTTGCCAGGCAGGTGCTGTGCCACTGAGGTGAATCCCCAGCCCCTGAAACTGAATTACTTGAGGTTTCACATATTAGTGAAGACTATTTCTGAGATGCCAAAATTCAGTGAATTCACTGTATACCCAAATATAAGAAACATGTGGTAGTTCTACTTTGATGAAAGTGTATGCTAAAACCAGTAGTGTACAAAATTACTGAAATCCTTTCAGAGACCACACTGTTTTATTGCCAGTTTTTTGGAATGACATATATCCTGCTGTTTATAAATATTTACTTATGTGTTATTGTATTTTAGTGTTGTTTGTTTTGTGGTACTGCAGGTTAAACACATGGAATACTGAGCTACACACTCCAGCCCTTCTGGCCCTGTTCTAAATTTTCAGACAAGGTCTTGCTAATTTGCCCAGGCTGGGCTTGAATTTGTGACTCTTTGGCCTCAGCCTCCAAAGTATCTGGGATTACAGGCAAGTGCCGCTTTGCCTGGCTCAGTTAAGTTTTTAAAAACTTTTTAGTTATAATAGGCATGCTGAAAATTATATATGTCACAGGTATATAAGTCTGTGATTTATTATAAAGTACACCTATCACTGGAACTACCACCCAAGTTAAAAAATTATCATCATCAGCAATTCAGAAGCTCCCCTTGGTAGGCATTTCTAATTCCCACTTCCTTTCCACCTTCCCAGAGATGACCATTACCATGACTTCCAAAACGATAGGTTAGTTTTGTCTTTTTGAATTTTATTGAGTGGAATCATATAGTATGTTCTTTAGTGCAATATTTCAGTGCGACTAATCTGCTTTTCCATGTAAGAGTGCCTCTTTCATTGCTGTTGATTCTAATGTACAATGGGCAAGTTTTCAGTTTTGAGCTATTATAAATAATACTGATACGAACATTCTTATACATTTCTTGTGCTGTGTATGTATACACATTTCTGTGTAAGCATTTTTTCTAAGAGTAGAAAAGTTATATGTAGATATGCATTATGTTAAACTTCAGTAAAAATGCCTTACAGTTTTCCAAAATTGTTGTTCCAATTTATACTTTTTTCTAGCAATACATGAAAGGGCTGATTAGCTCACATTCAGTTGTACAGTTTAACATGTTGCTACATTTGGTTGTCTTAATTTTTCAAATTTCCAAGATAAATATTTGATCATAAATAGCCACTCCTACTTAAATGAGATATAGTACAAAGGAATACAACACAATAAATATAAATAATTTTTAGATCATAAATGGGCACTCATGTCAGGATTGTTGGGTTATATCAGATACTATAATCTTACAGAACACAAATCTGTATTTTTTGAAGTAATAATCAGTTGGTAAAAGATCCTGTGCCTGTTCTTGATTCTTAGAAAGAGCTTAGTTTTGATTGAACATATCGCTTCTTGTCCCTTTGGCTAAGATCAAGAATAAAATAGATTGAGCAGTATACCATTTTAGGGAATGTGATTTGTTTGTTTGTTTCTGGTACTGGGAATCAAACTCATGACTTCAGGCTTGCCAGGCAAGTGCTTGTGCTGCTGAGCTATATTCCTAGCCCTAGGGAATGTGATTTGTGAGGAATGAAAATATATACCTACAGCTTAGTCAGGAAGCTTTACTTTAGTATACAAAGGAGGAGAAAAAATTTTGTCAAAGTGAATTTGATAGATTTTATTTTATTTATTTTTGTGGTTTATTTATTTTTTAATTTAGGCTTTTGCACTGAGTTACATGCCTACCTCTTTTTTCATTTTTTATTTTGCGACTGCCGTCTCATTAAGCTGCTAGGATCTAATTAAGCTGTAAAGTTGTCCAGGTTGGGCGTGAACTTAGAATCCTCCTACCTTAGTTTTTGATAGCTTTTAGGTGAAATGTACAGTACAGTATCCTTTAAAATAGAGTTCTACAGAAGGAGGGGGGGAAAGTATTGCAAAGTTGTGTATTATTTCTGATATTAATAGAGGTTTGTCAGAAATGACCAAGGTTTCAGGGGTACTGATAGGGCATGGCATATACATTGTATAAAATAGGGACCCAAGCTATTGTTTCTTACTCTTAAATCAGAAACTCAAGGACACTAAGATGCTGTATGTTTTTTGTTTTTGGTTTTTTGGTTTTCTTTGAGACTGGGTCTCGCTATGCAGTTCTGGCTGGCCTTGCGCTCACTTTGTAGCCCAGGCTGGTCTTGCTCTCGTAACAGTCCTCCTGCCTCAGCCTCCCAAGGGCTGGGATTACTGGCCTGCACCACCACACCTGGCGGGTCTTCTTAAAGTAGTATGAAATTACATTTTATACCTTTGTTTTATATTAGTTGTAAGAAAATATTTTTTAAAGTAATAACAGTATTTCAAGAGAAATGAAATTGAATTGCTCAAAAATTTGAATGTGCATTTACATTTTAGAGGATATATTGAAGATGTGTCAAGATGTGATTGAATTTGAAATGATAAGTGAATTTGGTAAACTTGAAATCACTGCATAGATGCTTGTATGTGTCACATTGCTTCAAAATCAATCAGAATAGCAAGAAAATCCACAGGAAAGAAAATTCAAGGTAGTGTAGTGTTTTGGAAGGTAAGAGAAAATGAATTGGTTAATTAAATTAAATTTAGAAAATATTTGAAAAGCCCTTCTTATTGGCCAAGCAGTGTGGCAGCTGGTGCCTGAAATGAGTAAGTCAGCCTTTATTCTTAAAGCACTTAGAACTAAACGGTATGTGATAAGTAGGCATGCATAGATAACTGGAGGTTTCATATGAAGCCTAGCATTTGTGTTTAGCCTCTGTTTCCCCTTTGGTTAGGGGTGGCAAAGTGTTTTCTTAGTGGTCAAAGCGAGAGATTAAGAAAGCACATGGATTTGTCTGGCAAATTACTATTGATAGTATACGTGTAGTAATTTTAGGAGCCAGAAACTTACAAGTACAAGAACTTAATAAGCAAATGGGTACAGTATTTACAAAATGGGGGCAGGGATCACTTCTTTCCAATATCTAGCGCTGAATGGAAGGATAGCAATGAGATAACTTGATTTGTACATTTCACATGTGTTTGGGTAGTAGCGTTGTTTCCTTCGGGATGGAAGTCTGTGGAATTTGTTAGTCTATGGTATGAGAGGAAAAGTTCAGGCTCAGTTTCCAAAAAGCATGGACCCTAGAGCCTTATTTTATCTTTTAAGACTCTTAAAATAATTTTTTTTTTTTGGAGTTTCCTGAAAGAGAAAAAAGGCATTGGAACCTTGAGTAACCTTGTGTCCTGAAGCTGCTTAAGAGTAGTTTTTTTGTTTTATTTTCTCTTTTTGAGACAGAGTCTCACTATGCAGTTTAGGCTGGCCTTGAACTCACTTTGTAGCCCAGGCTGATCTCGAACTCACAACGATCCTCCTGTCTCAGCCTCCCAAGTGCTGGGATTACAGGCATGCACTGCCATGCCTGCAAGAGTAGTTTTAAAATTATGACTTTTCTCCTTTTTACCTATATTTCTTTTATTCTACCTCAAAATGAATTTAAAAATTTCTAAGCAGAGGCAAGGACCACTCTGAAGATAAAGTGTATAAATTAGTATTCACTTTGTGTTAATAAGGTGCCAGGTATATAATAAATACTATGAATATAGTATTCATAAAATGTTAATTGAAGTGAATTGTAAAATTATAGTGGTGATTGCGATACAGTTTGGTAGGCCAAATGAATGAACAAAAGTCCCAAGGACATGTTGGAGCAGCATGGTTGGAGAGGCAAAAGACTCTGAGAGGCTTTAGGGAAGCCAAGTGGTCATGAGAAGGTTTTAATGATGAAGGCTTTTGGGACTGCAGAAAAGATGGTGGAGATGACCAGCATGGGAAGGAAGGCGTATTTCCCCTTCATTTTTCTTGCAGTGCTGGGGATTGAACCTAGGCCCTTACACATGCTAGGTAAATGCTTCACCTCTAAGCTGAACCCCCAGACCCAAGCACTTATTTTCTAAACCTTAGAAATTAACCTGGTGTCAGTTCTGATACTTCAAACTTTTGAGGTTCCTATTTTTAATACTAATTTAAATTTCTTTGACTTGAAAATACATATTTATACTTAATTTGGTGTGGGTATGTTCAGGACTATATCATTTAAACGCTTTAACCTGTTTCAGTAGCAATTAGGAAATTTGTAATCTATCAGAATAAAAAATTATTTATCTTTAAGTATTTACCATGAGGGGTTGGGGATATAGCTCAGCAGCAGGAGCACCTGCCTGGCAAGTGCAAGGTCCTGAGTTCTATTCCCAGTACCAAAAATAAATAAATAAAAAATTAAAAAATAAAATAAAAAAGATTTGCCTAAGTATTTGCCATGAATAGAGATCAGATTTTGTTTTAAAGATTTTCTATGCATTGTAAAGTAAGACTAAATTGTGAATGCTAAGTAATTGTATTTGGTTAATAACCCAGTTATCTGCAGAGGAAGATGTCAATAGTATAAGCAGTAGATGAGTACTGGACACGTGGCTCTCAATTCTTCTAAACCAAAGACTCCTCCTTAAAACAAAACAGAAAACCCCCTACTTGAAAGCATCATCTGTCTGCATTCATTCAAGGTGGAATCTTATGGGGAAAAAAGGGGGAAAGGGCAGACCTAAAGCTCTCTCTTCCTTTCAGTGGCTAAAGATTATCAGCCTTCCTAGAAGCATAGTTTGAGAAAACTGTTTACACAGTGCTTTACTCGAATTATTTTGCAGTGGTTCTGTGGGATAGGTTCTGTTAAAGTCTCCATTTTACAGCTAAAGGAACTGAGCTTCAGGATTGCATAGGCAATAAATAACGAAGCCAGGATTCTAACCATGCTAAGCCGGTTTCCACAGCCCATAAAACCACTATGCTATAAGGTTCTTTGTAGAATTATTTACCAATTGAAAGTAGGATTCTTTACTGAGAGGTAGCTGGAAATTCAACTTTCAGTTGGTCACTGGGGCTTCAAATAAAAATTCATGGTTAAAAATATCCATAATAATATCTACCAGTTGGGCTGGGGATATAGCTTAGTGGTACAAGCACCTCCCTGGCAAAAGCGCCAGGTCCTGAGTTTGATTCCCGGTACCCACACACACACACACACAAAAATAATAATATCTACCAGTTTAACCATTTGTAAATATAAAGTTCAGTGGGGATTCCCTCTCCTCTCCCAGGACTGGGGATTGAGCCCAGTGCCTTTGCATTGAGCTAGAGCTCTAGCCCTTGTATATTTTAAATTTTGAAACAGAGGCTTGCTTATTCGTTAAGTTACCCTGCTTGGGCTCAAACTTGACATCCTCCTGCTTCATCCTCCCAGAGTGCTGCTATCACAGGTGCGAACCACTATGCCTGGCTCTCCATTCCTTCTTTAAGATATTTTTATTTCAAGACAGGATCTTATTAAATGTCACAGGCTGTCTTCTTACTGATGGTCCTGCTGCCTCAGCTTCCTGGGTGGCCTGTGCTTTTGTCATTGTGCCAGGCTCAACGGGGATATTCTTACAATCATAAAAGTGACATAGAATGGCTTAAAAATGCTTTCAAATCTCATCTTTTGGTGCAACTATTAAAGATTGAGAAATTTTATGACATTATTGAATTCGTGAAAGCATGTAATATTTACCTTATACCAGGAATTATAGTATATGTTAGGGATAAAAAAAAAGATGAACAAGAACTAGTCTGCACGCATCTTGTTTAGTAGATAAATAAGTAGATCAAGAGTAAAATAGCATGTAAGGTACGGAATAGAAAAATTATTTTGTAGTAATTCTAAGAGGGAGAGAGTTTAAGAGCTTCCTAGATATGGTACCTAAATTTAATCTCAAAGACAGTTGCTTTGCCTACTGGGGAAAGAGTGGGTGACAGGTGTAGAGAACTTCCAGTACATATTAGTGCAAGTATGAGAAATTTAAGCAACAGCTCAGTGTGGTTAAAATATAGATTATATATATGGGGGATTAAGAGTGAAGGGACAGTATTTCAAGGCAGAGGGTAAAATAGCAAGTATGTATGATACTGAGAAAGCAAAGATAAATTGAGACATATAGTTGATTACTATAATTAAAATTTTTTTTTTTGTCTTAGGGCCTTTACACTGAGTGATATCCCCAGCCCTTTTTATTTTTTAAAATTTGAGATATTGTGGGCCTGTAGGTTGGGCATGGCACGGCTCCCAAATCAGAATGTCATACCCAGGCTATCCCCCCACAGGCTACCACTCTTGCCCTGGATGTCTTCCTGCAGGTCAGGAGTCATCTTTTCCCCCTCCTGGTCAGTATCCTTATCCTAGTGGCTTTCCTCCAATGGGAGGAGGTGCCTACCCCTAGCACCAAGTGGTAGCTACCCGGGAGGTGGAGACTACCCTGCACCCAGAGGTTATCCAGCCTCAGGAGGCTGTCCTGCTTCACAGCCAGGGGTGCTCCAACCTACCCCGGAGGCCAAGGATTTGGAGTCCCACCAGGTGGATCAGGTTTCTCTGGCTATCCACAGCCACCCCCACAGACTTTTGGTGGTGGTGGTCCACCTCAGCTCCCGGTACCTGGTGGCTTTCCTGGAGGACAGATGCCCTCTTAGTATCCTGGAGGACAGACTTTTTACCCTAGTTAGAGGGTAATCCGGCCAGCTGCCAACTTTGATTCTATGAGAGATGCAGAAATCCTCCGGAAAGCCATGAAGGGATTTGGGACGGATGAACAGGCAGATGTGGATGTTGTGGCCAACCATTCCAATAATCAGAGGCAAAAAATTAAAACAGCTTTTAAGAACATGTATGGCAAGGTTTTAATCAAGGATCTCAAGTCAGAGTTGAATGGAAACATGGAAGAACTTATCCTTGCCTTTTTCATGCCTCCTACATATTACGATGCCTGGAGCCTACAGAATGGAATGCATGGAGCAGGAACTCACTCACATGTATTCCTTGAGATTTTGTGCATAAGAACAAATCAAGAAATCCAAGAAGCTGTTAGATGTTATCAGTCGGAATTTGGACAAGACCTTGAGAAGGATATTCAGTCAGATACATGGGGGCGTTTTGAACGTTTACTTGGATCCATGTGCCAGGGAAATCTTGATGAGAACCAGAGAGTGAACCACCAGGTCGCTCAGGAAGATGCCCAGCACCTCTATCAGGCTGGTGAGGGAAGACTTGGGACAGATGAGTCTTATTTTAATATGATCCTGGCCATGAAAAGTTTTCCTCAGCTGAGAGCTACCATGGAGGCTTATCTCAGGATGGCTAATCAAGATTTGTTAAGCAGTGTCAGTCAAGAGTTTTCCAGCTATGTTGAAAGTGGTTTGAAGACCATCTTGAGTGTGCCCTGAACCGACCTGCCTTCTTTGCTGAGCGGCTCTACTGTTCTATGAGAGGTGCCGACACAGATGACTCCACCCTCATCAGAATTGTGGTTTCTCGAAGTGAGATTGACCTGTACAAATAAAACAGATGTTCACACAGATGTATCAGAAGACCTTGGGCACAATGATTGCAGGTTACACAACTGGAGATTATTGAAGGCTTCTTTCCATTGTGGGCCAGTAGGAGGGAATTTTTTAAATGGATGAAGTCCTTCAAAGCAGACTGACCTGCGTAGCAGTATCAACCATCACCTAACCATAACAGTTTAAGGACTATCAGGGTTAGTGTGCTTGGTTTGCACAACTGTTGTTGCCTGGATTCTAATGTTATCTTTTCCTGTATGTACGATCAATGTAAAGCCATATCACAGTGATGTAGTAATTTTGCAATATTTGTAATGCTTCATTCTCACTGCTTTGGTTCTAATCAAGATTCCAAATTGAATAAAAATTACAGTGATTTAAAATTTGAGACTGGGTCTCATTAGACTGCCCAGGCTGGTCTCAAAATGATGATCTTCCTGCTTCAGCTACCCAAATGTTGGGATTACAGGTGTGTATCACGATGCCTGATTAGTACCAGTATTTTTTAAATGCATTGGAAAATAAGTACAGTAGAGTCAGATTGTGTACAGCCTGTACACAGACTTCAATCTTGGTAATATTTCAGCAGGTTAGCATACAATTTTTTTTTTTTTTTTTGGCTTTTTGAGACAGGGTCTTGCTATGTAGTGCAGGCTGGCCTTGAACTTACTGTGGAGCCCACGCTGGCCTCTAACTTGTAGTGATCTTCCTGCCTCAGCCTCGTTAGTGCTGGGATTTGAAGCATGTGTCATCATGCCCAGCCCATGTATATTTTAAAAGTTATTTACTCAGTGGTTATCTTGGAAATTACAGCCAACAAAATTTAGCAACCTATTTTTTTTTAACCTCACTCTGTAGCCCAGGCTGGCCTCGAACTTGCAACAATCTTCCTGCCTCTGCCTCCCGAGTGCTGGGATTACAGGTGCGAGCTGCCACGCCCAGCTTTAACAACCTATTTTAAGTGTCAGTTTAGTTTTGATACATACATACTTTGCCCTTAAATGTCTCTGTCCTTCTGCTTTTATATTGCTGTTCATTTAGAGAGGCTTGACATAAATGCTTTGTTCCTTTGTCTTTAGGATCATATAAAAAACAGTTAACGTATGAAAAGTACAAAAGTGCCAGCTTACTTACTAAATTTCTTACTTATACAGTACTAGGGATTTAATCAAGGGCCTTCATACACCAGCCCTTTTAAAGCTGGCTTTTTTATATTTATTTACTTCTACCTCTGTTACTGCTTCATATGGCTTCAAGATTCTCTCTAGTGTCTTTTCATTTTATCTTAACATGTTATCATAAGCATTTCTTTGAGGGCAGCTCTACTAATAACTCCTTTAGCTTTTGATAATCTGAGAATGTCTTAATTTCTCCTTTTTTCCTTTTGCTTTTTTTTTTTTGGTTTTTCTCTGGTACCGGGAACCGAACTCATGACCTTGCGCTTGCCAGGCAGGTGCTTTGCCACTGAGCTAAATCCCCAGCCCCTAATTTCTCCTTTTTTTAACCTTCTTTTTTTAACGTGTGATACCAGGAATTGAATTCATGACCTTGCACTGAATTCATGACCTTGCGCTTGCCAAGCAGGCACTGTGCCACTGAGCTATATCCCGGACCCACTTTCTCCTTTTTTTTTAAAAATGGTGGTTGAACCCAGGGCATTGTGCATGTTCATGCTAGGCAAATGCTCTACCACTGAGGTATATCCCCAGTCTACTTAAAAAAATTTTAGGGATTTGCCAAGTTGCTCAGGAAGACCTCAAACTTGTGATCTTCCTACCTCAACCTTCTCAGAAGATAGGATTAATGGCATACACCTGGCTTTTATGAAGGCATGTTTCTGGCTTTTAACTATTGGAGTTTTAATTTTTGATTGATTAAAATAATCACAGTGGCTTCTCCCACCCTGAAGTACTAGGGATCAAAACCAGGGCCTGAAACATGCGAGGCAAGTAATCTACTACTGAGATACATTCCCAGTCTTACCTTATTTTGAAGATAATTTTTGTCTTGAGTAATTAAAAGCATAGATATAGCCTCTAGAGTGTAGTATTTTACAGGAATGTGATTTTTGTTACTATTACTAGCTTATTTTAACATTGTAAGTTTCAGAGTTTTATTGGGCAAAACGTTTGAGAAAATAACTTGATCAAATCTTCCACAGTAAATTCACCTGCTTTATTTTTAGTCAGAAAAAATCAACTTTGTAAATACTTATGAAGTACAATCAGTAATTAGTTGATGAGAGTCAATTTTCAAGTGATCATTACAATTTCCATTTTATCTAAAAGATAAAACAGAAAATTAGACATTTCAAAATGCTTATGGCTATATAATTTTTATTCTTAAAATTTATGAGATATAATTTAGATACTGTATAATTCACCCATTTGAAATGTATAATTTAATAGCTTTTAATTTATTCACAGAGTTAAATACATATCACTATATCCAGTTTTAGATGTATTCATCACTTTAAAAAAACCCTATAACTGTGGCTAACATTCACCTATCACTCTACACGCTCTCTTTCCAGTTCTAGGTAACCACTTCCTGTCTCTATAGTTTTGTCTACTATTGACATTTCATGTAAATAGAATAAATTTTACTTATGTGGTCCTTTGTGACTGGCAGTTTCCTTTTTTTACTTAGCAGAATGTTTTCAACGTTTATATAGCAATTCTTCATTTATTTTTAATTGCTGAGTAATATTCCACTATGTTAACATACTGCGTTTGTCTGTTTCCTCTTTTTGATTATTGTGAGTAATGCTGCACTGGACATTGGCAAATGCCTTTCTGTTTGAGTCTTTCTTTTCAAGTCCTTTGGGTACATGCCTAGAAATAGAATTGCTGAATCGTTGGGCAACTTTATGTTTAACCTTCTTACAAACTGCTTGACTCTTGAGACTGTTTTTGAGACGACAGTCCCACCCACCAGGGAGGTGTAAATTCCAACCTCTCCATATCCTTGCTTTCAGTTATTTTCTAGTTTTGTTTTTTTTTTCTTTCTTTCCCCATTTAGTGTGTGTGAACTGATTTATGGTTTTTGAACTCACTTACGGTTTTGGTTTGTAATTCTCTGATCACTAATGATATTGACCATCTTTTCATATGGTTATTGACCATGATCAAAAAAAAAAATATACACCAAGGCATATAATAGTCAAGATTCTAGAAATTCAACACAAGAACAGAATATTAAAAGCGGTTAAAGAAAAGAAACAAATCACCTATAAAGGGAACCCCATCAGAATCACAGCTAACTTCTTAACATAAACCCTCAAGTCAGGAGAGCTTAGAGTGAAATATTTCGAGCCCTAAAAGAAAACAACCTCCAACCCAGATTGATGTACTCTGCAAAACTCTCTCTTTTTTTTTTTTTTTTTGGTTTTTGGTTTTTCTCCGGCACCAGGAACCGAACTCACGACCTTGCGCTTGCCAGGCAGGCGCTTTGCCGCTGAGCTAAATCCCCAGCCCCAAAACTCTCTTTCAAAATTGGTGAAGTAATATAGTTTCATGATAAAGAATACCAGAAGAAATTCATGATCGCCAAATGTTCTGAGGGACATTCTAGAATGAGATAACAAGGACTGCAACTCCACGAACCCTAACAGAGTGAATCCACCAGGCAAGGCAAACAATTAGGGGAAAAAAGGGAACCAACAACAGGAAAATAACATGACAAGGGTAAGTCAGTGCATATTATAACCGTCAACGTCAGTGGTCTCATTTCACCAGTCAAAAGAAACAGGCTGGGGCTGGGAATATAGCTCAGCGGCACAAGCGCCTGCCTGGCAAGTGCAAAGTCCTGAGTTCGATTCCAGGTACCAGAAGAAAAAAAAAAAAAAGAAACAGACCCGGCAGAATGGATCAAGAAGCGAGATTCAACAGCACACTGCATACAAGAAACACATTTAATTAAAAAATTCATAGACTGAAAGTCAGAGGATGGAAAATAATATGCCATGTGACAGGAACCCAAAAAGCAGGGGTAGCTATTCTATTTGCAGATAAAGTGGATTTCAAGCCAAGACTGATTAAGAGAAACAAAGACAGTCATTACCTGCTTGTAAAGGGAACAATTCAAGAGGAACAGAAAACAATCGTATGGTTATTGGCTGTTTGTATGTCTTATTTGGAGAAATGTCTTCTCAGATCCTTTGTCAATTATGTAAAAATTTTGGATTATTTTCTTACAGTTCAGTTAGAAGTTTTTATATATATTCTAGACACAAGTCCCTCATCTATATGATCACAAAAAATTTTCCATTCTCCAGAGGATGTCTTTTCACTTTCTTGGTGGTATCCTTTGAAGAACAAAAGGTTTTAATTTTGAAGATGTCCATAAGCTTTTTATGTCAAAACATTTTCACTTTTGAAACTACAGTTACCATCTGACTAGTGACAGTATTTTGTGGCAAATCAATAGCTTTATTGTTTACTTTTGCTAACCTATGTTAAAAGGTTTTTAAATTTGTTGTTAGCTGTGCTTTTCAATTCTGTATTCTCTACTTAAGTTTCCATTGCTAATTTTCCATTATGAAATTGAAGGAAATTTTAATGCCTTGATTTTAATTATCTTATACTTTATCTTCCTAGAATTACTTTTCACCCCCATCCCTTTTTTTTCAGTTCTGTGGATTGAACCAAAGGCCTTTGTACAGAACTGTATGCCCAACTCATTTTTTAATTTTGAGAGAGAGTCTTACTAAAGGCACTAACCTGCCCTAGGAGGGCGCAAACATCCAACCCCCTGCCTCAGCCTCCCAGAGAGCTGGGATTACAGTTGCTGTCTACCATACTCAGCACATTCTATTTTTGTATGATGATTTTTCCACAATTGGTTAGGACTATTTGAAGGCATATTTAAATTACAAACATTTTTTAAAAATGTACATATTATAATTGGATATCTTTAGATTTGAGGAACACACCTTGAAATTCTTAGATCAATTAAAGATATAGTCTAAATAAATTCATAAGCCTATAAACCTTGTTGAAACTTACTGATAAATAACTTTGGGGAGCTGCCCTAAACCTAAGTATTCTCTTATGCCAAATTTCATGAAATATGATCAAAAGGAGCTTTAAAGGTTCTGCAGTCGGTCACCAATATGCTGCTGAACTTCTCTTCCCGGTATCTCTTGAAGTTTTGTTCTTTTGAAACAGGGTCTCTCTAAGTATAGTAGTTCAGCTTGAATTCAATATGTAGCCCAGTCTGAGCTTGAACTTTCTGTGATGCTCCTGCCTTAGCCTTCCAAGTGCTGGGGATCACAGGTGTGTGGCACTGCAGCCAGCTTCTTCTGGAGTCTTGCTTAGCATGAATTAAACTTGAATATGCAGTTTTAGTGCACATTTGTCTCCATTTTAATGTTTCACCATTTTAGGCTGCCATCAGGACTATATATATATATTTCCCCCCACAGCTTTACCAACATGTTTCATGAAACTTTGGAATGTCTATCATTCTGGTAGGTGACAAATAGTTTACCAGTATAATTCTAATTTGTGTTTCTCTTATTTTGAGGGAGTATGTGAACTAACTGTACTCTTTGGTTTTTTTTAATTGGTCTTTTTTTTCTTACTGATTTATAGGAAATCTTGATATAGTAAGAAATGAGCCACTCATCCGTGAGTTGCAAACATTCTCAGATTTCTGTTTTTCTTTTGTAATCTTATTAATTAATTAATTAATTTATTGTGGGACTGGGGATTGAATCCGGGGCCTTTGCACTGAGCTACATCTCCAGCCTCACCCCCTCCTTTTTTTTAGAGAGGGTGTTGCTAAGTCACTAAATTGCCCAGACTGGGTTTGTAATCCTCCTGCCTCAGCCTCCCAGGGTGCAGGGATGTAATCTAATTCATGAATTCTTCAGTTTTTTAAATTTATGTAATTCGGTTCAAGAGTCTTTTATTACATATGGATTTTTTTTTAATACACATGGATTTGTATCATGGACAAAAATCAAGTATCTCTTTTATTTTCTGGTATTCTTATGATTTTTCCTTTCTCACATCTCAAATTTGGTTTGAGAAACAAGGTATGGCTTTAATTGTATGATCATCTAAGTCCAATTTATTTTATAGTTCATTTTGCCCTCATCAGTTCCTCTTTAAAATTTACAAGCAACAATTGTACTTTCTTACTCTTTTTTTCCTTTTTTTTTCCTTTGAGATAGAGTTTGACTATGCAGTTCAGGCTGGCCTTGAACTCACTTTGTAGCCCAGGCTGTCCTTATACTCCTGGCCATCCACCTGCCTCAGCCTCTTGAGTGCTGGGATTACAGGCATGTACCACCATGCCCAGCAAGAGTTGTACAGTACTTTTTAGCTAGTTCTTCTTGACCAGTTTTGTGTGTTACTTGCTTGGCACTAGAATTTGCAGCCTACATGTACTTGTAGAATTGGTTATTTATGCTGAAAATAGGATCTGATAGTTAGAAATTGTTTGGTTTAATCCATGGCTTCCTTCTCTTGAGATTTTTTTCACATCTTGGTTCTGTTAACTGTTACATTTATTCTCCCAATTTAAAGTCACTTCTTACACTTTAAGACTGATAATACTGAACCAGACAGGTGAGGATAGAAATTCTTGTAGTAGACATGTAGGAAATTAATTTTTTTTTGGAAATTAACTTAATTAGCACTATTTGAGTGTAGTTATAGTTAGTTACTAGCATCTTATCACATGATTTTAGCATTAAGCTAGCAAATTTTGTAAAATTGTGCCTACCAGTGATATGTACTTAAATGCTCTGTAGGAACTCTGAGGAAATAGGTAGCTTTGGGTCAGTAGTGAAATTTTATTTTGTAACATTAAACCTTTTATTTTATTTTTTGCGGTACTATGGATTGAATCCAAAGCCTTTTCTCTGAGGTACATCCCCAGTGCTCCCCGCTTAGCCCCCTTTTTGGAGACAGGATTTTGTTACTTCTTTGAATTGCACAGGCTAGACTCAAACTTGCCGTCCTCTTCCCTCAGCTTCTGAGAGTGCTAGGATTACAGGTATGTGCCACCACATCCATTTTAGGTAGAATTTTTCATATCTAAATAAACAGAGTATTTTTTAAAAAGAGAAGTTTTAGAGGAGGCATTTTGTTTTCATGAATTTGAAAGTTGTAGTAAGAAAAAAAGGAATTCAGACTTGATGTAAGAAACAAGTATTCAAGTATAGTTTGAATGTTTTAACAGAAATTAATTTTTACAAGTTTACAGACCAGATTTTAAAAACAATTAGTAAACTCACTTAAGTTTGAAATTTTCTATTACCTTTAAAATGATTAATACTGCCAGGCAAAGTAGTGTAAGCCTCCAAGCTATTCAGGCTGATTCTAGTAGTTGGAGGCCACCTAGGGCAACACAGGAAGACCTTTTCTCTAAAAAAAAAAAAAAAAAAAAAATTTAAAAAACATAATATACCCTATAATTTTATTAAAACAAAGGTTCTGAGTACATCCTGAGTATTTCAGTTACTGTCATTGAAAGAGTTGCTATTAATTTCAAATGTGAATAGCTACCAGTAAAAATGATTTCACCATAGTAATGTTACTCAGTTGTTAAGTCAGTAAAGAAATTTTAATCAGTGAAATACTCCGCAGTGCCTCTAGAATAAAGTCCAGATTTCTTAACATGGCTAATAAAAGCCTTGGAATCTGACCTCTGCTGACCTCTTGATTTCTCCATTTGGCAAATAGTGTGTTTACAATATTGAATAGTTCCTGAAATGCAGTGTCTTGCGTCTACTCTGGGCATTTTTACAGTGGCTGCTGTGTGCCCTTGCCATTTTAAGGAAAAACACAAGAGAATAAGAGGATTGTAAAAGCAGTTTTGTAGCTGGGGGAAGTGGCGTACACCTGTAATCCTAGCACTCTGGATTACAGCACTCTGGAGTCTGAGGCAGGATGGCAAATTTCAGGCTAGCTTGGATTACTTAGTGAGACCCTGTTCCAAAACAACAACCAAAAAGCGGTTTCATACTCTGTGTATTAAGTTTACTGGTAGAGACAGCATTTTATCTTTCAGGTAGAGAGGACTGTTATTCTGGTGGGGTTTTGTTTTGTTTTTTTGAGAGAGTCTTGCTTTGTACTTCAGGCTGGCATTAAACTCACTACATAGCCCAGGCTGGGCTCACACTCACAGTGATCCTCCTGCCTCAGCCACATGTGCCACTATGTCTGGCAGGACTATTAATCTTCAGTTTTATTTTTTACATATGAAAACAAAAACTGATTTTTCTCAAGGTTCTATAACTAGAAGGTTGTAGATCCAGGGCTCATGTTGATTTTTAAATCTAGTCTTTCTAATTCCTGTGCAATCATTCATTTACTGACAGAAATATATTGTGTGGCTAGTGTGCTAGGAAATATGCTCAGGATACAAAAATGATAAAGGTGTTCCTTTTTTGTGAGGCTAGTGGAATGAAAAGACTGTCTCATATTACAGGGCAATGTGATTTATGGTAGTCGTAGAGTACTAGATTGAGACTTAATTCAAGAGAGACCTTCCATTGGAGCAAATATTAAACTGGATTTTTCCCAAGTAAATAGCTTGGGAAGCTATGGTTTATAAGCAAAGTAAAAGTTGATGTGGTAAGAATTTAATATTGTGTTACAAATTAATAATAGAAATACTGAATGGAAAACTTATAGGAGACTGAATAATTTGGTAGGGATCAATAATTAATAGGTAAAATGAAAGAATTTGTAAAATTTTTAGATTAATTCACTTAACAGCAATATTGAGAGACCTATTTGTAAAGCATAAAAAAACCAACTGTAAGACACTGGGGAAAGTCAATTTGCAACTAAAGTATACCTGTGTGTATGAGTTGTGTTATAAAATATGTACTAATTTACTTTGTTTTTATTTTTATTTTTTTATTTTTATTTTTTTTTGGTTTTTCTCTGGTACCGGGAACCGAACTCACGACCTTGCGCTTGCGAGGCAGGCGCTTTGCCGCTGAGCTAAATCCCCAGCCCCACTTTGTTTTTATTTTTAAGGCCCTGTTCAAATGTTATCTCATCTCTATGTCTTTCTTCACCTTTTCCAACCGTAATAATTTGGTATCTATTCTGTACTACTATAGTGCAGTACTTTGTATACTTATCTGTTAAAGCATACATCACACTGTTCATATTTTTTCTTCCTCTCCAGATTATGTTTTGTTTTGTTTTTGCAGTACTGGGGGTTAAACCCATGGCCTTCACATTGATCTATGTCCTCAGCCCTTTTCATCTATTATTATTTTGTCTTTTGGAGACAGGATTTTGCTGTGCAGTTCAGGCTTGACTTGAACTCACTCTGTAGCCCAGGCTGTCCTCTAACTTCAGCAGTCTTTCCTCAGCCTCCTGAGTGCTGGGATTACAGGTGTGTGCTACCACACCCAGCTGATTTATTATTCTGAGACAGGGTCTTGCCAAGTGGCTCAGTTCCCCAGGCTGAGCTCAAATTTGGCGTCCATCTCCTTCAGCCTTGCAGAATTCTGGAATTATAGGCATTCACCTGTCTGCCTGGCTATCTTCTGACTTGTTTCAATTTATTTTTATTAGGCTTATTAATTTTGCAAAATAGTTTTTCAGTGTTAATATTCTGGTCACGTACATCCTACCGTTGCCATTCCTTACACCCACCTCTTCCCTTACTTTTTCTTGTCTAGTAAGTCGCCCTTCTACTTTCCTGTCATCTTTATTTGATTTCACACTTTAGGGAGAACATGTGATACTTGTCTTTCTGAGTCTGGTTAATTTTGCTTACAATTGATGATCTCAGTTCATTTGCCTGCAAAAGACAAAATTTCTTTGTTCTTTACGGCGGAATAATACTTCATTGTGTATGCACACCATACTTTCTTTATCCACTCATCTGTTGATGGCCCCTTAGGGCATTTCCATATCTTGGCTATCGTGAATTGTGCTGCAGTAAGCGTGGGTATGCAAGTATCCCTACAGTGTGCTTAACTGTAATTTCTTCAGTTATATAACACCAAGGAGCGAGATAGCTGGGTCAAAATGGTAATTCTATTTTTATTTTTTGAGGAAAGTCCATACTGCTTCCATAGGGGCTGTACTAATTACATTCCCATAAGCAGCATAGAAGGGCTTCTACTCCCAGTTCTTGCCAGCATTCATTTGTACTTTTGATGATAGCCACTTTGATTCAGGTAGGATGAAATCTCAATGTATTTTTGATTTGCCTTTGCCCAGTAGCTAAAGTTGTTGAACATTTTTCACATACTTATTGAACTTCTTTTGAGAAGTGTCTAGTCAGTTCTTTTGCCCACTTATTGATTGGGTGATGTTTTTGGTGTTGATGGTGGGGTCTTTTGAGTTCTTTATATATTTTGGATATTGATCCTCTGTCAGAAAGCTGGCAAAGATTTTCTATGGGCTATGTCTTCGTTGTGTTTGTTGTTTCTTTTGCTGTGCAGAAACTTTGTAAATTTGATATAGTCCCATTTGTTGAGTCTTGCTATTATTTCTTGTTATCAGAGTTTTGTTCAGGAAGTCTTTGCCTGCCCTTTGTCTTCAAGTGTTTCCCCTATATTTTCTTCTAGTAGTTTTAGTTTCAGATGTTAAGTTTATGGCTTTGATCCATTTTGAATTGATTATTGTACAGGGTAAGAGATAGGGATCTTGTTTCATTCTACATAAGGATATCCAGTTTTCCCCAGCACCATTTGTTGAAGAGGGTATCTTTTCTCCAATGTGTATTTTTCATTCTTTTTCTGGAGTCAGATTATTGTAATCTTGTGGTTTTGTTTCTGTGTTCTCTAACATTTCCATTGGTCTACATGTCTTTTTTTCTTCTCTTGAGACAGGGTTTTGCTTGAAGTTCAGTTGGCCTTGAACTCACTGTGTAACCCAAGTTGGCCTCAAACTTAACAGTGATCCTCTTGCCTTAGCCTCCCGCCCCATGCCTGTGCTGGGACTACAGGCATGCACTACCATGCCCAGCCACATGTCTATTTTGTGCCAGTACACGCTATTTTTGTTACTGTGGCTTTGTTGTATATAATTTGAAGTCAAGTATTGTGATGTCTCTAAGCTTGCTCTTTTTTCTTCAGCTTGCTTTGGCTATTCTGGGTCTTTTTCATTTCCATGTGAATTTTAAGATTGTTTTTCCTAGTATGTGAAGAATGTCATTGGAATTTTGATGGGGATATAGTGAATCTATAGATCACTTTTGGTAATATGGCCATTTTAACAATATTAATTCTGCTAATCCATGTACATGGGAGGTCTTTCCATCTTCTGGTGTCTTCAGTTTCTTAGATCTTAAGTGTTCTACAATTTTTGTTGTAGAGGTCTTTCACCTTGTTGGTTAGGTTGATTCTTAGTTTTTTTTTTTGTTGTTGTTGTTGTTGTTTTGTTTTTTTAAGGTATGTAGTTGGAATTGTTTTCCTGGTGTCTTTCTCAGCTAGTTTGTTACTGGTATGTAGAAAAGCCCTCCCACCCCACTGAGGATTGAACCCAGCCCTTCTACAGACCCAACGCTTTTTAAATTTTTTTTTAAAATTTTTATTTTTAGGCAAGGTCATGGTAAATAAATAAGTTGCCCAGGCTAGACTTGAACTTGTGATCCTCCTGCTTCAGCCTCTCACAGTACTGGGATTACAGGCACATACCACCACAGCTAAACTATTTAATACTGATTTTGTATTCTGGATTATGAACTATTTTTGAAGGCAGAAATTCTGTCCTGTTTATATTTGAGTCCGTCTTGTATAATCATTGTATGATTGGCATTGTATAAATGTAGAAATGTAGATGAATACTTTTATTTTGATTCTAAACATGTAGTTGTCTCAACCTTACAAGAATTCTGTCCCTCAGACGTACTCCTGTCCTCCTCCTTCCCCTGTACTGGGGATTGAATTTAGAGAGCACTAAGCTGTGTATCCAGCACCAGCATTTTTTTTTTTTTGTGGCCCTGGAGATTAAATAGAGGGCCTTCACACTGAGCTACATCCCTAGGCCCCCAGTTCTTTATTTTTTATTTTGAGACAGGATCTCACTAAATCACCAAGTTACCTAGCCTGGGATCAAATTTGCAGTCCTCCTACTTTAGCCTCACAGAGTGCTGCCATTACAGGTTCAGGCCACCATGGCTGGCTCCAGCCCTTCTTAAATTTTTATTTTGAAGCTGGGCATGGTGGTGCACACCTATAATCCCAGCACTCGGGAGGCTGAGGTAGGAGGATCGTTGTGAGTTCGAGGCCAGCCTGAACTACGTAGTAAGACCCTGTCTCAAAAAGACAAAAAAATAAATTTTTATTTTGAGACAAAGTCTCACTAAATTGTCCAAGCTGGCTTCAAATTTGTGATCCTTCTGACTTAGCTTCCCCCATAGCTAGGACTACTTGTATGCATCACTGTTTCAGCTCAGATTTACAGTGCTATTTTAATATGCATAATTGATAAGGTCCCTTTTCATTAGGGTTCCAACTTACATTTCTGCTTTATTTTACCTTGTTTTACTTGCCACTTTTCTCCTTTTGCATACTCTCAGGAATGGGCATACAGTTTCCTAAACATGTACTTCATTGCTGCCATTCTTTCTTTCTTTCTTTTGTTATTTCTTTCTTTCTTTTTTTTTTGGTATCAGGAATCAAATTCAGGACCTTCACTTGCCAGGCAGGTGCTTGTGCCGCTGAGCTAGAACTTTGCCTGGGCTGCTCTTTCAATCCTTTTATAATCCTCCCCTCAACTGCAACTTGCTCAAGAAAGGTTTTCTTGAGTAACTAGTCAATTTATTCCAAAAAGCACTTTATAGATGAACTTATGGCTCTTTTAGGCCACATTTATCATGTTTTATTAAGTGTATAATATGCTTTTTTTTTATGCCATTCTCTCTTCACTCCATTGGTAGTCTTAGCTTCCTGAAGTCAGGCATGTTGTTGGTTTATGGAGAGATGTTTTGGATCTATTGGAGCTGCCCATAACATTTGCTTAAATAAGTGATAATTAGGCCTACATGTTTTTGTGAAGTTGAAAATACTAAACTGAAGACAGTTTTCTAAACTGAAGACAATATACCTTAAAGAAGAATTTCAATAAGCATTGTTTGTAGAATAAAACTATTCAAATCAGGAATCATGGCATATTGGGTTTTATGGGCATTTTTTTATAGTTTATGTTTTTTAGTGCTTAGGTATTTTGTTTTTGTTTTTTGAGACAGAGCTTCCTTTGTAGTCCAGGTTGTCCATAAACTCAGTGTGTATCCCAGGAGAATCCAGCTTGCAGTGATCCTCTTGCCTCAGTCTCCCAAGTGCTGGATTACAGGAGTGTGCTTCTATGCCCGGCTTTAGTCCTTAGTGTTTTGTTTCCTTCATTTTGGGGTATGTGTGTGTGTCATTGTGGATTGAACCCAAAGCCTTTACACTGAGCTACATCCACAACCCTTTTTGTTTTTTTATTTTGAAACTGGGTCTTGTCACTAAGTTGCCCTGTTTAGGCTCAAATTTGGGATCTTCCTGCCTCAGCCATGTAGGTATGCATTACCATCTCTAGCTAGCCCTTAACTTTATAGCTAAAGTTAACTATTGTCTGGTCATGTGCTAACTATGTATCTTCTTATTACAACAATATTTGTGTATGTGTTTGTTTTGTTTGCCATCAGATGTTCTTTCTCTGTGCTTACCTTCTCTAAAGCCCATAACATGAACTGGCAGTGGTCTGTTGACTTGTCTCTGTCCCCTGTTAGAGGTCATGCTATTCATCATTCTCTGGAAGGTGTCAGTAATAGCAAAATTGTTTCTTAATTAAAATTGCCACTTCTTAGCTTTTAGGTAAGCCCCAGGTAGAAAACTTTATTTTAGCTAATGTATAATAATTATAAAAATTCAAAGAGTACCTCAGTATTTTTCCTGAATGGAATATTACTGTTGTTACACATCATAAATTGATTTCTAGAATAGGCTTAACTCAGAAATAGTGGCACACTCCTAAAATCTCAGCATTTTGAGAGACTAAGGCAGGAAGATCATAAGTTCAAGCATAGCCTGAGCATTTTAGTGACTTAGTGAGACCCTGTCTCATAAGTAGAAAGAGGTTGAAGATACAACTCAGTGTGAAGGAAGGCCTGGTTTTAATGACCAGTACCACACATGCATGCACGCATACACACACACACACACACACACACACACACACCCTTTTTTTTTTTTCAGAGTAAAACAATAAAGCTAGATGCATGGTGGCATATATATGTAGTCCCAGCACTCAGGAGGCTAAAGTAGGAGGATTGCCACAAGTTGAGGCCAGCCCAGACTACATAGTGATTTCAAGGTCAGCCTGAACTGTATAACATGACCTTGCCTCCAAAATCAAACAAAAAAGTACTCACCTACAGTAAATCAGTATAAATTCACAATGCTTTATAAGTTTATTGTTATTACAATGTATAAGACTGTATGAACTAATGTATCAGTCAGGGTAATCTACTCTTACCATTCAGTGAGGAAATTTTCTGTAGTTCTGGCTTCTAAATTCTTAAGGTAATAATTCTAATATTCAAGAAATTATGGGCTGGGGATATATCTCAGCAACACAGCGTCTGCCTGGCAAGTGCAAGGTCCTGAGTTCGATTCCTGGTACCAAAAACAAAACAACCCCCCCCAATCAAGAAATTAGTTCTAAAATGCATACTTAGCTGGCTTAGAATAGTTGTTGCTGCATGTATACCCAAACATAGTTATATATTGTCATCACTTTACTGAGACATTGTATACATTGTCAGTATTACACATGTATTTACTGTTTAAAAGTAGTTTAAAAGATTAGAGTGTTACTCGGCACTTAACCAGAAGTTACTGAGTGTGCAGAACTGCACAGAAATGGGAGCAGAACATAAATTGGATTTAGTGAAGCAAGTATTTGTTGTTAAAGGTATGATACAGTTCTACATTTTCTTACAAAACAAGTATTTTATGAACTAAGCAAAATGCCTTGTGACAGAACATATCAAATCCCTTAGAATAAGTCTAACTCTCAATAAGTTTAGAATAATTATACAAAAAAATTAGAAGTATCAATTTAATTGGCAGCATTTTTCATATATCACAAATGATGTTCCTTTTAATTGATTAAATATTGTATACTGTACCTCCCATTATATTTTTTATGTTCCATTTGATAAATAATCATGCATTAGTATAAAGGCAGAAGGCATTGCTTTCTTGATTTAATGATTTAAGTATATATTAATATTCCTTAGTCACATGTCTGAAGCTGAGTATAAAGTATGTTCCAGGGAAGTTACTTAACTACCTTCCTTTTTGGCTAGTGCTTTTGTCCAGATCACATGGTTGTCCATGTGTTCAGTCTCATAGTTGTAAACTCTGGAAAACTAATTTTTTTCTGCTTTTCTATATTTTACATTGTCTAAAATGATATATTTATTAAATCACATAAATACTATCATGATTGATAAGTCACTTTTCAGGTGAAATTATTCCAGGTCTGGTGGTTCTTATTTCACAAAACTTTTAAAAGCATTTCTACTTTAAAGCAGTTTGCTTGTTTATTTGTTTATTAGTTTGTTTTGGTACCGGAGAGGGAAGCCAGGGACTCCTCTGAGACAAAATCTTTTGAAGTTGCCTATGTTAGACTCACTCTCATGGTTCCCTTGCCCCACTTCCCAAGTTGATGGATTACAGCTGTGCACTGTGCCTGGTATAAGCAGATTTTTTTTTTTTTTAATTTTACTTCCCAAAATAGATGTTCTGAAAAGTTTCTTTAGCTCTTTGTTAATTTTTGAATAAACTAATCTGTAGAGGATCATGTACCTACATTCGTGGTTCTTTATGCAAGACCAGAGGGGACAGAACCATAAATTATCTTTGTTAATATTTGGAATGATGCAAGCCCAGAACAGTAATGGTAGTTGTTTAATATCAGCAAGTAACTTAACTGGGTCATTTTTACACGTAAGGGGTGTGTGTGTGTGTGTGTGTGTGTGTGTGTGTGTGTATAATACACATACATACATGAATAATTGGCTGTCTGTATCATAGGGTTCTCCATTAAAGGATTCAACCAGTTACAGATATGTTTAGAAGAAAAAGATTACATCTATACTGAACATGTACAGCCTTTCCCCACGTCATTCCCTAAGCAATACAGTATAATGACGGTTATGTAGCATTTATATTGTATAAGGTATTATAAGTTACCTAAATATGATTTAGAGTATGTAAGAATGAAGGTTATATGTGAATACTAGGCCATTTTATGTAATCTGTGGATTTTGGATTTTGGGTGTTGGGGTTCTGGAACCAGTTCCTCTATGATACCAAGGAAGTATAATCAGTTTTCTCTTGACTCTCATGAGACTAGTATATTGCTTAGCTCAAAGTACAGCTTGTTTTCTTCTTTCTTAGAATTTGCAGTTTAGTAAATACTATATAAGAACTCGTACATTCCACATGATTTAATAGTGTGGTGATAGGGATGGAATAGTGACTGCAACTGATTATCAGAAAGTGCTTACTTGTGCTTCAATTATGTCTAAACAGTTTGGCTGTAAAGAATGCTGCTTTTCTACAGCAAATGAGCAAAAGGAGCATGGTAGAAACATGTGAGGCTATCTCCCAACATTTTACCCAGCACGTCTGTGCTGTTTGTCAGCTGACCAGGTGACTTTTACCTAATTCTGGGCCCGCTTATGCAGTTGCTCTTGTTTTATTTTTATTTGTACATATTTGCAGTACATACTGGTTGCATTAATTGTAGGAAATTGGTACATGTGCCTAATACATGTGCCTTAATTTTTTTATGTCCCCTTTCTCCCTGTCACTCCATCTCTTGGTCCCCTATGCAGTTACTTTTCTTGATGCAGTTCCACATATATCCTATGTAATAATAGATTATTTGATCAAGAAATCTAGAGCAAAAGAGTGCAATATATTTATCTGAGAAGGTCTGATATTATTTTAACAAAACAATATGGAAGTATTTTTTATATATAAAAATGTTACATATTAGCTAGATGTTGGAGTGATAGCCATTTTATGGTATGGAAGAAAATATGACATACTATTCACTGGTTTACTTCACATTCTTTCATCTTAAAATGAATTTCAAAATGAAATAATATGCATTAATGCATTACTATTTTTAAGTGTCCACTGGAGGAGGCTCTTTTCCCTACCTTTTAGGTAATATCAAAGAGTATTTTCAATGAATTATCCTATAAAAATCAGATTTTACTTTTTTAAAATCACATATAATCTGTTTATATAAGTTTAATGAATACCTGTTAAATTTGAATTGCTTTTGTTCTTATTTTCCTAGGATTCTGACACTTTGTGACATGTCGATATCTAGAGCAATAATAAACATTGGCCTGTTCTGGATTAGTTGATGACCTTCAGAAATGATCCAGTAACACCTGCAACAGAGAACCAGGATATACTCCATCTGGAGTGAACGGCTGAAGTTGTTACTGAATTTTCAAGATGACAGATCCAATGATGGACTTTTTTGATGATGCCAATCTTTTTGGTGAGACCTTGGAAGGTTTGTCAGATGATGCATTTGTACAGCCAGGACCTGTTTCACTAGTTGATGAATTGAACTTGGGTGCAGAGTTTGAACCTTTGCACATAGACTCACTGAATCATGTTCAAGGTACTCCAACACATCAGAAGATGACTGATTTTGAACAGTTAAATCAGTTTGATTCAATGAAGTTTCACCAAGTTAATCAATCTTTTGGTAGCCCAGCTGAACATGTGTTATCGCCACACTCTCAGTTTAATTGTTCTCCAATTCACCACCCACAAAACCAGCCTAATGGTTTGTTTCCAGATGTAGCAGACGGCAGCCCAATGTGGGGCCATCAGACAGCTACTAACATTTCTAATCAAAATGGATCTCCTTTTCATCAAGGACATTCACATTCTATGCATCAAAGTAAAAGCTTTGTTGCACACCATGACTTTGCCTTATTTCAGGCCAATGAACAACAAACACAGTGTACTTCACTACGCTCCCAACAAAACCGGAATAATCTTAACCCAGGCCAAAATTCTCTATGCCAGTCTAAAAATTTTATGGATGTTAATGTTTCCGGTCCACACAGAGTCAATGTTAACCATCCACCACAAATAACTAATGCGTCTACTTCACAACAGTCTCTTTCAATGCAATTTTCTCAAACGTCAAATCCTTCAGTACACTTTCTAAAATGTAACAGTCATCAAGAAGGAAATTTTAATGGACCTTCTCCAAATATGACTTCTTGTTCTGTCAGTAATTCACAGCAGTTTTCTTCACATTATTCCTTTCCCAATAATCATATATCACCAAATAGTCTCCTTCAGTCCTCTGCTGTTCTTACACCCAATCATACAAATCAGACTTTATCTGATTTTACTGGAAGTAATTCCTTTTCACCTCATAGGGGAATCAAGCAAGAATCCACTCAGCATATCCTGAACCCCAGTACATCATTGAATTCAAATAATTTCCAAATGTTGCATTCGTCACATCCTCAGGGTAATTATAGCAATTCAAAATTATCTCCTGTGCACATGAACTTCCCAGATCCTGTTGACTCAGGAACTCAAATGGGCCACTTCAATGATCATGTAGAAACTAATGGTTTTTCATCTTTGGAAGAGAATTTACTTCATCAAGTGGAATCACAGACTGAGCCATTCACAGGACTTGACCCAGAGGACCTCCTTCAGGAAGGGCTCCTTCCCCAATTTGATGAGTCCACATTTGGACAAGATAATTCAAGTCATGTTTTAGATCATGATCTTGATAGACACTTTACTTCACATCTTGTAGCACGGCCTTCTGATATGGCCCAAACTCAGTTACAGTGTCAGGCTCGGAACTGGCATTCATCATTTTCTAATCATCAGCATTTACACGACAGAAATCGACTATGTTTACAGCGACAGGTATGTAGCTTTTTGTTTGCTTGGTTTGTTTTTATTGATTAGGTCTAGAATGGTCTTTTACTCATGAGTTAATTTTATATGAGGTCTATTCAAGGTTTCTTAAACTCAGAATTCTACTGAGTATGCATATTATGAAATAGGCCTATCTTGCTTTAAAGGTCTTCTTGAAAGCAGTTCACTGATGTGCTCAAAGTAGTAGGCTGACTTTTGTATTTACAAAATTATAAGGTTTTAAGCTTTAAATTGTAGCTTTAAATTAAGATTACTTTTATTTAAAAATTGGAATCCAGGGACACTTTACAACTGAGCTACATTCTCAGCCCCTTTTATTTTTATTTATTTATTTATTTGTTTATTTTTTATTTTTGGGTACCGGAAATTGAACTCATAACCTCACGCTTGCCAGGCAGGTGCTGTGCTGCTGAGCTATATCCCTGACCATCATTTTTATGTTTTAATTTGAGATAAGATCTTACTAAATTATCCAGGCTGGTTTTAAAC
Source organism: Chinchilla lanigera (assembly GCF_000276665.1). Taxonomy (NCBI): domain Eukaryota; kingdom Metazoa; phylum Chordata; class Mammalia; order Rodentia; family Chinchillidae; genus Chinchilla; species Chinchilla lanigera. The sequence continues at coordinate 11,002,236 of NW_004955433.1, forward strand.
TCTCTATTCTCCTTCCTTACTCAGCCTTTAAAATAGCTGTGATTACAAGTGTGCATCACCAAGCCTGGTTTATGATTACTTTTAACAGAAGGTTATTTTATCAAAAACAAGGGAAACCTAAATGAAAATAAAACAGACTAAGAAAACTTAATGGCAAATATGATGCATATAGTGTTAATATTCTTACAAAAAGCTAATATAAATTGATTAGCAAAACTTAAGCTCTCAGTTGATAACTAAATTAATAAGCAGATAAGTTGAAATTCACAGAAAAGGGAAGAGAATTAACAAAACCCGGATAATATATAACTTTAATAATAAAAATTTAATGAATATTTTCATTTTTATGTTTCTGAAACAAATTTTTTAAATGTTAATATGTTCTGGGCATGATAGCACATGTCTGTAATTCCAGCACTCAGAGTCTAAGGAAGGAGAATCACTAGTTTGAGCTTGTCTTGTACAATTTAGCAACTTAGTGAAATCTTGTCTCAAAATACGAAAGGGCTGGGGTCCCCCAGCATCCCCAAAACAACAAAAAAACCAAAAACTTAATGCTTAATACTGTAAAATTTATGGTAGAATTGATACTTACTTTGCTTAGGTAATTGATGTAATATTTTGAAAAGCAATGTGGTGGGGTAATAGAATAATCCAAACATTGCAAAAGTAATATATCCAGGTATTTATCTTTTTATATTTATACAGGACACATGGAAATAGCATAGTTTGTTACTATATCCCTATTAAATGGACTGCTATAAGTGCTAAGAATACTTTGAAGACTAATACTGAGAGCTTGTTAATTATGAGAGGAAAAGTGTAATTCAAAATTAAGGTTACAGTAAAGTGGTTCAGAGTGCAAGTTGTAGTACCAGACCATATGGGTCTTGGCTTCTCTTACTAGCTGTGTGACTTTCAGGTAGTTATATAATTTGTTTGTATCTCTTTTTGTCTCACTTTTAATACATGAAATAATAAGATCTGTCAAAAAGACTTAAAAATCTAACAGTTGTAATAATGTAAAATTGCTCAGGACTGTACCTAATCTGTAGTTGTAAAATACTTAATAATAAATGTTTTTATAATTACATTTTTTTTGTGGTACTGGGAATTAAGCTTTATCACTGAGCTATATCCCTAGCCCTTTAATTTTTATTTTATTTTATTTTTTTTTTTTTTTTGTCTTTTTGAGACAGGATCTCACTATGCAGTTCAGGCTGGCCTTGAGCTCACTTTGTAGACTAGGCTGGTCTCAAACTTGCAACAATCCTCCTGCCTCAGCCTCCTGAGGGCTAGGATTACAGGCGTGCGCCACCATGCCCAGCTCTAATTTTTATTTTAAAACAGGATCCTACTGAGTTGCACAGGCTGACCTTGAACTTGTGATCCTTCTACTTCAGCCTCCTGAGTGGGCCCAGTCCTTGCAACTTTTTTTTTTTTTTTTTCAGTACTGGGAATCGAACTCACAACCTCGCGCTTGCTAGGCAGGCACTGTGCTGCTGAGCTAAATCCCCAGCCCCTCTTCGAGCTTAATTATGCTTTTTTTTCCCCCATAGTAATATGGAAATATGCATGTGAAAAATGCCAGAAAGAAATGTTGTTCAAGGGCAGTACAGTTATACTTTTTTTCATTAGTTTTCTACAATTTTTGTTATTTATTACTTTTATAATGAAAAGGTATTTCATGTAATATACTATATTTCTCAACTCTTGTTTTTTTGGTATCAGGAATCAAACTCAGGACCTTCTACTTGCCAGACAGGCACTGTGTTAAATCTTGCTGTTAAAGACTTACAAAATGCATTAATCCCGGACATGGTGGTGCTTGCCTGTGATGTAATCCTGGCACTCCAGGGGCTGAGGCAGGAGGATTGCTGTGAGTTCAAGGCCAGCCTGGGCTAACTAGTGAGTTCAGGACCAGCCTAAACTATATAGCAAGATCCTGTCTCTAAAAATAAAAAAAAAATTAAATACATTAACCCTTGATTACCTATAAGAAACAGTAGACATTGAAGTATACCATGGTTCTTGAAATTGAATGTTGAAAAACCAGTTTTTTATTTCAAAGCCTTACAGTATTTGAAGATCAAATTTTTATCTTTTCCACTGGATCTATCTGAATTCTGTTTCAAATAATATTTTCAACACAGTTTTTGTAATGTCTAGATAGATGTCGAGATACTTAAAAGGCACTTGAGAAACCCGTCTCCCCTTCTTGTGATGCAGTTGAATATTATGATTTTGCTCCCTCTACTGGAGGAGGATCAAACATTTTATAAGGACCCTGTAAGAAAATTTCTTACTGGTTTGAACTTAATTCATTTATCTGCTTTGTATGTAGATTTCCAATAAGTTGTATTGATCACTTTGTCCATTGTAAAATTGAAGTTATGAACCATAAAATTCATTAACTTTACTTCTTATCTTAATTTTGTTTTTTTAAGGCCTGTCATCATTTTAATTCATCTTTTTGGGTCTTCTTTCCATACTTTCATTATCATAGTCTGCGTCAAGACACATTGCAATGACAGCTTCTCTTTAAAACTTAGTATTAAATATCTTTCCATTTTAATTTTCTATTTCTCTACCAAGAAAAAAAAATTAAAACTCAAATTATTTGAAGCCTGGACACATTTCCATGATTAGCCTGGCTGTGTAAAAGTTGATGACTTAATTCTTCCTATTGTGTAAAGCAAATCTAGGCCCTAGAAAGATGGGAGCAAATTATAATTGTTTTTGAAAAGTATTCTACAAAAATGGATGGCTTATTGTAATGCATGTTATAAAGTAAAAAGGGACTTGGGAATAAAGGAGGGTCATTTTCTATCAGGGAAAAACATTTCTGAAGAGTACCTCTCCATTAATTGTTTTTCCCAAATGGTGTAAAATCTGAACATGAGCTTTAAAGTAGTGTCTCTGTGAAAGACCAGTAATTGCCTTGTAAAGGAAGGGAGTGACTATCTTGACTATCTCTGTGCCCTGAGGGCTAGAAATGGAAAGTTTATTGCCCAGTGGCTGTGAAAATGAGTTGAAGCTTGATTGAGTTCTTGACTGAGTTCTCTAAGAAGTTTCTACTGCAGACTGCTCAGGTTCTTCTCACTTCACCAAAGAAATTGTTTTTCTTGGGAAAGTTGTTCCTCAACCTCTCAAGTGCGAAGGCTCAGAGAATGGAATCATCAGTACAGCCACTTTCTAGGCCATCATAAAATTCTGGAAGGTTGGACACCCTGTGGTAGTATAGGCTGCTGTACCACCAGCCTGTGAAAAATCTGTCAAGACTGGAAGCATATGTCAGATTTTCTGGGATGGAAATATTCATGAATCTGAACATGAATCTAACATCGATTTCCCCTTTACTGGCAGGAGCTCCATTGTCGTTTGCTACAACAGATCGTTTGTGGGAAGGTATCTGACTGGTACCTCAATACCCTGTAGCTTTGGCTGGGGAAAGATGGTGTCTCACAGCCTCAGGGGGCAGGGATCTTCCAGTGATGGCAGAACTACTGGGAGTCAGGAGACAGTGCGGACTGAGCATCCTGTGCTTAGGTGGGATGCTATTTTGGAGGCAGCCTGGATGTGACATAGTAGGAAGATCTGGAATGTTTGCAGCCCCACAAGCTGGACCCCTCTGGGCAGAGTGGGGCAAGCTGCCCTGCACCTGGGCTGCCTGGGTCAGCCTGGGTCTGTGTGCTCAGGCCCAGACCCTGCCCCTGGACAGCCCCAGGGAAAGTGAGCACAGCTAAGGTCACCTGATCTATCTCTCAGCATTGGAGGCAGCCTGTGGGTGAGGGGCCCCAATCAACATGATCTTAATCTTAGGTGCCCTTCCTATGCCAGAAGGGGTGCCTGTGTTTTGTTTTTTAATTCAAATTTTTCTAAAGATATTTTCCTGGCCTTAAAAAGTAGTAAGGAGGAGATAGAAATTTAAACACTGGCCTAGCAGGCCCTGGGTTCAATCCTTAGCACAGAATAAAAACTCAGATTTTGAGGGAATGGTCATATAAATAAACTGGTCTCTACTGGTAGCTTATAGATACATGGTTATCTAATTTTTTTCCTCTTCTTGAGACAAGGTCTTGCTATATTCAGCTGGCCTTGAATTTGCTATATAGAACAGGCTGGCCTTGAACCTGTAGCCATCCTCTTGCCTCAGCCTCCCAAGTGCTGGGAGGCATATTCTACCACACCCAGCATCTAAGAGAAATTCTTTTGACACATCATAGACAGTTTTTCAAAAATCAACTTATCCTACGCTGAGAAATTAATAAAGCTTTAAATCTTCCCCCCTTCTCCCTGCTTTTGCTTCATAGTGTTTGATTTGCTAATTTCTAGGCTTTTGCTGATTGTTTTAATGTCCAAAAATTTATAAAGGGTAGTGTGCTTGAATTACTTTTTCTTACTTAACTAAGTCTGGTGCTCGCTTTGGCAGCAATCTACCCAAACTGGAACAATACAGAGAAGATCTGCATGGCCCCTTCGAAGGATGACATGCAAAATTTATGAAGCATTCTGTATCTTTTTTTCTTTTTGATCTGTTCTTAAGTTTCCTATAACTTGTCTTTTCTCAATGTAAGTGATTGAACCCAGCGCTCTGCACACGCTACACAACAGCTATATCCCTGAAGTACATTCCTAACCCTTAAAATTTTTTTAATTTTTAGAGGCAGGATTTTGCTAAATTGCTGAGGTTGGCATTGAACTTGAGGTTCTCTTGCTTCAGCCTCCAGAGCAGTTAGGATTACAGCTTCAAATTTCTTATGCTTTTATTTTATTTTATTAATTAATTTAGTTTTTGAAACTGGGAATTGAACTCAGGAGATGTCTCGTGCTTTTTAGTGTTAAAAATGATATTTGTAATCTCAGCACTCTGGGAGGCTATGGCAGGCAATAGGATTACAAATTCAAGCCCAGGCTGGGCAATTTAGTGATTGAGCAAATGTGGCTTTAGAGTGGAGTGTCAACTTGATTGGCTATGGGATCCTTTTTTTTTTTTTTTGGTGGAGCATACTTCTGGGTGTGTCTGGGTGGGGCAAGAAGGCGTGGCCTTGGGATCCTTATTTGTCCCTTGCTCCTTTCTCTGGCCCTGTTCCCCTGCTCTGCTTCCAGGCCTTCCTGAACTAAGCAGTTTTGCTCTACCATGCCCTTCTGCCATATTTCTGCTTTGGAGCCAGATGACCATGGACTGAATCCCTTTAAAATTGTAAGCCAAATTAAACCTCTGCTTCAAGTTGGGACTGTGGGGTATTGTGTCTAACAATGAGAAAGCTGACAAATGAAAACCCTCAATATTTTTAAAGGCTGAGGATGTAGTTCAGTGGAAAGGCCTTGGGAAAGGCGCAGTACCACAAAAATGTGATATTTGGATTTTGTTTGTTGTGGTATAGAGGAAAGATGGAATGGTGGATAGGGAATAGGGGTAGGGAACTAACGACAGATTCTGACAGCATATTTTTTTTTTTTTTTGCCTTTGAAATATTTGGCATGTTCTGGATTGTTACGGGTACTATTAACTGACACATTGTGATGCTCCCTCAGATAATATAAAAAAGATTTTTGAGTTTTTTTTTTAAATCAATTTCTGTAACTAATAATTTCAAAATTAGTATTATAACAAGTTTAGAGATTTAAGATAATAGGATGGCATAATTTTTTAGTTCATAAAAATAAATGAACTATATTTTGGTATAGCTTAAGGTATTCTTTCATCTGCTGGTTGAGAAATCTCTGCTTTTGAAAACTCTAGAAAACTAGAATGAAGATGTTGGATGGTTGAGGAATATTTCTAAGCCTTGTGTTTTCTTATTCCTCAAGCGAAGTGGAATAATTGCAGATGTAATGTCAAATACCTTCAGGTGCCTTGAAGCCTGTGTCTGTTGTGAGAAGGAGATGCTGGTGAGACCACGCGTCATGTATTTGGTTCTGGAATCTCATCACTTAAGGATGAGTGTGAATGTCAAGGGGAGGCTAGAGGTTTGGGGAGCAAGCATTTCTAAATATTTGAATCTGCAAACAAGCTGAAAATAGCTTACCTTCATTTCTAACTTTTGGAGCGAAGGAATTTTGAGAGAATAACACTAAAGTTTTCATTGCTCTCAAGACAAATATGTTCTGCTTGTTTTATAACACAGACTGTTTAGGTTTTGTCGTAATTGTGGAGTAGAAGTAACATGCAGCACTGTGATCTTTTAGTGTTTATAAATTTAGTAAAGAAGTTCCATGGCAGTGAAATATGTAGGATGGGGCTGAACTAGCAATCAAAACAGGAAATAGAACTAGGACATACTTCTACATAATGCTTTGTTGGCTTTTTTATTCCAATGAACTTTTAATAGTTCAGAAACTTTTAAAAAATAACCCAAACACAGGTTGGGCAGGCCTTATAAGGCATATTTTAAGATGTACTTTTTTTGATAAGTTTCAGTCATAATTGTTATAACTAACTAGGTCATATAGAAAATGGATGGAAAATAAGTTAATTGTAATGTCATTACCAAAATATAGCCACTGTTGATATTTTGCTATGTTATCTGTTAACATCTATTGTCTTTCTCATCCTCCAATTTCATATTTTTGCATTTTTAAGAAATAAAATTGAGATTATATAATTTATAATTTTGGGAAAGTTGGTTTTTAACTTTCCAGTAGTATGCTGTATACATTTTTCATGTCATTAAATCTTTTTCTGAGAATGATTTTAAGTGGCTGAACAGTGTGCTATTTATTATAAGGTTGATGAAGTACAATATAAAAGATACTTAACATATATTAACACACAACTTGTATACTTAACATGTATTAATACTGTACACAACAGTCCTTTTATTTGGACATGATGGTTTCTTTTTTTTTTTTTTTTATTTTAAGGATAAAAGGAGGGAAACATTAACAGACATACAACATTTTACAACATATCACAAGCACAATACAGACAATACAGAGTTCCAAACAAAGTGGTAGGGAATTAACAATGGTGGTTGTATTACATATTGATATCTTCAAAGTGGCTTCTCATGAATGGACATGATGGTTTCTGTCAGTTTAACTGAAAGGAAAGTGAGGAACAGAGACATTAAGTAATGAACTTCAAATCACACAACCAGTGGCCATACTGGATTCAACTCAATTTGATTCTATTTTCACTTTACCTCAAAGTGTGTTAATGTATTGTAACATATAATAACAACAGTGATAATATACTAAATGATTTCTTCCTCTCCCCATTCGAAAATATACTGATGCTTTGTGAGGAAAAGATGAGGAGAAATCCTAAATTATTGTTAGAGCTAAGTCTTGCTGGTCACATTTTTGATGATGATTTTTATACTTCCAGAATTACCCTTACTTAAGTAAGACTTTATGGAACACATTAGATATTTAAAAATTATCATAAGCAGAAACTTAACTAATTTTTGTGTTATCATGAAAAGAGAGGAAAAGTTACAAAATAGAAATTTTCTTGAAATTACTTTTTTAGCTGCTTTTTCAAGTAGAGTAGTTTTTGTTTTTGACATTTCTGTCAAACTTCTAGATTAAAACGTTCTATTCTAATTGAAAATTTGTACAATGATTTGCTAGTTTTTGAAATAGTATACTAATTAGTATTGAACTATGTACTACCTTACATTATAAAAGGTTTAAGCTATGTGTTGTCTCCCAGAAAGCAGAATAACAAACTCTAGTTGTTAACAGCTATTGACCTCAACCATGCATGCTTAAGGGTGAAAGATGAATTGGAAGTGAATTCCAGAGTAGGGAAAAGCCAGTGATGGCTGAGAAATTTGTGGATTAGTACAGTGTGAGAAGAGCATGACATTCAAGCAAAACTTCAGAGTAGGTCTAAAAAAATTTTGTGGAATTTTATTGATGAGGTATACTCTCAAATATGTTAGGACTATGCATTTATTCAATTAATGTAATACTATGATGATCAATTATTCTAATAATATTATAATTATTAATGCCTGAAATTGAAAATAATGAGTAAGGAGCTACAAAGTAATCAAACTTCGTTCCCAATCACTATAACATGAATAAAAAGTAACTTGGAGTACTAAAATGAGTGATCAGGTTTTTTTGGGTAACTGGACTAAAATGACTTTTAAGTTAAGGAAATATTTTAATGCAATGTGTTATGGGTATTAATATGGAAAGATATGATAATTACCTAACTAGGAAGCATGGACTACAGTTTTCATCTATATAAAATTTGATCATTTGCTATGGAAAACTGTGTAAATAATACCTTCCTTGCACTTTTTGTGTGCAAGGAATACCTTACAAATTATGGAAGAACAGTTTTTAAGCAACATTTTTTCCCCACATGAATATATGCTTTTATACCTAAAACACTACAAGTTTACAATGACTTTTTCAAGGGCTTTAGAGCTGCACTAGATCTTCCTATATCTTCATATACAAAAAAAGCAAAAAATGCTAGAAAGATCATGACTTGCTATCAAATAACAAGTTGGCAGGTTTCTTTCGTAGGTAAAATTTTATTGTGTTTAAGGGTGATAAGAAATGAGAATACCATACTACGGTAAAAATACTTATTTTTAATATGTTGTGTTATAAAATATAGACATATTTGGTTGTTTCCAATATATAAATACTTACACTATTTTATTTCAAGAACTTGGGCAGATTTTGGTATCCCTGAAGAGTCCTGAAACTAATCTTTCACAGACATTGAGATAACTGTATTTTATGTTATTTATCTGTTCAGTTATATCATTTGCTTTGGGTACCATCTTGATGTAGTTAGTTATCTGTGTCTCTTCTTGCAGGAATTGCACCATAATGACTGGAAAGTTGAATTAATGAGTTTTGTCTTTTAGGGGTGGGTTTTCAGGTATAAGTATTTCAGATAAAAGAGGAAGAACACTGAGTTTGGAGCAGAACTGAAGTTTAGGTTCTGGCCCTGCCAACTACTGTCATAGTAGTTTCAGAAAAGTTACTCCTGTAGGTTTTTCATCTGTAATGTATGGGTATATATATCTCGGGTCACTTTCTTCCTTCTTTCCTTACTCCTTTTCCCTTTTCCTTCCATCTTCCATGGTACATGTTGCCCATTTTGGGCTGGACCTCCTGGCTCAAACCACCTTCCCATCTCATCTTCCCATGAAACTGGGACTGTTATGTGTGCTGTCATGCCTAACTCACTTTTTCTTTCTGGGAAACTATTGGCTAAAACTGAGGTAAATTTAAAGGACTTCCGTAAGAAGGCAAGTGCAGTGCTAAGAATCTCCTTAAATTTCTTTTATCTTTGGGGGAGATAAGCATGAGAGGAATTATAAATATTCAAAAACTGTTAGTGATATATTAAGGGCAAATATAGAGGAGCCAAATATAGGGAGCCATTGAAATGTAGAGAAGCCATATATTTAATTTTCAATTCTATAGATTTAAGTGCATATCAGCACCATTATGATATTTATTAATAATATCATTATTAAAGCAGGCATCTGTGATGAGTATGAAAGCCACAGTTTTTCACATTTCATATTTAGGAATGTTGATAGTTGAAGATAGGGATAAATGACATTCTTGTCATGTAGTTTTTTTTTAAGAACAGTAATGACCCTGAGCAACCACTTTAAAGTTAGCAATATGTACTATATGAATTAGTGTTATTCTCCTATGACTTTGTTATAAATTTTTGATTCACCTTTTAAAAATACTTTATTTAATAAAAGTTAAACATTGAAAACTGAAATTAACACACATCCTAAAAATCATCTTCCATTAATAGGAAGGCTCTTTTCTGTGCATGTATTTGGCTTAAACTCAACTTCAGATAACTGATGTTCACACCTGGCAAATGCTGGCAATTTGATCTAGTTAATTAAAATTACAAACTCAGCTACATGAACATAATATACAGGGAAATTATGGTCAGATTAATGCATAAGAAATACAAGAAATTTTTAATGATGAAACATTCAGTACTCTTGTTCATTAATTTAGCCTTGGTTTTTTACAAAAATAGTATTTACATTGTATACAGTTCTATACATCAGCTTTTTGTTTTCCGATATAAACATTACACGTCCAAAAAAACAGTACCACTACCTTAAGTGAAAAATTAAAGGAAAAAGCAAACATACAAAAAACAAATCCACAAAACACCAAACAGAAGCACCTTAAAAAGGAAGCTCATTCTAAACGTTTTTCTACATAAAGCTGAACGAATTAAAAAAAAAAAAAAGACGACTAATTTTAGAGATAGTCTAATTGGCTTAGGAAACAAGTTACTGAAAGAAATACTTCAAAACAAACTTTGCCATTGTAAAGTAACCTATCTTTAGGTTTACCTTGACAGTAGCTAGGTTTTAAAGTTGAAAATAAGCCAAAAAAGATCTCTAACAGGTGATTGGTGTTTTGCCTTCATTTTCCAATGAATAATTGTGTGTCAGATTCCAAGTTACAACTGTAAGTGTGGGCTTGGTATTAGTATATCAACAGTTCACCTATGTGCCAAATGAAGCAGCTTCTATGTAGAAAAGTTACCTTATTCAGTAAACTCTGAGGGAACTACAGTAGTAGTGTAGTTAAATGAAAAGTTAAATGAATAACAGTTTATCAAATGCAATTTCTTCAAGTTTCATTCTGTTGAAGTCAAACAGTGACAACAGTGGTATCTTCCTTACTCACCTAGCAAATTTACCTTCAGAAAAATATGGGGATAAAAATTCAAATGTAAAGCCCTGTAGAGATAAAATTCAACAATTTTTCTGATTATTGAGGCATCAAATGCCTGACATTGTATTTATTTATTTTTTTTCTTTTTTTATTAAATTTTTTATTTTAAAGAATAAAAGAAGGATAACATAATAATAGGGGGGACTTAGCAAATTACAGACAAAATGGTAGGAAATTATCAGTGGTTATCATTTTACATATTATTGTCTACAAAATAGTTTCTCAGGAAAACAAATAGACAAATAATAGTGAGTTACAGACAAAAGAGGTAGGAGATTATCAAGAATTGTTGTACTATACTTTGGTATCTTCAAAGTGGCTTCTAAAGAAAATACATAGAGCTATACATGAGTGACCTATTGAAAAATCATTAACTATTCTCAATGGTTGTTGTAGGAAACACATAATAATAAACATACATCCATTTATGAAATAGGATAGGAACATTACAAACTTTACACAGTTATGGATAGATTAGTAGGAAAATATCAATGGCTGCTGTAATACATGGTGGTATCTTCAGAGTGGTTTCTCAGGAAGACAGAGATATGCAAGAGGGACCTATTAAGGAGTTACAGCCTAAGGGTTGTCAAAAATAGCATATTACCTCCTCACCAGTGACTCCTTTCACTGAGGTATGATGGCTGGAAGGAAGGCCAGGATTGAAAAGAAGGACCGAGAGACTTGCACCTGTGTCTAGCAACAGGCTGTTTTCTTGTTCCTCCATAGTCATGATTACCCAGGACTCCTCGCTGACATTGTATTTAGAAGTATCTTGATACTGCTTCAGGGTTACCAGCAGTTCCATAGATTCCTGCTCCAACTTTGCCAGTTACACTCTCGGGTGAAGCAGAAATACTCCTCTTTCCCCGGCCTTTTTTATTTTTAGAGTAGGCTCTGTTGTTGAATTGCTGCCACTTCACTTTCTGGTCTTCTCTTATTCTTTGTGCTTTTTTCAAAGCTTTCTCTTTTTATATTCACTCTGTTGGGCAGTCATTTCTTTTTTTTGACATGGGTTTGCTGCTACTGCTCTCCTTTGCCTTCCTTCCTTCTTCTACAGGCTTGAGGTTCAGCATGGAGTCACTTCAGCATTACCACAGCCAGCAAAGGCAGTTGCAGCAGTGTCATTCTCTTCATCTGTCTCCACAATCTCCGCTTCATAACCCCGTCCGTATTCACTCCAGATTGTCACACACTTGTCTCCTACTTTCCATGAATGAGTGGGCTGACTGGAAGCAAAACTGTCTGAACTTGTAAGAGTTTCTGACGGTTGAGTTGACAGAAGTCTTTGGTTAGTTCTATAACTTCTTGTAAATCTTTCTTCAATTTTAGCAAATCTTCATTTTCTCCATTTCTGGATAATACAGCTTGTAATTGCTAGAGTTTAGCTGTGTAGCTTGCCAGCTGTTTTGCTAGGTCCTCTTGTGTGGGACTAGGGGTGGGGCCTTGTTTTACCTTTTTCCATAAAATAAAATTTAATTAAAAAATAGAATAGTAATTATGATGCAACTTATGATGTATTTAAGCAAAAATTGGAATGATTATATGAAACTTTTAAGAGTGAGCAAACCAGTGTGATCATACATGTTTGAAAAGATTAAAACTAAAAGAATTAATTTTTCCTCAGATAGTGTGTAAAGGGTTTGTTTTTCTTTTTTTTTTTTTTTGGAGACAGGATCTCACTGGTTCTGGCTGGCTTTGAACTTACTGTGTAGCCCAGGCTGGCCTTGAACTCAGGGAGATTCTCCTACCTCAGGCTCATTAGTTTGGGAGTATAGGTGTGCACCACTGTGCCAGCTCTACTAAATATTTTTTAGCAATAGGTTAGATATGCTTCTGAGTGTTAAGTTGGGCTTAATATAGGGAAGTGAAATACTTATAAAATTTTTTCCATATGTAAGATAAGCATAATGTCTCAATATGATACTAGAAGAATTAACATTGAGTACACTATTACCATTAGTTGATAGTAATCTTGAAAAAGTTGTTGTAAACACATTTCTGATGAAAAATAATTTTAAAATGTGCTATGCATGATTATCACATACACTAGATACAGCTGGCAGCTTTTAGTTATATCAGTATTTGCTCTTACTGCAAAAAATTGATGGATTTGAGATTACTTTTATATTTAATGATTTCATTTTTAATTGGTTAGTTTGATTTATTATAATTTCTTCTTTTTTGAAATTTTAAAAATTTTTATTGGTACATGTTTGCAGTCCATAACAATTACATTTATTGTGGGCAGCTGGGACATTACATAAAATTCTTACTTCCTTTCTTTTCCCTCCTTCTTCCTCCCTGTGTTTATTGGTCTCATTTGCAAAAGATGTATCTCCCCATTTCCTGTAATCTTTTATTTTGCTCTTTAAATAATTGATACTCTGGGTTTCTTATATGAGAGAAGCCTTGTAGTATTTAAGCTTGTGTGTCTAATTTCTTTCACTTTACATTATGACCTGAAGGTACATCCATTTTCCCTCAAATGACTCAATTTTATCCTTTATGGCAGACTAGTCCTCTCTTGTGTATAAATACATTTTCTTTATCCATTCACTTGATGGACATATAGGCTGCTTCCAAGATTTAACTATTAAGAGTTGTACTGCAGTAAACATAGGTGTGCATATGTGTGATGTCTTTAACTATTTCTGGAAAACAGATACCTTAGAAGGGGAACAGCTCATTCTAATGGGAGGATATGTTTTGGAGACACTTTGATCTAAACTGCCATTGTCTGGAGAAAGAACTGTGGTGAGAACTTTGTCTGGGTCTTCTGCAGCTTATTACCATTTCAGTGGTGTGTTTGAGTTAAAAGGTTCTTAGGTTCTAGGACAGCCAATTTTCATATTTTTAAGTTTTAGAAAAACCCTTTATTGATTAGACTTTAGTATTTATTTAAAAGAAGATGCATAGTAATTTGAGCTATAAGAAGGAAATCTAGCCTAATTAAATGAAAAAGTAAATTTAGCTGGACAAAGTGGCACTTGCCTATAATCCCAGGCTACTTGGGAGATTGAGGCAGGAAGATCAAGAGTTTGAGCCTTATTTGGGCAACTTAGCAAGACCCTGTCTCAAAAAAATAAAAAGGGTTAGGAACATAGTTCAGTGGTACAGCACACCTGGGTTCATCTCCAGTATCACAAAAACAAAAATAAAAAAATAATTCTTAAAAACTATTAGAATCAAAATGATTTGGCAACTTAAAAGCGTGAGTTCCTAAAAACATAATAAAGATATCAGTTTCCAGACTAAACACTACAAAAAATTGTACAAACTAAGAATAAAAGCACTCAATAAACCCACTACCTAGGCTTAGCTGATGTAACATTTTTCAAATGTTTTCATTAGAAAAATTAACCTATAGATAACCTTTGAAATTCCTAGTCCCATTTATCTCTTTTTGAGCTGACCACTATTCTGATACCATCACAGGTCTTTTCCCTTTGTGTATAACTTCAGAGGTGTGTGTGTGTGTGTGGGTGTGGGTGTGTGTGTGTGTGTGTGTGTGTGTGTGTGTGTGTGCTTTTCCCTTTGTGTATAACTTCAGAGGGGTGTGTGTGTGTGTGTGTGTGTGTCTGCCTGCCTGTCTGTCTCTGTCAATAAACATCTGGGGATGGCTTTGCATGTGGTGGCCATGCCTGTACGCCCAGCACTGGGAGGCCAAGGCAAAAAGGTAACAATTTGGAGACTTGGTGAGACCTGCTCTCAAAAAATAGAAAAGGTCTGGGGATGTAGCTCTGGGTTCAATCTCCAATGCCACTACCGCTGCCTCACCTCACCCCACCCCCCTGCCACCTCCAAGGAGGCAAGGGAAAGGAATAGAGAAGAGGGTTATTGTCTGACGGTTTATTGAAAAGACAGATTTGGTGCAAGTAAGTAAGACATTAGCATCTATTTAATGCCATTTGATATTTTTCAGTGTATTTTTTCTTTGTTAAAACTGTTGTAGGGGCTGGGGATTTAGCTCAGTGGCAAAAGCGCCTGCCTGGCAAGTGCAAGGTCGTGAGTTCGGTTCCCGGTACCAGAGAAAAACCAAAACCA
>NW_004955433.1:11017086-11061207 GCF_000276665.1 Chinchilla lanigera
TGTTTAAAAATACCACATCTTTTCTTATCCATTCCTCAGTTGATGGGCATTTGGGTTGTATCCAAGGTTTTTCTATGACAAATTATGCTGTTATAAACATGGATGAAGGGGCTGGGGATTTAGCTCAGTGGCAAAAGCGCCTGCCTGGCAAGTGCAAGGTCGTGAGTTCGGTTCCCGGTACCAGAGAAAAACCAAAACCAAAAAAAATAAATAAATAAAATAAAAATAAAACTGTTGTATACGTAGGGCTGTGGATGTAGCTCAGTGATAGAGCACTTACCTAGCATACATGAGGTCCTAGGTTCCATTCCCAGCATCACAAAAGCAACTTCAACAAGAACAATGATAACCGAAAAAATTGTCTGATTAGATATTAATGGTAAAACAAAACAATGGCTTTGGAATTAGGTAGCCCTAGTTTTAAACTCCTTCCACTTACCTGCCATGTAATCTTGGGTAATTTTATTTTTCTAAACTTTGATATCCTCCACCATAAAATGTGGATAATATTATTATAATCCCTATAAGACTGTTTTCTGTATTACTGTGAACTAATTCATGTGATACTAGTGTGATACCTGGCCAAGTTTTTTTGAATATTTTCTAAACTCTTAAAAATATTCTGTTTAATCTTTATTCATCATTAATTATGTATAAGACTATATATTATAATTGAATCCATAGGAATAGATTCCAGAAAAAGTGATGAGCAGTGTCAGAAATTAAAAGTATTTGAAGAGGATAAAAACAAGAGGATTGATGTGACACAAAAAGAAAAGACACATTTGTATATGTAATGATTTATGTTATGGATTGTTATTTTTATTTTTTATTATGGTGCTGTTGCTTGAACCCAGAGATTTGCATGTGTGAGGCAAGCACTCTGTCATAGAGCTACACTCTAGCCTTGGACTAATTTTAAAACAAGGGGAAGTATTTTTATCTTGGTGAATGGATGGTGTTGATGGTTAGATTTGAGAAGTCTGAATGCCAGGCTAAGTAAAGATTTAGGCAAGGAAAAGCCACAGTAAAAGCTGTGCCAGGTTAACATGGTGTGAAGTAGATCAGACTGGAAGCAGTTTGACTACAGTGAGCAGTGTGGCTCACTGCAGGTGAGACATCTATGCATCCTTTGAAAGATATAAAACTAGAATGCAGAAGATATAAATTTGGGGAGTATCTGATACCAAGTCATAAGTGTAGCTGAAGCTATGGGACAAGATAATAAAGTAAAAAATGTAGCATGAGAAAACCAGAGAGTTTTGGTCAGGATCTTGGAAATTAAAAAGAAGAAATGAATTAAAGAATAATTATTTATGGGTTGGGGATATAGCTCAGTGGCAGAGCACCTGCCTGGCAAGTGCAAGGTCCTGAGTTCGATTCCCAGTACCACAAAAAAAGAATAATTATGTATAAGACTATGTATTGTAATTGAATCCATAGGAATAGATTCCAGAAAAAGTGATGAACAGTGTCAGAAATTAAAAGAATTTGAAGAGGATAAAAAATAAAAAGATTATTGAATAGAGTTGGGAAGTAATGGATGATTTTCAACAAAATGATTTTTTTTTAATGGAGGAACAGGAGCCAAATCAAAAGAAGGTCATAAGTGATAAGAAAATGAGGGTATCAACTGTAGTGTACTGTCATGAGATAAAAGTGGTTAAGGAAGGAAAAAAAATCTTGAAAGTTGAAAATTGAAAGCATAAATATGTAAAACATTAATTCTAAAATTTTCAGGATTGCAATATATGTATAATATACTGTTTTTGCAAGCTTCTGATTATTGTTTTGGCAACCTTAGAAACCATGTCATGATGGCTGGGCACAGTGGTGCACGCCTATAATTACAGTCACTAAGAGCCTGAGGTAGGAAAATGGTAACTTTGAGTCCAGCCTTGACAATTTAGCAAGACCCCGTATCCAAATAAGTAAAAATGGTTGGGATGTGACTCAGTGGTAGAGTGCCTGCTTAGGATGTGTGAAGCCCTTGAGTTAAATCTCCAGTACTGGGGGAAAAAAGAAAAAGGTCATGATGTACTTGCACAGAAGAAATTAATTTTGGTTGCTTTGTGCAGTCCTACTTAGTTTTACCATATAATTAAGTAAGGTACAATTTATAATTTGACCTAAAGATTATGGGTGAAATAGGCTTTTGATTAACAGAGAAATTGCTTGGTTTTTATGGAATGTATTAGAAAAGGAATATATTAGAATAAAAAAGGATATGGTTCTTTAAATGGTCATAATATTTAATAACCATGTAAAATTTTTATTGCATTTGATTCATTATTTTTGATAATTGTTCTACCTAGATGTAATTCACATAGTATACAATTCACCCACTTAACATATATAATTCAGTGTTTTTTAGGATTTTTGTGAGGCTGTGCATTCCCTACCAGATTCATTTTTAAAACATTCTCATCATTCCTCATACTCATTAGTGGCCACTCTCTATTTTCTCCTGTTGTCTCTGAACCCTAGGCAAACACCAATCTTCTTTCTGAATATAGATTTGCTTATTCTGGATAAATACATGGAATCATTCATTATGTAGTCTTTTCTTGATGGACTTGTTCACCTGCTATAATGTTTCAAGATTAATTTATGTTGTAGCATATAACACCACTTCATTTTTGTTGTCCAGTCATATTCCATTGCATAGATATATATTTTTGTTTACTTACTCATCAGTAACAGATACCTCTTTTCACTTTCTGATTATTATGAAAAATACTTCTGTAAGATTCGTAGACAAGCTTTTATTTCTCTTGGGTATATACCTAGAAATGGAATTGCTGGATCGTATGAAAATTCTGTTTTTAACTTTTTGAGTAACTTTCAGATTGTTGTCAAGAGCAGCTATGCCATTATACATTCCCAGTAGTGTATGAAGAAGGTTCCAGTGTCTTCATACTTGGCAAGTCTTTGTTTTTACTTGTCTTTTTTGTTACAGCCATCTTGAAGGTGTAAAGGACAGTATTATCTCATTGTGGTTTGACTTGCTTTTTCTTGTTTGCTAAATATCAAGCATCTTTTCATGGACTCATTGATTATTTGTTTGCATTCTTTTAGAGAAATACCTAGATACTTTATTCATTTTAAAATTGGGTCATCTTTTATTACTGAGTTGTGGGAATACCTTCTTCCAATAACTGGGGATTGAACCCAGGTCCACGTGCATTGTCAGGCTAATATTCTGTCACTGACCTATACCTTCAGGCTTGTAGGAATTCCTTTAAATATTGTAGATATAAGTCCCTGATATTTGATTTGCAAATATTTTCCCTAGGAATTTTTAAATATAAAGGATCATGTCTTCTGTAGATAAAAATAATTTAACTTCTTGCTTTACAATCTGGATTCTTTAAAATCTTTTCTAATGGCTCTGGCTAGAATCTTCAGCACAATATTGAGTAAAAGTTGCAAGAGCAGACATCCTTGTCTTCTTTGTAATGTTAGGAAAAGCGTATCTTTCACCATTAAATATGTTTAGGATTCTCATAGATGTTCTATTTAGAGGTTGTAGATGTTTTAGTCCTAATCTGGTGGGTATACTTACCGTGAAGAGATGTTACATTTTCATAAATTCTTTTTCATTTCTTGATATGACATGAGGTTTTTATTTATTGTTGATAAGTTGTATTAACTGATTTTCTGATAATAAATTAGCTTTGCATTGTTAATATATATCCTACTTGTTCTTTATATCTCTACTTTTTTTTTTTTTCTGTCTACTTATATATCTCCGTGGACTAGATTTGCTGTTGTTTTGCTGAGGATATTTGTGGCTATATTAATAATAGACTTGCATCTGTAATTTGTTTTGCTTTATTTTGGCTTGGGTCTATAATTAAAATTCATTATTTGTATCAGTGTTTGTTCTTTGTTTTTAATAGGTCATCCTGATTGCATTTAACAGAACAAAGCAGCAAACAGCAAAGTATTTTTACAGATTTCATTTAGAAGTTAGTGTCTTTGCAGATTGTAATATTTTTTAATTTTACAAGATGGTTGGAGATAAATACACTGTTTAACTATTTAAGTCACCAAAGTATGTTAAAAGCTATTGTCGACAGTGTATCATGACCTGTATTCAGTTAAGTGGTTTTATATTTGTATTTTGCATGTTTTTTGCAGGGAAACACTTTAATACTTAAATATTTGTTACACTGACCTTTTATTTGAAATACCCCATGTATTTTTAAATACCATCTTGAACTGTGTTCTTTCACCTTCCCTACCTCCTGAATTAGGACAAATCACAACAAAACCAACTAAGTTCTTGTCCATATTGGTTCCCAAACTCATTCTTTGTTTTGACTTTTTCTGTTTTTTTTTTTTTTTTTTTTTTTTTTTTTTTTTTTTTTTTGTCTTTTTGAGACAGGGTCTTGCTCTGCAGTTTAGGCTGGCCTTGAGTTTACTTTGTAGCCCAGGCTGGTCTCGAACTCACATCAGTCCTCCTGCCTCAGCCTCCCAAGTGCTGGGATTACAGGCTTGCACCACCACACCCGGCCTTCCCAAACTCATGCTTAAAGCCTTCCAAATTAAAGAGTGTATTATTGATTAAATCCCTTTTGCTAAGATTATAGCAGTTTAAAATACAGCTTTCACTGAGGGGAGGGTTAGTGGAGGTAGGTAGGAACAAACTTAACTTTTTTAAACTTTTAAGAACATTTTGTGTGCCGTAAAGGAAACAAAGTGATTTAAGAGATACAAAAGAATTATTTTTACCTATACCAAGAATAGAAAATTTTTCATAATTTTCCTCTTTCAAATCTAGGCAATACATTTTCTTCTAGTACTCTCTATATAATGTTATATAGAATATGTAATATGTATATCTAATATATTAAACATTATGATGGTGCTCCAAGGAAGAAGAATTACCAGGTATCATCTCAAATCTTACATGAATGTGAATATTTTAGCATCTCACACTTTCTTGGAATATAGCTTGTAAAACTGCTCTACACAACTCTTTTTTTTTTTTTTTGGTTTTTTGGTTTTTTGGTTTTTCTTCGGTACCAGGAACCGAACTCACGACATTGCGCTTGCCAGGCAGGCGCTTTTGCCTCTGAGCTAAATCCCCAGCCCCTCTACACAACTCTTATATCTCTTGTTATACATTTGCTTACACTTAGCTTCCTTCCTTGGATATTTCATACTCTTCAGTATGAAAATGAACTTATTCTTTTTTTTTTTTTTTTTTTTTTTCCGGTACCGGGAACCGAACTCACGACCTTGCGCATGCCAGGCAGGCGCTTTTGCCACTGAGCTAAATCCCCAGCCCCGAAAATGAACTTATTCTTGAACACACAGTTCCAAGAAGTCTTCCTTATCTTTTCTGGTTCATATTGATTTGTTTCCCCAAATACCTGAACATTTATTGTTTTGATTCCTTTTCTCATATATTGTGTGTATATATATTTATAATCTGTGTAGTAACAATATCAACTGTTTTGTGGGCCACATTCAATCTTAAATTTCTTGTCTCTTAGCCAGAGAGTGTTTTTGTAGCTGTATGTAATATGTCCTTAGCAAACTTTTTCTAAATTGGAAATCTGGCACTAGCAATAGACTAGCATGAATTATAGAAATTAGATAATACAGTCATAGTTTACAGTAAAATAATTAAAACTAATAAATGAACAAGAATTATTAAATAGATTAGTTAGGATAAAATTAATTCTACATTTTAAAAATGTAAATATATTTTAAAAGTCAATTTTTATTGACATAATTTATATACAATAAAATATACCTATTTTGAATATAATTTGATGAATTTTTATAAGTATATGCATCTGTGTAATCATTACTAGAATCAAGATAAAAACTACAAAAAAGATAAAAACTACTATATAACCCCTAAAAGTTTCCTGTGTCCCTTTGCAAGCAGTTATTTTCCTATCCCTTACCCCAATCATTGAACTACTTTCTCTCATAGCTTAGTTTTGCTTGTTTTAAATTCCCAAATGGAATCATGTTGTATGCACTCTTCTATATCTGGCTTTTTTTTCACAGAGCATAAAAAGTTTTAGATTTTTTTCCACATCATTTAGTGTAATAGTAGTTCGTTTCTTTCTTTTTAAAATTGTTTTTGCCTGGAATTTACAAATAATAAAAAAATAATTTGTTTTCTTTTCCTTTTATGATGATGTTGGTTGATTTTTGTATTCTGCTACCTTGCTGAATTTATTAGTTTTCACAGTACTTTGGTGGAATTTTTGTGTCTTTTGTGTAAAAGATCATGTTATCTATAAATATTAGGATAGTTTGATTTCTTCTTTTCCTTGCATATTCTTTTTATTTCTTTCTTTTGCCTGAATTCTCTGGCTGATGTTTCAAATATTACATTGGACTAGAGTGGTGATAGTATATGTACATTCTTGTCTTCTTAAAAGAAAAGCTTGCATTTTTTTCCCCATTTAATATGATATTGGCAGTAGGTTTGTTAGAAGTGGCTTTTTTCAGGTTGAGATAAGGTCTTTGTACACCTATTTTCTTCAGGATTTTTCATCATGAATAGATGTTGGATTTTGTCAAAGGCTTTTTCTGTATCCATTGAGATGATTATGTGATTCTTATCCTCCTATTTATGTAATGTACAGTACTACATTTATTGGTTTGTCTATGTTGAACCATCCATGCGTCCCTGGGATGCAGTCTGCCTGGTCGTGATATATGATCCTTTTGATGATTTGTTGCATTGTTTGCTAGTATGTTTGTTTGTTTGTTTTTCTTCCAGTACCAGGAATCGAACTCACGACCTTGGGCTTGCCAGGCAAGCTCTGTGCCGCTGAGCTAACCCCAGCCCCTGTTTGCTAGTATCTTGTTCAGGATTTTTTGCATCTATGTTCATTAAAGAGATTGGGCTGTTGTTTTTGTTTTTGTTTGTTTGTTTTAGTTGAGTCCTTACTGATTTTGTATCAACCAAGGTATGGTGCTAGTTTCTAGGAATGAGTTTGACAAGCATTAAAGAATTTGAGGCATATTGGCGTTAGGTCTTCATTGAAGTTCTTATACAACTTAGCAGTGAATTCATCAGATCCTGGGCTTTTCTCAGGTGATATGTTTTTGTTACTGCCTCAATTTCATGGGGATAGGACTGTGAACAGATTTGAACAGATTTAAACAGTCATAGGACAGGATTTCAAAGACAACTACTGGGATTAGGGGAAAGGAATATGAAGACATTAACTGGATTTAAAGGTCTAGTTTTATTTATTTTTTTTTTCATTTTTTTTTTATTTTAAAGAATAAAAGAAGGATAACATAATAATAGGGGGGACTTAGCAAATTACAGACAAAATGGTAGGAAATTATCAATGGTTATTGTTTTACATATTATTGCCTACAAAATAGTTTCTCAGGAAAACAAATAGACAAATAATAGTGAGTTACAGACAAAAGAGATAGGAGATTATCAAGAGTTGTTGTACTATACTTTGGTATCTTCAAAGTGGCTTCTAAAGAAAATAAATAGAGCTATACATGAGTGACCTATTGAATAATCATTAACTATTCTCAATGGTTGTTGTAGGAAACACATAATAATAAACATGCATCCATTTTTGAAATAGGATAGGAACATTACAAACTTTACACAGTTATGGATAGATTAGTAGGAAAATATCAATGGCTGCTGTAATACGTGGTGGTATCTTCAAAGTGGTTTCTCAGGAAGACAGAGATATGCAAGAGGGACCTATTAAGGAGTTACAGCCTAAGGGTTGTCAAAAATAGCATATTACCTCCTCACCAGTGACTTCTTTCACTGAGGTATGATGGCTGGAAGGAAGGCCAGGATTGAAAAGAAGGACCGAGAGACTTGCACCTGTGTCTAGCAGCAGGCTGTTTTCTTGTTCCTCCATAGTCATGATTACCCAGGGCTCCTCGATGGAGATGACGGTCTGGCCAGAGGGAGAAGGCAGACCATGCCCGAAGCCCTCTCATTCCTGTTGGACTAACTGGTAGCATGGATCTGAGCTCTGGGGCCTCCACCTCAGAGGGCAGACCGATCTCCAGTGGTCTCCTTTGCATCCAGGGCATGGCCCATGGGGCCTCTTAGGGCAGTTCCTCTTGAGGTGGCCTGGCTTTTAACAGTGGTAGCAGATGAATGCAGTTGTCGAGTTCTTCTTGGTAAAGGTCTAGTTTTAGATTGTTTACATAAGCTTCTTAGTGTGAGAATAACTAGAGAACATGAATACTTTTTAGGTGGGTTTATTGAGATATTGTTTGTAAAATTCACTTTTTGTTGTAGTTTCATGAATTTTGTAAAATACAGTTTGTAATCAACTGCACAATCAAGATGTAGATTATTGTCATCATGCTCTCAAATTCTCTCATACTCTTTGTAGTCAACTTTTTCTTTAACCCCAGGCCCTGGAAACCAATTATTATGATACTTTGTTTGGTTTTGCATTTTTGAAAATGTTGTATTGGTGGAATTGTGCATTATATTACTTTATTGAAGTTTGGTGTTATGGTTTGTGTCTAGATGTCCACCCCACCAAGCTTCATGTAGTCATGGGATGGTCTTCTAGAATTTATGATTGATTCATGGTCTCGTGCTTGGATTATGGGTGTGAGTGCTACACCCCTCCTGGGGCAGGTAGTTTACATACAGTATAAGAGGGGGAAAGAGGCTTGCACTCTCTCTCCTCCCTTTTTGCTTTTGTTGTTGTTGCTGTCTTCCACCGGCATGAATTACTGCTCCTCTGCCATGCCAACCTGCCTTGGAACCAGCTAATTATGGACTGAAACCTCCACAAATTGTGAGCTAAATAAACCTTTTCTTCCTTAATTCTTGGCATTGGGTATTTTATCCCAGCAGTAAGAAAAAAGTAACCAAGACATTTGGTTTCTTCCACATATAATAGTACATTTTGTTGCATATAGTTTTTTCCTTTATGTCACTGGGTAGTGTTCCATCATATAAATGTAGTACAGATTGTTTATAGATTCTTCATTTAAGGGTCATTTAGGATGTTTCTAAGTTTTGTCAATTATGACTAGAATGTCTATAAACATTCATTTCTCTTGGATAAATATTCATAGTAGGATTGCTGGGGGTTGTATGTTAAATATATGCTTAACTGCTTAAAATGCCACCAATTTTGTTTCCAGAATGGTGGTATTGTCTTGCACGTCCACCAGCAACATATTATATGAGTTTAATTTTTACCATATTCTCCCCAGTACTTAATATTGTTACATTTTTTATTTTATTAATCACTCAGATGCATGTTGTCATCTCATTGTGGCTTGAATTTGTATTATCAGGCTATATTATAATATGAGCATCTGTATTTATTTTCCACCCTTTTATCTTCTTTGATAAAGTGTTTAATACTTTACTCATTTTTAAAAATTATAATCCTTTTTTCGTATTATTTTTGTTTGGTTTGGTTTTGCAGTGCTGAAGATTGAACCCAGGGCCTCATGCATGCTAAGCACTCACTCTGTCACTGACCTAACCTCCCAGGCCCGAAACTGAGCTTTTTAATAGACATTTTCTAGGGCATGTTTTGGAGAAAGGGTACTGTCTTAATCTGTTTTCAGCATTCTAACTTATAAAAAATAGAGTTTATTTGGCTCACTAGTTTGGAGGTTAGGAAGTCCAAGAGCGTGGCCTTGGCATCAGAGTACAGCAGAGGGCATCACATGGTGAGACAGAGCAAGCATACTGGAGAGAGCTTGTTTTTATAATTACAGCAGTCTTCCATCACTCAGGAATCTGTGAATGAAGTCAGTCAACTCGCACAGGTCCTACCTCCCAAATAGTACTATTAACAAGACATTGAGGATTGTTTTATTTATTTATATTTTGGTTCTGAAGGTTAAACCCAGGGGTGCACTCTACCACTGAGCTACATCACTTAGCCTTTTAAAAATTTTTTTTAAAAATTTTGAGACAAAATCTAAGTTGCTCAGGTATTTCTAACTCAGCTTTCCTAAGTGTTGAAATGTGCCACCACTCCTAGCTGAGGATTAAGAGTCTAACACAGGAAATGTGGGAGATAAATTTAAACCATGGTAGGTAGGGACTGTAGACAACTACAACTGTAAATTTGAAGTTTTTGGTAGAGCATACCTAAAACCCAGCATTGTTCAGTATTACTAGGATAAAAGTAAAACAGTTATTTGAGAGTTGGAGATCTGATTGGAGAGGTGATGACCATGTTGTTCAAAAAGAAACACCTAAAATGAGCACAGATTTAAACCTTTTTGAATTTTTTCTCCTTCACATTTCTGTTCTTCCTTTTCTCTACCACTAACAACGTTGGTTAAAGTGGTTCTCAGGCCTTTTACAGCATTTTGTAGATTTTTTTCTGGCATTGGAGGAAGTATGCAGTGTTGTTTTTCTAAAGTAAAACACTTGAGGGGCTGGGGATTTAGCTCAGTGGCAAAAAGCGCCTGCCTGGCAAGCGCAAGGTCGTGAGTTCGGTTCCCGGTACCGGAGAAAAACCAAAATAAATAAATAAATAAAGTAAAACACTTGAAATGTCATGCTAATTTAATAAAGAAAAATAATTTTTGCATTAAGACATAACTGCAACAGGAGTTTGATCTTTTCCTTAAATACCTAGGAGTAATGATTTATTGTTCATTCAGATCAATGATAATAGTAAGACTAATAAGCTTCTTTTTGATTTCTCTTGCATTGGGTTTTTTGGGGGGGTTTTTTTTGTTGTTTTTTTGGTGGTGCTGGGGATTGAATTTAGGCCTTGCACATGCTAAGCAACCACTGTACCACTGAGCTATATCCCTAGTCTGTAGTCTGAGTTAATATCTTTTAATGTAAATATTACAGTATAACATAGAGAAAATACACAAATTATAAGTGAGCTTTTTAGTAAATTTTCAGAGTAATCATAAACAATATCCATGTCAAGAAATAGAACAGTATCCTCTTCTTAAGAGCCTCCTACTAGTTACTGCTTGCCCTCACCTCAAATGTAACCACTATTCTGACTTAAAACCGCATGTTACATGTTGTTGAACTTCATATGTATTTTATGTTGGATATATACCCAGGAATGGTGTTGTGCAGGCATCAAGCACCTGAATATATTTGTTTTGTAATGCTGTATAGTAACAGATTATCACATGCTTAATTTAGTGGTTTAGAACAGCACACATTTGTTATCTCATTGTTTCCTTAGGTCAGGTGTCTGGACACAGCATAGCTAGGCTCTCAGAGACTGTCATCAGGGTGTTGACTGCAGCTGCATCTCTGCTGAGGCTCAGAGTCTTTTAGCCTGAAAAAAATTGTTGGCAAAATTAATTTCTTTATGGTTGTGGAACTCATAACAGTTTGTTTTCTTCAGAGCCAGCAGGAGAGTGTCTGAGCTCAGAGGAGGACAAAACTCTTGACTTTTTAAACACTTTTTGAGATAATTGCTCATCCATTCAGTTGAAAGAATAATACAGAGAAATCCAGTATAGCTTTTATTCAGTTTCTCATAATGGTAGCGTCTTATATAAACCACATACACTGCAGTGTCATAGCCAGGAGGATTGAATGATACAATCAAACAATTTTATTTATATTTCTCCAGTGTTACCTGCTCTCATTGTGTGTATACATATTAATTTCTATGATTGATTGATTTTGCAGTTGTGGGGACTGAGTGAGCTCAGGTCCTCATGCATTTCTATGAAATTTTTATCACATGTGGAGGTTTATGGACCTACCATCAAAGATGTAGCAGAGTTCTATCACAATTAAGAGCCCTAATGGTGCCCTTTTGTGACCACACTCACCTCTTTCTCACTCTATTCTCCTATGCCTAAACCTTGGCAGCCACTAGTCTTTCTCTGTCTTTACAGTTTTGCCATTTCAAGAATGTTATATACATGAAATTATACAATGTATGCTCCTCTAATTAGGTCAGGACTACCCTCAACTAGTTAATCTCTTTGATTAACTCAACATAGATCTCAATTACATTTATAAAATTTTTTCACTTTTATCACATGTGTTGTAATATTCCATTATTTTCACAGGCTTAGCCCATATTAAAGAGTAAAGGCTTACATAGGGTCATGGGTCATTAGGGATTCACCTTCAACTTCTACCTGCCATAGTAATTGATCAGTTTTAGTAGATATTGGAACAACTCCTTTAAAGCCAAATATTTAATATACACGTAAGAGCTTCATAGAGGTAAGAGAAATATAAATGACAAAAGACTTAGTATAAATAAATGACAAAAGTTGAGTATGGTAGTGCCCCTATGTAATCCTAGCACTCTGGGAGGCTGAAGCAAGTGGACCACAAGTTCAAACCCAGCAGAGGCAATTTAGCAAGATTTGTCTCAAAATACAAAACAGGGCTGGGAATGTAGCGCAGCGCAAAAGCCTTCAGTTCAGTCCCCAGTGTCACAACCCACCCCCAAGATAAAAGCATTCAGTACTACTTGTTAAATGAATGAACCAGTCAGTCAGTCTTCATAAGGTGAAGTTTTAAAGACAGCAGTCAGGTTTTATTTGGGAATTAAATATTTTATAAATCATGGGACAATTTTAGAGTTTCTAAGCCACACTAAAGTTTTGTTATTCATTTTCCATGAAATTAAATTTTCCTTTTGAGTATACATACATACCTTCAATCTTCCTGAGTTTAAGATTTATAGGCTAATGATACTAATATTTTTGCTTTAGAAAAAAAGTATAGAAGTGATTCTCAATATAGACAAGCAAAAAAGATTCTCCTCTGCTATCAGAATCAGAGAGAATTTACCAAACATATGTGTACACCCATTATATCCAATTGAAGTTCTGTAGATGTTGAGATGTTACTATGGGGAATGTGTTGCCTATGTGAAAATAAGTAGAAGAAAGGCAGAGACACTGGCAGACTGGTATAAAGGAAAGATTTGTCTGTTCCTCTGTTTTGTAATGGGAGTAATAGCTACCAATAGTACAGGCATTTCCTTGGATGAAAGAATTAAATCAGAAAATACAGATTAAGATCTTCCATAAATCCTAAGTTATAAATGTTCGTTTTTGTCCTTAATCATGTATGCTATTTATACATGTAGTAAGATTTGAGTAAATTCTTTTTTTTAACACTGCAAGGAAATTGGGATTCTGGTGATCTACCTGGTCTTTATTTATTGAGACTGCAGTAGCAAATTAGGTACAGTAGTGAGAAGCCCTCATCCCACTTTTTATAACTAGAAGAGTATTCCTATATTGGAACTCTGATACTGTTGAAGAAAATAAGACAACCTATTTTGGGTCATCTTAATTATTTTAAATATTAACACACTTTTTGGTAGAACCTTAAAAATCTCAGAATTGAGTGGGATTAAATAGACCATCTAGCTAAACCTAGCATTTTTTGTTTGAGCTCTTTCTGTGATTGGAATTATAGAAATCCTCTTCCTGCTTTGGCCGCTCATTCCATTTCCCCAAGAGCATCTCCTTACTAACCATGCATTTTATAGTTCTCCCAATTTTTTTATTGGTGGTAGTTCTCCACTACCAAGTAATGTTTCTTTAAGTAAGAAACTACGTGTTCTTTTTTTGTAACACCAAGGTAGTACCTGACTTATAATAGGCATTCAGTGTTTGTTTAAAGAATTGAACTTTCTTTGAGCTCTCACAAAGTAATTCCTTTTCCCTGTGATATTTTAAGTCATCTCTTCTTGTGTTTCTTTCCTGTTAAGTGAAACATGCTTGATTTTTAAAATTCATGGTAAGAATGTTGAATCGTGTCACATGAGTGTGTTCCTATGTACAGATTTGTTTAGACTTTTGCCTAGGAATATTTAAGGAAGCAGTTTTCTCAGTCCAGATTTTCTATAGATAAACCTCTGATAGAGTGGAATCATTGCCAATCCTATTTTTCAAAAAGTCTTACGAAAAATTGACAGTGTTTTAAATTGGAGCTAACACTTGAAGAGTGTTAGCTCTTGATTAAGATCTCTTGATTTTCCCATCAAATTATTATTATTATTATCATTCTCATTATTATTATTGTATTAAATCAACCAGATTGCAAGTAGGACATTGCCAAAATTGCCCTCACTTTGGATACCAACTACAAGTTTTAGGGGGTCCTATTTCAATAATTTGCTCACAGGATTCACAATAAGGTAGAGTCTGCAGGGGCTTCAAACACAAAGCTTCTGTTGTTTTCTCCCTCGAGAAGTCAGGTCCTAGCATTGATTTGTGAGGATATATAGTACATGGAGAATTGCCAACCAGGGAAGATCACTGAACCTCCCCTCCCCTCCCTTCCCCTCTCCTCTCCTTTCCTAGCCATTAAATTGATGGCCTATGATGAGATTGTAGCTTACTGTTAAAAAACAGTATCTTAGGCAATAAGAATAAGCATGTATTTGCTTTTTTTCATTAACCAGTTTTTAATTAAAGATGTTTTTTTAAAAGTATTATTTAAGAGGAAAGAAAGGAAGTTATAAGACTTGAACAGGTAAGATCTGGACAGGAATTGAGATACAGAGTACTTGGTGCTAATGTGGAACAGTTTACAGATGAATAGACTGGAAAGCATAGTATAGTTGATGCAAATGTTATCTGGGAAATTTATTAAGTTATGAATCCAGTACATTGGTCATTTTGCTATGTAGATACTATCTAAAGCCTGCTTAAAACAAGCTGTAATTCA
The DNA here is from genome assembly GCF_000276665.1 of Chinchilla lanigera. Taxonomy (NCBI): domain Eukaryota; kingdom Metazoa; phylum Chordata; class Mammalia; order Rodentia; family Chinchillidae; genus Chinchilla; species Chinchilla lanigera. Next base: position 11,031,734 of record NW_004955433.1, read on the forward strand.
TCTTTCCTCTGATATTTATATGGCTACTTCTTTTCATTCAGATTTTAGTATTAATGGTCCCTTCTCAGTGGGACCATCCCTAAATCCATTCTAAAATGGTCACCTGTCACTTTACCATTTTACATATTTTCATTCTCTGCTTACTTAGACTTTACCCTTATTTTTTCTGTTTGCTTATTTTCTTCTCTGAAATGTTACATTAGAAAAGAGCTTTGTATTTATTGTTTTACTCTGATCATTTACAACAGTGTGCAGTGGATAGTGTGTACTCAAATAATATGTTTTGAATGAGTGATCTAGTTCCTGTTCCTCTTAAACTAAAATAGAATTTCTCATAGTGAGGTTCAAGTATAATGTAATTATAACCTCCTTTATTCTATAGATCATATTTCTGTTTGTGCAGTTTAAGATTCCATTTATATTATTTTGCCAACTTACTACACTTGTTTAGTTTACAGTAAGCTGAAGTTCCCAGATATTTTTATATGAGCTGCTGTTATACCATGTACCATTTCTTTCACACTTAAGTAGTTTTTAGTATATGTGCTGCCAAAGAAGCACATACTTAAGTAGTTTTATGTGTGCATGCATTCATGCAAATTTATAGATTCAACCTCATACGATTTTTTTTTTTTTGTAATCTACATTTTAAAAAATATGGTCATTCAACTGGTGGGGCTGTTGAAAAGACACTAAGCTGAAATGAAGACCAGTAGGAACCAAGGAGATAGACCAGGTAGCATCAGTTCACAAATTTACACTGGGAATATATAATCAAGTAGAGAGGCTTAAGGTAAGCTGAAGAGAAAGAATATAAATTTTGGAAGACCTCAGTAGACATACTTAAATTTTCTCTTTCTGTTCTTAAACACAGCATGATTCTACTGGTTCAGACTCAACACTGGAGTTATATCCTTTTACATCTAAATATTATTTTCTTTAGAATATAATGTAGAAAGAAATATAGTAATATTCTGCCTTCTGACATGTCTACTTTTCCTGTCTCATCTGCCTTACCCACACACTCCATGTGCTCAAGATCTTGCCTGTTCTTGTTCAAAACAGCATTTTCACTTATCCTCAGTCATTTTGCCAAACCTTACATCATTGTGAGAGATAGTCTTCCTGGCACTATTCTTGCTTGTCCATGTCTCTCATATTGTTCTTAGTTTTATACATTACTTTTGTTCTTTGCTTTTTGAAATCTTTGTGGCTGCAACCAGTGTTTATAGAAAGGTACAGTTATTTTTTTCTTAGAATCACTTCTGCTTGTTCTATTGGATTTTGTTTTTGACTCTTGTTTAGCTGAGCTGCATTTCCAGTCCTATCTCAGACACCTGAAGAATGTATATTGCTTTCTAACATAGTTCTCAACACTTCTGTTTCCACAAATAATTTTTTCTTGTGGTGTGAATATGTCCAGAGATGTAGTTTCTCTCATTATTTCTTTTGCGTTCTACAAGATGAAACTTTAGCGTGAGGTGATTAAGAATACTTCGTGATTTCTAAAGTTGTAGTCTTTTCTGTGTTTGCTTGCTTGTTTGCTTGTTTAAAGAGATCAGGCCTCACTGTATTGCCTGAGCTGGTCTTGAACCTCGGGGAGGCCTCCAAAGTAGCTGGGACTATAGGCATGCAGCACTGTGTCTGGTCTGATTTATATATATATAGTATGCAGATACATATGTTTACAATATTATATATATATATTCTTTAGCTTCTAATAAATTTATATTTAATAAAATAATTTATATCTAATATCTAATGAAATATATTTATATTTTCTTTTGTCTTTTTTTTTTTTCCGGTACTGAGAATTGAACTCACAACCTTGGGCTTGCCAGGCAGGCTCTGTGCCGCTGAGTTAAATCCCCAGCCCATATATTTTCTTTTGTCTAAAACTGCATATCAAGTTTAAATGTCTTAGTTTTAGAATTTATTTCATTACACATGCATTTTAAAGAATCAAAAGAGGGTTTTTCCTATGTGTTTAAGACATTGGGAAACAGTGTTTTCCAAAAGAATTTAGAGATGATCAGTAGTGTCAGGCCAGTTATGCAACTGGTTGGTGACTATGTGCACAGCTGCCCTTCCACTTTATCAGGCCCTATTGAAGCTTTTTGAGTGTATTTCACCTTTGGAGTCGTGTCATATTGCCACTTTAATACTTCAATTTCTCTCTTGCTCTGGAGAGAAGCAGGTGATTGCAAGTTGGTATACTGCTTGGAAAAGGGCATTAATTCCTCAAAAACTGTCAAATATTCAATACTTTATGTGTTTGAGATCAAGAGTCATCTATCCTGGAATGGTAGATGAAGATAATATTTAGCAAAATGACTTTTAAAGCATTGAATTCTATTATTTCAGTGTGATAGGTATTTATTCTGTCTGTACCTGAATTCTTTCATTGCCAATTTAGGAATAATTAATCATTTATTTTTTGGTTGCCACTTAGGAATATTAAGAATTCAAATACACAAAGATACCGGATATTATAGAAACTTCCAGAAAGAAGAATGATGTGTGAATTAACTATTTAAGAAGAGCATTTGACACTCATTGTATCTACTTCCATTCTTCCCATTTACCTTTTAACTTACTATAGTGCTTCAGTTTTAACTGCTCCATTAAACTATTCTGACCATGAACTTAGAATATCTTACAGTGTTAAAAAATAAGGAAGTACTTGAAATGTGATAGGGATATGTCCAAGAACACAGCAAACAACTTGAAGGAGCTCTGCATTGCTAAATTGGGATAATTTGAATAATCGATAAAGAATCATAGTGGCAAATTATATAAATATCCATGAATCATACCGGTATGAATGAATAATTACTAGAATAAGTAAATGGGAAGAGACAACTCTTGTTCATAGTAGAATTCCAGTTAAAAAAGTGGAAGGAATAATGCAAATGGAAGTTTTCCGTTAGGCAAATACCACAGTAATAATTACTGTAAGCAAAACCATCAGTGCATTGTATAATTATTGAGTAAATGTATATGAGACAAGATCAGGCACATTCAGAATGGTATGGCTCTAGGCGCAAATATATATGAGAAATTGTATTTACATAGTTTCAAAATATCTCCCATAAGATAGGTATGTATTCTAAAAGGAGACACACAGTAGAGAATTGTGATAGACATTTGTGTTGGTCAGCTTTTGCTGGGACAAAACACCCAACATACACAATTTAAAGGAAGAAGCCTTTATTTTGGCAGGGTTTTGAGTCCCTGGTTGACTGATCCCAGGGCAGAAACATCATGGTAGATGGGCATTTTAGAGGAAAGTTGCTTAATTCATGGCAGCCAGAAAGCAGAAAGCTGGGACAGAGCCAGAGTGGCAGGGGCCAGGGAAGAAAGTCATGCCCTACCCAGACACGTCCAGAAGTGTACTTTACTAATCTCCTAGGCATCTCTCCATCCAAACTGACAATCAAGATTAACCATCACAATACTACTTTAACCAAGTAATCAAAGTTAGCATCACCAGTAATAAGACATAGCGGTATTATTTACTGCCTGGTATGATGTACTGAGAAGAAGGACGTATCATATCACAGCAGTAACAATAATAATAGTTCTACTATTTCTGAGAATTTGTATGCTAGGCACCATGCTGAACATTTTACAGGTATTAGCTATTAGGTCTTATGGCAGCTGTATAAAGCAGTTTTTGGGCCAGGGATATAGGTCAGCGGCACAAGAACCTGCCTGGCAAGTGCAAACTTGTGAGTTCGATTCCTGGTACCAAAAAAAAAGTTTTTATCTCCCTTTTACAGATGAGGAATCTGAGGCCCAAGTAAATTAATGACATTTATGCTGAGTGATGTTAGTGTTTGGGGTTACTTTTGGGCTACTAAGTTCAACATGTTTAATGTTGTTAGGTTGTGAACTTGGTAAATGTACTCTTGGCTTGTATGGAAGCATTGAAAAAATGACAAAAACTATTGTAATGTAAGATAAGTTAAATATGATATGTGATTGTATCACAAGTATCCGTTTCTGAATTTAAAAATTTGTCAGTATTAGATTTTTGTTCAAACCACTTAGCAATGGTTTATCCAAAAATCTGATCCTACTGCTTGTCTCTATATAATCATTTTGCTGAATTACATCTGGATTTGCTGATTGCATCGAACAAGTTCCTTTCTTGCCTCTGTTTCCTATTAAGTTGAACAATAAATTTTTATTTAAAAAACACAACTTTTAAGAATATTTGCCTACAGTTAGGTTGATGACTAAAATATGGACAATTCTTTAAAAAGTATTAACTATATCAGTGAAATTCACGATGATCACACTTAAAAGGAACCTGGCATGGGTTCTTTTAATATGCCTGTAATTCCTGCATTCTGGAAGGCTGAGACAAGCAGATCATAAGTTCAACCCCAGCTGGGGCAACTTAGCCACTCTGTCTCAGAATTTAAACATGGGCTTGGTATGTAGCTCAGTACTCTGAAAAAAGTTCTAAGGGCAAAACTCAGAAGCAAAACTTTGACATTGTAATTTTTTTGTTTGTTTTTTGAGTCAGGGTCATGCTGTGTAGTTCAGGTTGGTCTTGAACTTACTGTGTAGCTCACGCTGGTCTCAAACTTCAAACTTGTAGTGATCCTCCTGCCTCATCCTCTTGAGTGCTAGTGTTACACATGTGTACTCCCATGCCTGGCTATGCTTTATTCTTAAATCACTGTGTTTTCCTCTTGAAAAGCAAGGCTGTCTTAGTAGCTGAGAGAAAAATGTTGTATACATTAAATAAAACCGAGAAGAAATTACTATACTAAATGCTTGATATATCCTACTAAAATTAACTATATGTATATTTTTAGAAGGTTGATTTAATCCTAATATTTAAGGAAGTGTTTATTTTGCTTCTATTTTTAAAATAAATTAAGCCAGGCATGATGGCACACAGCTATAATCTCAGCATTCAGGAGGCTGAGGCAGGAGGATCATGAGTTCAAGGCCAGCCTGGGTAACATAGTGAGTTCAAGGCCAGCTTACACTAGATAGTGAGACCCTGTCTCAAACAAAATAATAAAATAAACAAATTAAAAATAAGTACACAGCTTAATGTAAACTAAAGCAACTAAAATATCTTATAAGTTCTCTTTATAACAACAAATTATTATATTTACTTTCCCTTTGACTAGAGCACTTTTAACTCAACTTTTTCTCTACTTCCATGACACCACTCTTTCCTCACTATTCTTCCATTTTCTTTTTGTTTTCCTTCATTAGTCTCTCTTCATCTGCTAGCTCCTTAAACTTTGTGTATTTGGGTTTCACTATCTACATTGTTTTCTCTAGGCAATCAAATTCATTCTTACTCAAGAATTGCTAAATCTGGTCTATTTTATATTCTCTTCTCCTGGAACATCCATGAACTTGCCCCCTAGGCCTGAAACCCAAGAGTCTTCTTTTCTAGAGAAAGTTTGAAAGTTTTTTTCCTTAAGCTCAATGTCATTCCATGTATGTTGTTAGAAATTACTTGGTCTATGTTTTCTTTTTACTAAGGAATTCTGTGTTTATTATTTGAGACCGTCTATCCCTTCACATTGGTTTTAAGAATCAAAAAGAAAATTGAAAAAACAAGGGAAAAAAGTCCTAAAATGTGTCACCCTTCATACACACACCCATAGGTGCGTACATACACTCTCATGCTCACACACTAGTGATCCTGTAATTTAACTTCTTTGTATGCAACTAAAATACTGGGCCCATGAGTTATAACCAGCCTGACTTACAGACAACTTGGTTTATACCCAAATTTTAGTTTTAACAAATGATCAAAATTTGAGTTATGACCTGAATACTGGTCACTTGTCTTCCAGGTGGTCTCAGATACAGATTTAATCCTTAAAGAGTTCTAGAAGGAACATTACAACATCCTTTCCTATATGGAATTAGTTGAGAAATCCTGGGCCGGTTTGTCTCTAAGGATACTGAGATCTGCCTGTGTACAAGAGAGGGACTTTGAAGTCTGTGTAGGGGAGCCTGAGCCTTCATTTGACAGTTTGAATTACAGTCAGCCCTCTGGAACATTGATAAGTCAATGGGGCACTATATTTGAAATGGATAAATTCCTCAATGTGGTTGAATAGGTAGGGAGAATTATTAAACCAAGAGGGAAGAGACTTAAGTTCCCAATTGAATTATTTATTTATTTGTAACTCCATGGTTTATTTTCATCTGAACAAAGTACTTTTTGGGGGGAGGAGGGTACCAGGAATTGAACTCAGGACCTTGCACTTGCCAGGAAGGCACTTATGCCACTGAGCTATATCCCCGGCCCTCCCAATCGAATTTTAAAACCTGGGATTTCTAGCCCAAATTGCTGCTGCTTCCCCTCATGAAGAAAAGGGGGTATATCAGGTGGCATGAAAGCTTTCTGATTCTTTTAAGAGATATGAAGTGTATCCATAATGGTTAGATACCCTCCTTTTCCCTTTTATTTCATTTTTTAAGTGCTAGTCTAAACCTAAATTTGTATCATGACATGCTCTTAGTTCATAACCTCTGACTTGAAAAACACTTTAACTATAAATCCTTGAGTTTCCCCAACACTATATTTCTGCTAGTTGCTATCATAATAATGTATCACATATGTTATCACCTGTTTTGCTTGATTTTTAAAAATTTTATAATTATTTGAATAATATATACATACCTTTTATGTACTTTATCAGCTCTTGGGAAACAAGGCCCATGACTATTTAAAATTCAAGTTTTATATATATATATATGTTTTTTATATATATATGTTATATATATGTATAACATGTTTAAACTATCACAAACATACAGAAAATTAATGCAACAGAGACTAAGAAACAATGCAAAGAATCAGTGAATCGAAGAGTTGGTTCTTTGAGATGTTAAATAAAATTGACAAACCCTTGGCCAACCTTATCAAAAAAAAAAGGAAAGAAAAGATGCACATCCATGCAGTTAGGAATAAAAAGGGTGAAATCACAACAGATACTGCAGAAAATTATCTATACCTACTTTGAGAACCTGTATTCTAATAAGATGGAAAATGCAAAAGAAATGGACAGATTCCTAGATTCATGTGAATTACCAAAGCTGAATCAAGAAGATATAAAAATCCTAAATAAATCAGTATCAGTCAATGAAATTGAAGATGTAATTAAAAATGTACCAACAAAGAAAAGCCCAGGCCCTGATAAATTCACCACTGAATTCTACAAAAAATTTAGAGAAGACGTAACACCGCTACTTCTCATACTCTTTAATGAAATTGAAAGTGAAGCATTATCCCAAATTCATTCCTGGAAGCAAGCAAGCGTTCCTGATACCAAAAACAGATAGGGACCCAACCAAGAAAGAAAACTATAGACCAGCCTCTCTAATGAACATAGATACAAAAATCCTCAGTAAGATACTGGCAAGGAGAATGCAGCAAATCATCAAGAAACACCATGATCAAGTAGGATTCATCTCAGGGATGCAGAGGCGGTTCAACGCATGCATATCAATAAATATAATAAACACACCATATTAACAGAGCCAAGGACAAAGACCATATGATAATCTCAATCAATGCAGAAAAAGCATTTGACAAAGCCCAACACGTGTTCATGATTAAAACCCTAGTGTAAATTGGAAAGATGGTCCTTATCTCAATCTATTAAAGGCCATCTATCACAAGCCAACAGCCAACATGATACTAAATGTACAAAAACTGAAATTTTTCACTCTAAACTCAGGAACAAGATAAGGATATCCACTGTTAACCACCCTTATTCAATATAGTTCTGCAAACAGTAGCCAACGCAATTAGACAAGAGAAACAAGTAAAAGGAATGATGATAGGAAAGGAAGAAGTTAAATTATCATTATTTGCAAGTGATATGATACCCTATATAGGAGTCTCCAAAAACAAGACTTGTAGATTTAATAACCAAATTCAGTAGTGTAGCTGGATACAGTCAACACTCAAAAATCAATAGCTTTCCTGTACATGAATAACAAACTTACTGAGAGAGAAATTAGGGAAACAACACCTTTCACAATAGCATCCAAAAAAAGTGAAATACTTATGAATCAGTCTTAACGAAGAAAGTAAAAGACCTCTACATTAAAAACTACCCGACTCTTTTAAAAACAGATTGTAGTAAACTAAAATTGAAATGGATCAAAGATCTAAATATTAAAAACATATATTAAATCTGCTGGAAGGTAGAACTCTTAAAGACATTTGGTGTAGGCAAAGACTTTATGAACACAACCCCAGTCAGACAGGAACTATCACAAAGAATCAACAACTGGGATCTCATCTTTTTAAAAAGCTTTTGCACAGCAGGAGGTACCACCAAGAATGAAGAGACAGCCACAGTGTGGGGAAAAATTTTTGCTAGCTGTTCCTCAGACAGAGGACTGCATCCCCAAACCCTGAATCTACAGCTTATATTTCAGCCCTGACACTGTCTCTGAGGATCTAATTGCAAATTTCCAATTGCTAGAGCTCTTTTAAAACTCAGTGTGAAAAAAAATTAACTTTATCACACACAAAAATACTCCTTCTCAAGTAGGTTCCAGTATTTGTCTTATAGACTAAGAAATGAGTCTTCATGTTCCTCAGTAGTCACCCAAACATATCTAGTTGATTTCTGAATCTTTGAAAGGACATTAGATAAAAGCAAATTTTTATCCTAGCTTGGTTACTATTTTCGCTGCTGTTTTGAGAAGGTCACTCACTTTCTTTTGTATTTAAATTAGCACCTATAAATTATGGTTGTCTGAGCAAAATATGATAGAATATAGTGATTAAGAGCATAGTCTCTTAGTCCCTGCTCCAGCGTTGAGGAGCTGTGGGATTGTGGGCAAGACACCTTCCTCTGTATCCTCATCTGTAAAATGAGAGTAACAGTGTTACATATTTCATAGAATCACTTTCAAGATATACTGAGACACTTTATATGAAATACTATATCACCCGGCACAAAGTAAGCACTACATTTTAGCTCTTACTATTACTGATGTCATTATATTTATTAATTATTTACTCTCCTTAGGTCCTTTCTGTCATTGTATAATGCTACTACAAAAGTATGTCTTCTATTGGCCCACCACCTTTCTCTCCATTATAAGTTATTACCCATTTACCATTCAGTATTAAATTAGTTAACACATTCTAAAATTCTTAGAATTATAGTTGGCACTTCCATGATCTCTCAGGTTAGTAAGATCCTTTGCTTGCTATTAGTGGTCCCCTGTACTTAATCTCCTTTCATGCTGTCTAGATTGATATTTTTAGGACACTATTCAGACAGCATTTTCTCTTTCGGGACCTTTTGTGCCCAAAAAGAAAAAATAAAAGACAAAAGTGTGTTTTGATAGTGATACCAGATTATTAGTGAAGAACAACCAAACAAAAATGGCATTAATGAAAAAAGTAAAGTTGAATTTCAAATCGGTGAAATTTTGTTTCAGCTATTTAAGAGCATTGCTTACTAAAATAGTCTCAATTCTTACAGAAAAAAAAAACTTGTACCAGTGATCAAATTCAAGTGGACTTGCTACTTACTTATTTTTAGTGAGGGACTAAACTTAAAATTTTACCAGAAAAACTCAACAGTTCAGTTAAAGTAGCATTGAGGACTAAGGTTTCGAAAAGTTTTATGAGTTTGTTTGAGGAAAATAAATTAATGTATTCATCCAGATTAGTAATGGTTAGTAATTCTTTGTAAATCGCTCTCATTTATTTCAAAATCTTAAGCCTCTTTTTAGAATTTAAATGAAAATAGCTTCATTTCTCTTTTTAAAATAAAGCTTGGCTTTTTTGTTGGAAGAGTCATGAGAGAATTTGTCTGGTTTCTTAAGAAGTCACTTGTTAAGTGTTCATTTGAATGGCCTGCTTTTTAACCCTTTCCTCATCTTCCACTGTTTTCAAAATTTTAAGAACTATAGAGTACATGGAGAAAAATACTTCTTCCAGTAAAAATTGCATTAGATTTTTAAAAATATTGATAGCCACCTGAAGCCATTTCACCACGGTTCTAGTTTCGGTATGATTTTTACAATCAGATTTTTATGTATATTTTAAAGAAAACTTTACTGTAGGAAATGGCAGGGCGAGTGTTAATGTGTTACACAGAAGGAAGTACAGTCCATTGGGGGTTAAATTGCAGAGTCTAATGGAATAATAACTGGTAGCACCATCTGCTGGCCTACTTCCGCAGAAGGAGTCAGTATTTTTAACGACATCTCTAATATTCATGCTGATGCATTTTGATGCTTTGTGCATTCATTTCTTTCTGTGCTTTGTTGGAATCTGGCTATCTGCTTGTAGCTATTGAGGAAACTCAGCTTTTTAGGAGGGTTTGCAGCCTTTATCATACCTAAATAGGATGAACAGGAGATATAAACTTGCCAAGACAGAAATGTGTTGATAAATCAAAATGTGTATTTGTGGAGGGTTGTGCATCTCTTGGTTGCAGCTTGCTAAATAGGCCATTTAGGAATCTTTCAATGCTTTTTTCTTGAGCACTGCCTGGGGTGGTGAAAAAGCAGAGGGCAAGCCTTTGTCTGACGCCAAAAATGTCTTCAGTGAAGAGGCCAAGAGGAAGGGTAAGTGAAAGCCTGAATGAGTGGGAGGAGGAGGGGTTCTTTGGGCTAAAAGGCTAATGGGATTGAATAACCTTCCTTATTACTGGCTGCTGCTGCAGGAGTCGTACTGCATCGCCATCTTGAGCTTGTTGCTGTTTTCTCCAGTCTTGGTTATTTGTTATAGCCTGTAGGCCTTAAGGTGGCATTTTAGTGAGTAATTCTGAGCCCTCCTTCCTTTCCCAGTGCTTACTACTGCTATGAAACCTTTGGTGAGGCAGGTATAGAAAAGATATCCAGTGAAGCACACTGGAATCAGCATGAAAATGTGTTTGGAAATTCCTGATCGTTTTTTTCTTTGCTATAGTCAGAGGCATGTTTACGGGTAAGAACATAACAAAACTGTGATCTAAGTATATGTGGATGAATGCGTTTGAAGAGGAAATTCTTTTTAAAATGCTGTTGATATGCTTCCTGTGATATTGCTAAAATATTAATAATTTTAATGTAAAACTATAAAACTTGTTTATTTCCCAAATTGCTTGAGCAAAATAATTGTGATATAGAAAAAGAAAAAAGAAATCCATGTTTAACTCTTTCATGGGAAAACTAAAACTTTCTCTAATTTTACGTATGAGAATGTCTGTTTACTAACTAGTTATATTGCTGCATTAAAATGATTTCGTGTACTTGTTCTAGTCTTAAAATGGGTTTTATTTTTAAAAAATCAATAAACTTTATAAGGAGTAGTGATTCAAAATTTAAATTGCTATTTTAAATTTATTAATAATTTTCAGAGTTCTGGAATGGAAAGATTTATCCCAAATATAAAATGTTACTTACAAGAAAAATTCGAATAAACTACATTTATAAGACAAAATCTGAATTAACCAAACAAGAATGCCATGCAAATATCAATGAATCTGTGTATATCCTTCCTTAACCTTCATTTTCAAAGCAGCAGTTGAGCTGTTTATATTTACACTAATTTCTTAATAAGCAAAATGTCTTCATTTTAAATTTGTTTGTAGCACTCACATACTTGGCTCATATGATTTTACTTCTGTAAGCTTAATTTTAAATTTTGAGATGTTTATGTCAGGGTTTTGTTTTTGTTTTTTTTTGTTTTTTTTGTTTTTTTTTTTTGGTGTGTTCTATAAAAAAATATTTTGGTTTCCCTAGCCTCCATCTTCCAAGAAGAGTGATGGTTCTGGGACATACACTAAGTTGCAGAATACCCAGGTGAGAGTCATGTCTGAGAAGAAGCAGAGAAAAAAGGTGGAAACAGAAAGCAAGCAAGAAAAGGCTAATCGTATAATATCAGAGGCTATAGCAAAAGCAAAAGAGCGTGGGGAGCGCAATATTCCTCGAGTAATGAGCCCTGAAAACTTTCCTAGTGCTTCAGTTGAAGGAAAAGAGGAAAAGAAAGGTCGAAGGATAAAATCAAAGCCAAAGGACAAAGACAGCAAAAAAACAAAAACGTGTTCTAAGTTAAAAGAGAGGACAAAAATTGGGTAAGTTGTTTATTAATTAAGTTTTTCTTTCAATTTGTTATTAAAGCACAACTTGTTTTACTTTCTGCTGTTGATGTGGTGTTTTGAAGTTTTATAGTGCTAGACACTGTGTGTACTTTTTGAATGAATTACTAATATTCTAGGATCTTGTAAGTTTTATTGTGATATTTACATAGCTTTTTGAGTGTTAGTATTAATGAAAGAATATGAAATAGATAAGGGAAAAATACAAATGAAATAAAATCCACATTGTTGTGCCTTCACTTGCTTTACAAAATATGCATTGAAGTTATTTATGAAGTTTCTTACTTCTTAGTTGTACTGTACCTCAAAGGCACCTGACAGTTTAAAAACATGAAATGCAGTATTTTCTCATACACTTAACAACTCTACAACTTTGTACTAAATGGAATGGGAAAAAAAGTATGACTATATAAATCAGCAGTAACATAAGCAGCTCATGGCACTTACTGATTTATTCCCATACAGTCTCTAATTTACTTTGAAGAGGCCAGGTGAGGATTAGTGCTTCAAGAGAATTATAAGGATAAAGAATTGCTCTAGGAGATACGATAATCCTATTGTTTTTATTTGACTGTTTAATGCATTTTCAAAAAATAAAATATAATAGTTACTTGCTTTAATATGTATATTTGTTTTGCCTGTAAAGGTAAATATAATTTGAGGCCAACATAATTTAGAATTGTCTTTGCAAGACTATTTGGTCACTTTTCAAGGCTTTCTGTGGAATTTTAGAGTGCTTAATCTGAGTTTTCTAGTAGTCGTACAAAAAAAGAATTCCCTTGTTATAGATCTTCATTTGCTTAAAAATTATTGATAGGATATATAGATATTTATATTAAAAACAATTTTGTAAACCAAATAAATTTTAGCATTTCAAGTACAGCCGTGAAATTGAATTACTTAGTTTGGTCCTGATGCCTTTCAAAGCAAATCATTAAATACTATAACCTCTGTTATATCAATAAATAATATTATTACTGATTGCATTTTATTTGCAGGTAGTTGACATGAAATTCTAAAGTTAGTTTTCTACTCATTTATGTTTTAAAGGTTTTGGTGTGAAAGCATTTTATTTTTCCAAAATTATTCTAGCTTAAGAGACTTATATTTAATCTTTTGCTATACTAGAATTTAATATAATTCAGGTTTTCCAGTTTTTATTCAGAGACTGGCAGAATAATACTTGGGAGGGTAACATGTTGAAAAACAGTAAATAAAATAAGGAATTGATTGATAAATTCCACAAATTACAATAACTTGTTATTTGCTTTAAATTTGAGAGGAGAAGGACACTGGAGCAACTAGAGACAAAGATAACCAGAAGTGAATCTGATTTAAAACTAAAACAATCTACAAAATGGAAAATGAGAAATAATTAAATTACAGAAAAACATGAAAACAAAATTTTAAATGGTACTGGAAAATGAGTCCATCACCTTTGCACTGAGTTACAGCCCTTGACTTTTAAAAGATTTTTATTTTACATTTTGGTACAGAATCTTGCTAAGTGCCTAAATTGCCAATGCTGGGTTCAAACTTAGTATCCTCCTGCCTCAGCCTCCAGAGGGTCATATAATCACTGTCTCAGGCACTCAATCACTGAGCTTTTTCCGCAGCGCTAGGCCTTTTTGGTAGAAGAATTTATGATTTGTAGGCAGGTAAATAAAATTCAAGGGGCTGCTGGGGCTGGGGATTTAGCTCAGCGGCAAAGCGCCTGCCTGGCAAGCGCAAGGTCGTGAGTTCGGTTCCTGGTACCGGAGAAATTCCTAAAGGAAAATGCATGCTAAAAAAAAAAAAAAAAAAAAAAAAATTCAAGGGGCTGGAGATATAGCTCAGCGGTACAGTGCCTTGTTTGGCAAGTGCAAGGTCCTGAGTTCAATTCTTGGTACCAAAAAAAATTCAGACTTGCCTATATATTATTAAGTTTCCGGAGTACAACTATCTTGATCATCTATATCAACCAAAGACAAAAATTTATCATGATATTTGAGGAAAACCATAGCTGGAATAAATAAATTCATATATAACCTTAAGTTCCAATATGTTAGCCAATTGAAATATTTCATTACTATGCCTTCCAATAAGCCACTGTGTGTCATCATTTTAAATTTGTCAAGTTTAATTCTTTTGCCAGGAGTCATCATTTAAGTTAAGGTCAGTTGTATCATTTCTACTAGCTGCAGCATCTTATGCTATGTGGAACACTAAAAACTTTTCTATTATTTTAGAATTGGTCCGTTAATATCAGATTGTTCATGTCAGATAATTTCGAAGGCAATGCGTGTTCAGTTTAACTGCCAGCAGTATAAAAGGAAAACAAAATTATAAACATAATTTATGGTTGATATACAGAGTAGGTGTTTAACTCATAGATGTGATTTGATGTAATCTAACTACTAATCTGAAGAAAAATAATACAGCCTCTACTTGCCAATGGCCTGGAAACTTTTCATTATTTTGTCACTGTCATAGATTTTGTTTTTCAATGCAAGCAATAGTGCGTGTTCTGGTCAGAGAATTTGTATACAGTTTGACTGAATTTCTACAAGAATTCTTTGACATATCGATTGGGTTATGCAGTGTGATAACATGGTTGCATTTTTTGGCTCTGGAGCCATTTGTGTTTACTCACTTTCTAATTTACTGGTCACAAACAGTATAAATCTAGACAGATGCTTAACCTTTATTCCGTAAAATAAGGGTAATGATAGCATTTGCCTCATAGTGTTATTTTAAGGATAAAATGAATTAATAACATTTAAAAAATAAGTACTAAATAAGTGTTAGCTGTTAATATTTTGTGAATATATAAATAGCCTATAGTTATTTAAGGAAAAGGCCCATGCCAACAACCACTCAACCTTTAAGTTTATACTCATCGAGCTACATAGATTCGCTTTCACTTAAGGCTCTGTTTTTAGGTAAGATCATCTTAAAAGTCAAACAGAAAAATTACCTATTTGCTTGCTTGCTTGCTTTCTGTCCTTTCTTCTTTCCTTCTTTCTTTACTGGTAGGAATTAAACCAAGGTTTTCATGAATGCCTAGGCATGACCTCTACCACTGAGCTAGACCCTTAGCCCATCCTTTACTATTTGTTATGGTGGACAGTAGATTAATTTAATGGTTATTTTCACTGAAATTTGCCTCTGTTTGTCATTAAAGTAGCATTTTGAATTGGTAGGTAAATTTTGTTTGCAGTGTGCCTGAAATTTGAGAGTTACCTACCCATGGTTATGCAAAAGAATAAAGTGAAATGGAAATTGCAGGAGCAAAATGAAGTAGTAGGATATGTCATTTTTCATGATCTTGACAGTTTCTAAAAAAGCTGACTTCCACATAGAATAAAAAGTATTCCTTTAATAATACTAGGTACATAATGCTACATGAATGGAATCTTACGAAATGAGTGAGTATAAAGAAGCTTAAGTATTAAATGTTGTCAAACAGTTGAATTTGATTTATTAAATTGAAAACAAAATAGCAAGTTAATCCATTCATAAGGCCATGAAAACATAAAGATTTAATAAAATTAGTTAGTCTCTAAAATATTTTATTTTTTAAGTAAAAAGAGTTGCAATAAAATAAAATTAAATAAATTAGTAAAATTCATTCTAAGACCTACAATCATATTTTCTTATGGCTTGGTTTGGTGTTAGATCATGTAAATGTAAAGGAATGTCACCTGACTTTATTACAGCATTTTTAAATTTATGGTATTTAAATTATGTTCCATATTATCAGAATTTACTTTTCATTATAGATTAAGTAGAACACATTACATTTTTATAGATGTTCTTATAGCATATATGCTTAGTCAGTTACAGTCTTTTCATGGCTTCAGTCTTCACTTTTTTATTCATAACTCTATTCATTATAGGAATACTAGTCACCAGGTAGTAGAAGTAGCTTTTCTCTTTAGTTGTGGCAGAAAATATCTACATTTGGAGATTTACTTATTGGTGCTGGGGACTGAACCCAGGATCTCATACATGGTATTAATTTACCACTGAACTGCACCGTAGCCACTAAATTTAGAGGTGTTTATCAAACTCAAGTAGGAATTGAGTCATGTTATAAATAAAGGAAAACAGTGAAACATTAAATATCAAAAATACAGTATGTTTTTGTTTGCTGTAGTGTTTTGGGTTTTCTGTTTTTAGTTCTGGGAATCTAACCCAGGATCTTGTCCATGCTAGGCAGACAACATTCCACTGAGCAATGTCCTCAGCCTCTATTATAATCTTTTGAATCACCAAGAAGAAAGGAAGAAAATAACATTTGTTAATACCTACCATTACATATTTTTTCAAAGTGTGTGTATGGTAACATGTATATTGTATAACATTGTATATTTTTTCAAAGTATGCGTATGGTAACATGTATATTGTATAACATTGTATATTCAAAGTATGTGTATGGTAACATGTGCATATTTAGGCTTTTCCATCTATATGATAAAAGTTAAAGAAAAAATAAGATTGTATAACATCTGAGGGAAAAAATAACAGTAGCCATCAGAAATAGTTACCCTATATTCCAAGTTAATAACATGACAAATGAGCCTATGATTGCAAGTTCTTCAAAATAACAGGAATTTTGAAATAATGCCTGCTTGAGTAAATTAAATGCAGCAGTTGTTTCTTGATATGTAATAAGTAAGAAAGCACTTGACAAAATGTATACTGTAGTGGTTGTGTATGCCAGTAATCCCAGCATTTGGGGAGGCTAAAGAAGGATTGCAAGTTTATAACCTACCTGGGTTATACAGCTGCTTCAAGACTAGCCTAGACTACATAGTGAGACCCTGTCTCATAAAAACAAATTTAAAAAATGGAATAAATTTGTTACGTATTTTTCATTATACCATTAGTAGTCTTTGTATAAGTCCTATAATTTTTTTAAAGCCAAGCAGATAAAATGCTTTTTTTTTTTATTTTACTGCTTGCATCTAAATTTACTTTTTGTTTGTTTGGTTGGTTTTTTTGTACCGGAAATCGAACTCATGACCTCATACTTGCCAGGCAGGTGCTGTGCTGCTGTGCTATATCCCCAGCTAAATTTACAAACCTAGCAAAAACAAAAACCATTCATCTGCAGGAAGAGTTAACATATATATTACTTTTTATGAATTTCAGTTAAGATTTACATAGTATTTTTTAAGAATTATTCTTTCATATGATACTAGTAGTGTCTATGAGGACAAAGTTGTGCCATATATCATTGAATCTAAGATGCCATTGGTTATAAGACACACCATTATTTTATTCGTTAGTAAGAAAGAAAAAAATGTTACAAGTTAAAACTAGTATATTACTAAGTAGATCCTGATTGTAGGGACGTTAAAATGTGAAAGATGTGTATTTCTTAACAAATAAAATGTGACTGGGCATGTAGACACATACCTGAAATCCCAGAATTTGGGAGACTGAGGCAGGAGTATCACCAGCCTGAACTACCTAGTGAAACCTGCCTCAGTAAAACCAAAAAAATAAATATGTGCTGATAAATATATTAATTGGTGAATACTTAGGTAGTGTGTAGATCCTTAATGATTATTTGTATGAAATAATGCAATGATTTGTCTTTTTAAAAAAATGTCCAACTTAAAGGAAATTATCGAAATTACCAAAAGCTTACAATAAGGATTATATACTAAAATGAAGTTTTTTAAAAACTTGCTTGCTTTTCCAACATGAGTTTAAAGTGAGATCTTCGGCTGGGGATTTAGCTCAGCGGCAAAAGTGCCTGCCTGGCAAGCGCAAGGTCATGAGTTCGGTTCCCGGTACCGGAGAAAAACCAAAAAAAAAAAATAAATAAATAAAATAAAATAAATAAAGTGAGATCTTGAATTGAACTTTAAATGGAAGTCATTGCACTTCCATTCACTTTACTAAAAACATTAAAGTTTATCTTTCGTGACTTTAAAATAGCCTCAGTACCTTTCACTTGGCTTCAAAGACAAATAATGTGAAACAGTATTTTTGTCTGTTTTCTTCTTTTACAATAAAGTGGGTCTATGAATGGACTAACTGGGTAAGATTCTTGTTGGTCCAATTATAATGAACCAACGGGGGCAATTACATATAAAAATAAAATATAGACATATCAGTTATAAACACTGCAGTTTTCTATTGCCTTTACTTATCAAATGAATTAACATTTCAACTTTATAGTTTCAGATTGCTTTTTGCTGTCAGAAAAATTTAATACTTAATTTTTTTAATTGCCTGAATATCTGTTGCTGTAACTTGCTGACATTGATAATAGCTTTACTCCTAATATATTCTATATTATTTTGTTGCTTTACTTTGGGAATGTTTCTCATTAAAATAACAAGTTAGTACTTTATTTGAAGAATATATTTATAGTGAAATATTTTAAAAATGATCCAGTAAACTCTAATCTATGATGGAAAATGTGAAGTTCTCTGGCAGTTGGGTATTTTGCTTAGTTTTACTTTATTTGTACTACCTTTGAGTCATCTGATTTCCTGCAGAGAGCATTTATGGCCATCCGTTGCCATTGTATAGGCAGTAGATTTCTGGTTGCTTGAAAGGGAAACCTTCATGTTAATTATTTACTAAAGGTAATATAATTTCAGGTGTTCTCATGCATTAAACTATGTTTTTTAGTATTAAATATTTATTACCTGGGTGGAGTATATTGCCATTTTATTTGAAAATCAGGAAAATATTTTCAAAATAGTAATCTAGGTGAAAAGTGACATTTATTTATTTATTTACTTACTTGCCAGATTTATGACTTTAGCAGTTTCTTCCATCTTTTAGAGCTGAACTTTCCCTGTCTATGCTTCCTTATGTATCTTCTCAGAATCAGTTGATACTGTAGTTAAAGGCCTTTTGAAATTTTAAATGTTCTTAGTTTTCTGCAGTAGTTGCCATTCTCTGATCCAATGTCTCACAAACCTGGGAGAGCATCAGAATCTCTTGGGGAATATTTCAAAGTCATATTTGGATCCTACTTACTAAATGAGGTTCTTGGAGTTGAGACCCATATATCTGGGAAAGGGGAGTTATCTCTTTGTTTTTATGTTTTACTCTTTTATTTTGAAATAATTTTATTCTTGCACAAATAGGTCAGTGTTCCCTTAGGCTCTTCTTCCAATTCCTCAAATGTTAATATTTTATGTAACCACAGCACAATTAGCGAAACCAGGAAGTAAACACTTACACAATCCTCTTAACTAATCTGCTGTCCTCCTACAAATGAGGTTTGTTAGTTTTCCTTTTGTTATATTTTGTTTTTGGGTCAGCATACAATTCAGTATCTCCTTTCATTTTGTTGTCTTGTTACTTAATCTCCTCTAATTTGAGATAATTCCTCAGTCTCTAGTTTAGGACATTTTCACTTTTGAAGCATACTTGCTAGTTATTTTGTAGAATGTCTCTCAATTTGACTTTGATGTTTCCTCATGAGGAATCTATATTTAAACAGACTTGCTTTCTAATGAAGGCTGCCCCATGCAATTAGGAACCACTGATCTCATACCAACCTAATTAATTGTTCCTTTTCGTAGTATTACCCAGAAACCATTTTAAAACATACAATAAACTGATATGACTTCATAGTTTCCAATCGTTGATCTGTGTAACTAGACCCAGTTTAAATATCTTTAAAGAAATATATGTGCTTTTAAAAAAATCAATTAGTAGTCAGTCAAAAAGAGTCAGAATCAACTTTTTTTTTTCCCATCATGGAAAAATACCTTTTATTAACAGAAAGGATTTTGGATTTAGAAAAATTTAATAGGAAACTACTTTACCTGAAAGATCTTTCACAGAGTTTTTGTTGTTGTTTTGGCCATGCTGAGGATTAAATCCAGGACTTTACATCTGCTAGGAAAGTAGTGTACCACTGAGCTACATCCCCAAGTTAGAATTTGAAAAAGATTTTTGCTTGGGTTCTTAGCAATTGTTAATGAGTTTATGAAATAAGATATTGTCCTAGGTCTCTTAAACAGTGTTGGAATAAAGCATATAATATGTGAAAATAAAAGTAAAAATTTCTTTTTTGCTTTTAAATAAATTTCAAATAATTTAACAAAGGCTTACCTAGGGCATTATGGGAAACATTTTTAAGCTAATCTGTTCCCACCACCATGAAAGATGGGTGGTCAAGATAGATTCTGCAGTACTTATTAATTAGTATTTATTTTCTAGGGATTTAGGTTAAATTTATGTATAAAAATAACGTTCGAACAGTCCTTTGATATTCTTCCTTTAATCTACTTGTTTTCCTGGAAAAGAAAAGCATACTGGCTTCATAGTTATTTACAAATTACTAAAAAAAATACTTAAGTGTCTCTCATTTTGTTTTTATTCAGTGGGATTTGAGCCTCCCCCCACCAACACCTCCCCCCCCATTCTAGGGATTGAATGCTTGAGTGCTCCAGCACTTTTTGGAGACAGGATTTCATTCATCTCAGTCCTCTTGCCTTACCCTCTGAGTAGATGGGATTACGAGCAGGCCACCATGCCCAGCTGTAGATATTGTATCAGAACATGTATTTAATATAATCCAGTTAGTTTATCAAGCAGGGACAAAATTCCTTTTTAGGTAATATACTAAAGGATGTTAACAGGTCTTGATTTGTATTTCATAGGAAATTCTTAAGCAGTGAAACTTTTCTATAGTCTTTTCATCTGTAATAATAAGGAAAATACTATTTTACCACTTTTCTATTATCACATCTAGTTACCTAGTTTATCAAATCAATAGCCAAATCCTATTTGTTCTTCAATAATAATACATCTTTTTTACTCTTCTTCATCCACAGTGCTATGGTCCTGGATGGTACTTTTGTTGTTTTGTTTTATTTTGAAACAGGGTCTCACTATATTGCACAGGCTGGCCTTGAATTTGCGATCCTCCTGCCTAGCCTTTTGGGTACCTGGGACCTGAGTACCTGGAATTACAGGCGTGTGCCACTGTGACCCACTGGATTACACTCTTCATCTCTCACCTGAGTTGTTTCTCTGCCTTGTACTACATTCCCTTCTAATCACATGATCCCCATGTTTAAAATTCTTACATCTTAATCTCATTCTTTTTTTTTCATTCATTCAAAAGTATCTCTGCCTATCCATTAAACATTTGTTGCCAGACAGGGATTTCTTTTAAATTTCTACCCCATGGAGCTTAACAATTGACTTTTAAAATAAGTTCACTCTTTGGGTGTCATACACAGTCTTCTGTGATCTTCACTTTATATAGTTTGCCACTTGTTTGCTTCCTCTTGTTGTAGTGTTATATTCCTGTCAGTTTTTAAAAATTTTATTTAATTTTTCATTAGTATATGTTTGCAGTTCATGCAATTTATAATGGATGGATGCATGTACATACCACAGTTTTCTTTTCTTCTAAATCCCCTTCCTTCCTTCCTCCTCCAGCTCCCCTATCCCATTTTAAAATTCTTGTTGATATTATTAATCTTAGCTCATGTCATGGCATATACTGTTTACATTAATTGAGGTTATCAGGTTCCTGGGCATGGCACACTTTATTCTACTTAGTTCCCCTTTCCCTTCTCCTCGCCCCTCTAGCATTTTCTGTTGGACTACTTCCCTATTGTAGGAGATCCATCCCATGGTCCCCTTCTATCCATCCTTTATTGTTCTCTTTGTTTGTACTTTGCCTCACTCAAATGAGAGATACAATACAGTATTTCAATGTGTGTGTCTGGTTTATTCATTCAGTGTTATATTTCCAGGTGCATACATTTTCCTACAAATATCTCAAATCTGTCATTCTTTATAGCAGAGTAGTAGTCCCTTATATATATGGATAACATATTTTTTTAATCCAATCATTTGTTGTGGGTATACAGGCTGTTTCCAGGATTTAACTATTTTGTTGTGCTGTATAAACTTTAGTATGCATGTATCACTATAATATGATGTCGTAAGCTCTTTGGGGAAGATACCTAGCAGGGGGCTTGCTGGGTCATACCGAATTTCTAATTTCAGTTCTTTCAGAAATCTCCATACTGATTTCCAAAATGATTATACTAATTTACATACCCACCAACAATGAAGAATGGTTCCTTTTTCACCACAGTTTCACCAGCATTTGTTATTGTTTGATTTCTTAATGATTGCCATTCTTCTGGGAGTAAGGTGGAATCTTAGTATTGTTTTAATTTGCATTTCTGTAGTGGCCAGAGATATGGAGCTCTTTTTTCATGTATTTGTTGACCATTTGTACTTTTTCTTCTGTGAAGTGTCTGTTCATTTCTCTTTCCCAGTTCTTGACTGGATCATTAATTTTACGTAATTTTTTGACTTCTTTGTATATTCTAGATATTAGCCCTTTATCTGAGGGGTAACTGGCAAAATTTTTTTCCCATTTAGTAGGTTTTCTTGTTACTCTGCTGATTGATACTTTTGCTGTATATAAGCTTTTTAGTCTGCTATAATCCTATTTGTTGGTTCTTGCTATTTCTTTTATGATTGAGGTTCCGTTTAGAAAATCCTTTCCTATACCTGTATATTGAAATGTTTCACCTATTTTATCTTGCAGTAGGTTTAATGTTTTTGTTTTAAAATGTAGATCTTTGACCTATTTTGATGTTAATGTAGTCGATGGTGAGAAATAGAGTCCAATTCAGTCTGCAAACAGATAACCAGTTCTCTCAGCATCACTGGTTGAATAGGCTATCTTTCCTTCAACATATGCTTTTGGTACCTTTGTTGAAGATCAAATAGCTGAGTGTACCTGGGGAAGTGTCTGTAACCTCAGTTCTGTTCCACCGATCCATGTATCTGTTTTTATTCCGGTGCCATTCTGTTCTTATCACTATTGCTTTGTAGTATACCCTGAGACTTTGTAGTATAGCCAAAGCCTCCTGTTTTGGTGTTGTTGCCCAAAATTGCTTTTGCTGTTCTGGGTCACTTCAGGTTCCATAGGAATTTTAGGAATGTTTTCTTTCCAGATCTGTGAAGTATGCTATGGTAGTTTTTGATTGGGACTGCAATGAATCTGTGTAATAGTTTTGGGAGTATGGCTTCTCATGTTATTAGGACTTCATACCAATATTTTCCTTATCCTTTCTGGAATGTGCCCTCCATTTTCTTTCACAATTTGTTAACTCCACTTTATCATTCAGTTGCTATTTCAAATTTTACTTTTTCTGTAATGCCTCCTTTAATCTTCAGTAAAATAAACACTTCTTTTTTGTGTTCACATTGTATCCTGTGCTAACTTCCACATTAGAATTTTAGCTGTGATTGTGGTCTAATTCTGATACTTTAAGAGCTTGTCACTTTATCTTTAATTTTTAGAACCTAGGGAAGTACTAGCTATACAATAATTAGAAACAGTTTTTATTAGTTGAGAAATAGATGAAGTGTACAAAGAGGTATTTTGGTACTGTACTAGTCAACAACAGCAAAACCCCACACATACATACGATAAAACAGAATTGAGATTAAACAACTTATAGGTGGGAAAGAGTTATTTTGACCAATGTTTTCTGAGGTTTTAATTCACTCAGAGGTAGACACTGCTCCCTTTCTTTGGTGTATGGCAGGGGAGAATATTATGGCTGGGACATGGACAGGAGGCTGCTTTTTATCTCTTGACATATAGGAACCAAAGAGAAGGGGAGAGAGGTATCAATGTCTCGGTATCCCCTTTAAAGGCATACTGCTATCGACCCAACTTCCTTCTGCTAGATCTCACTTGCTAAACTTTCTGCCACCTCCCAGTAGCACCATCAACTGAGTACCAACCCTTCAACACATAAGCTGATAGGGGACATTTAAGATCTAAACTGTAACACATACATCATTCCACTTTGCAACAACAAGGGAGGTAGCTGCTGTAATATCCTTATTTTTCCAAAGAGGAAAACTAAGCCCAAAAGAGATCAAGTAATTTATCCACTATCTCACAGATAGGTGAATGGTGAATTCAGCATTTAAATCTTTGACCTTATGGTTTCAAAGTACATGCTTTTAACCTCTTGAGTTCTCCCACTTAGTAAATATTGGTGAAAGAATTCTGCTCTCTGTACCATACTTGAAAATATTTGGGAGGAGTTTTCAGTTTTTAAAATATAGATACCTCAAATAGAATTTTGCTCATTAGTAATTCTCATGGTTTAAGATTAATATCGTGCTCTAAGAACAATGGTATTGTTAGCAAATAAGGAAAGCAAATAAGGAAATGGGGGAGTGCTGTACTTAAATCCCTTTCAAGAAGAAACTCATTCTTTTAGTTTAGATATTTGGTTCATATTTGTGTAATATATACAAATATATGCCTAAAGATACAGAATCATAAACACATTTAGGATTCAGATGAATACGGAAACATTCCTTACTCCTAAATAAGGGAGAAGTTACTGTAGGGCAAAAAGAAATAGAACTTTTTTTCTTGCCAAGTTGCCCAGGTCTCAAATTTGTGATTCTCTTGCCTCAGCTTCCCACAGTGCTAGAATTACAGGCATGGTACCACCATGCGTGGTAGAAGTAGAAACTTTTAGGAAGTATAGGTATTGAAGTATAATAAATGGAATATTAATTTGATAATATGTAAAAGAAAATAATATCCTTTACTCCAAGTATATAAGATAACGAAATTTGTTATTTTTTGTTAGTACTGTAGTTTTATCACTTGAAATTTTTCCCATGAAAAGTATGTCATGAGCCTAAAAAACAAGTGATATGAATTGACTTTTTTTAGTTTTCATGATTGAACCCAGGATCTCCCTTTTTCTTACTTTTTGGGACCAGGCTCTTGCCAAATTGCCTGGGCAGAGCTTGAACTTTCAATCCTCCAGCCTCCTAGAGTGCTGCGATTTCATGAGTGTGGTACTGCTGCTTCTAGCTTTGGCTACATTTCTGTGCTTAGAAATACGTTAACTGTTGTATTGCTTTATGTTCAGTGTGTTAGAATAAAGTTAATGTTTTGAAATTATCATGGAGTTTAGGATAATTGCCATTTTGGTTGGATGTACAAGTGATATAAAACGGTAGAAAGTTTGTAATGGCAATCTTAATTTGACCAAAAATCGAAAAAAAATGCAAAGAGTTCATACTGTTTATTACTCTTTCCCTCTTAAAACAGCAAACTCATTATAACATTGGGTAAGAAACAAAAAAGAAAGAATGATTCTTCAGATGAAATATCTGATGCAGAGCAGTTGCCACAGCATACATTCAAAGATCAAGATTCTCAAGTGAGTATTAATTTTTTTTCTGAGAAGTAAAACACTGTTAGAATTATTTAGGTAGCATAATATTGCTTATGAATATTTACATTGTAGTTTAGAAATAAAAATACATCTTATTGTATGCTAGAATTTATAGGACAGCATTATTATATTATGTATACTTCTAGTAATATTACAATAAAGTATTAGATATGGGAGGAAACTTTATGTATCCTCTCCAAACCCTTCATTTTTCAGATAATGGAACTGAAATCATGAGATGTCAAGTAATAATACAAAGTCCATGATGACTTTTAAGAGTGATATTCTGTACTTATAGAGTACTTTTGAAATTTCTTAATGGTAGAAACAGTAATTTTAAAAATATACAAATGATAAAGCAGATGAACTAAATCACCCTAGAGAAAGTTTCTTTGGTCTGCTTCTGTTGAAGAAAAGCTAACTGATGATATTAAAAAAGCTCCTGACATAGACATGAATATTGTGCATTTTCCCTTTAAAAAAATAGGTGGATATTCTAAATAATCCTACGAAGGTAAAAATATAAATATTTAGTGAAGGTCATATAATTCAGGCCACCCTCTGCTTTCTAATATTTAAAATACTACTGTAGGCCATAGGGGTGGTGGCAATTGTTGAATTATGGGGCCAGAAAGCCCCTGAATAGCCTTTCTTCTTCCTTATGCAGCTTCTTATCCAATGGGAGAGTAGTGGCTCAAGGCTCCTGGGCTGCTGCAAGAGTTGAGGTAAGGGCAGTGATTGAAGCTCCTGATATTACATGGCCTGGCTTTTTCTTCGTATGTTATCTTTAACTTAGGCAAACATATTTAACTTATTCAATATGAGAATTTAGTTTAATTTTCACTTAAATAATGCTGGCCATTTTTCTACTATGTAATTACCAGACAGTGAAATGACAGTATAGGTCAATATGTACGTCTCTTCCTGGCTTTTCACTGTAGTATTAGGTTGCTTTGACCAGTGTGTTGTTTCAACACTAAAAAAAGAAAAGGGGGGATATTTTCTAAGAATCAATTATAAGGCTGTACTGTTAATATTCGATTGTGTCACTGAGTAAATGACAGAAAGGTCCAGGTAACCTTCAACCACAACAGTGGGCGTCAAGACTTTAATACTTGAAAACAAGTTAAGGTTTGGAATCTGGAGGAAACCTAGAACTGTCAATATGACACTTAATTTTTTACCTTCAATCCTAGAACACTTAGGTAGTGGGTTTATATTTAGATAGCTAATTTTTTTTAATGTCTCTGCAGCAGATTGGATTAGGATCAGTATAGGAAACAAGTGATATTAGTCATTTCAAAATATAATTCTTCTGACTTCTTTGTCCAAAGTGCTGTGAGCTAATTTGTTGACACTGTTAAAGCATAAGAAGAAAGCTAGAAATAAGAACAGAAGACAGAAATTGTCACTATTTTAAATTGTGATTTGAAAAACATTATGGAGGAAGAAAGCCCCCCCCCAAAAAAAGAAAGAAAGAAAAATAGCCAAATATGTGGGCATGAGATTACTTTTTTATAATCTTTAAACTAATAGACATATTATATGATAAAGAATGATAACTGGTGAAAGCGACATCTTATTTGGCTTTTCCAAATGTTTTATAGTATATTGTAGTGAAATATAATTTATGATGAAATCAAGTACTATCTCCTAATTCATGGAATTTTAATGAAGTTTTCATAGCACAAGGGAGTATTTCACAATAAGTGCTTCTCATTCTTTTTTTGCTTGTTTGTTTTTAGTACTGAGGTTGAACCTAGAGCCTCTCCTGTGCCATGTTAGCACTCTACCACTAAATTTACTTTTGTAAATTTGACTGAGATGGTCTCATTAAGTTGCCCATGCTAACCCTTGGAATTGTAATCCTCCTTCCTCAGCCTACCAAGTGTCTAGGATTACAAGTTTGAGCCATCATGCCCAGAAAATGGCCCTCATTTTGTCTTTTGAAAAATGACCTCAGTGTATACTTTTGTGATGTTACTTTTTCAGACCACTCATTTACTATTCACTGAAGACTAAGTAAGGCATTTCAAAGCATTAATGAATGCCTACGTGAACAGAAATATAAGTGAAAACATCTATAAAATCTTTAAAAAACCTACTGAATTATTATTCTCAAACTTCATAATTTAGAAGTTATGCATAGAGACATAATATATGTTATAATTGTCTCAATACTTATGAAACTATTCTTGAACATGAAAAACTGTAGATACATATGGAATTCTAAATATTCTTTTAGCCAGGAGTGTAGAATCCCTCCCTCCTACCTGAACAATAAATATTTCCTGCCTTTTTGCAAATATAATGTTGGAAAATTGCATTTTTTATAGTTGTTTTATAATTACAAAAATCTAAAAATGTTATTTCAGTATTTGAAAATGTCAGTTTCTTCTTGGCTAAAGATGATAACCCACTAAAAACCAAAGCAAAACCAAACAAATCTGAGTCTAAGGTGTAGCTCAGTAGTAGAGAGCTTACCTACTACCTGTCATGCATTTGATCCCTAGCACTCCCCACCCCCAAAAAACCTATTAAATAGGTGGTAATCCATCCTAAAGCACGTGTTGAGTTGTCCACTACATTGGGCTGATCTTACTGCCTTTTTGTCTCAATATTGTACTACTCATAAGAGAAAGGCACAGAGGCCTCATGTCTCAAAAGCCATTTCTGCAACCGTATTAGATACAAATAACAATTTCCCTCCACGCTGTTACACTGACTCAGCCGTTTTGGTCATGGCTGTGGAAGTAAAGAAGGGTGTGCCAAATAGAAGGCATTGGCAGAAATCAAAGGAACATAGAAGTTAATTTGCTAGTTCCATTTCTGGGGAGTGTCAAGTGAGATGAATGAATCTACAAAATAAATGGAAGAGAAAAGATAGATTTACTAAATATTAAACAATAGAACAGTCAGCTGGGATCCCTTACCCAGCGAGATTTTAGAGAAATAAAGAAAAGTAAACTTAAGTCCTACAGGAATTTCAGACCAGCTTGACCTTTTGATACTATAGGGAAGATCAAATGATACGTATATTACTTATTTTTGTTTCCATTTTTGCTTGTGCTGTGGATTGAACCCAGTAACCTTTTTTTTCAATTGTCCTTGAAGTAAAAACTTTTGAAACAGATATTAGATATTTAGGGAGGTAAGTAAAGCCATCTATTTTTGGTATCTGATTTAAAATTACTTAGATTATTTGAAAATAATGTGGCTACCTATAATACTTGTAAAAAAGACTTCTGTTTTATGATAGTATTTTTTTTATTTTTAGGAAAGCTTTAGAATTACAAACACTGTTTCTTCCTTCATTTAAAGTTGATTATTTGGTAGGTTTAAAATTGTTTTACGTGTTTCTTTTGAAGCATATTCTACTTTAAATAGTTTTACATGTCTTGGAAAGTGTTACTTCTTTTTTTTTTTTTACATTTAACCCCCAATTGAATATGTAACTAATATTTATCTGATACACTTTTTTAGATTTGGGGCATACTATGTGAAAGTATCTGTAATTTAAATATGTATTGCCCAAAATGTGAAATAGTTAAGTAAAAAAGATAACCTCTTCAATCTTTATAACAAGTTTTTAAAGAAAAGCAATGTAGTAATAAGGGTATTACTAATGAAATACATTTTGCCCAAGCTCTGAAATCAGTTTTAAAAAGAAGAGAAATCTTTTTATTCTTAAAATTTATAGAGAAAGATGATAAAGGTATTACTAACCTTTGATATTTGAAATTGTAGGAGAGTGAAAATTCAGGAAGATTGCAGACCTGTGACAATGGGCTAATGATACTCTTCCTCTAATTAAACAGAAAAATAAGAATATGATTTCAAAAATTTTAATGTAAAAACTTGCCAACCTCAGGAGAAATATTTTTTAACTATTCATTATAAGGATTTTAAATTATTTTTAAGATATATAAATCTGATCCTTGTGGTTCATTACAGAAAAGAAGATCAAATCGACAAATTAAAAGAAAAAAATATGCAGAAGATGGAGAAGGAAAACAATCTGAAGAAGAGGTTAAAGGCTCGATGAAAATGAAAAAGAATTCAACTCCTTTACCTGGTGAACAGCCTTTACAGTTATTTGTGGTAAGATATATTCAGGATTACTACTTTTTCTCTTTTATTTTTTCTTTTT
>NW_004955433.1:11061662-11064343 GCF_000276665.1 Chinchilla lanigera
CTCCATGTTTGAATGATTCAGACACGTCTGTGGGTGGGCATCTGCAGCTGGTGCATGGTGGGCCAATTGTGTCAATGTTTCTTTGTGTCATGGTAGTTCTCAACGAAGCAGCAGTGGCCAGCCTGAGGGCTGGCGTGCAAACAGCGCTCACCGCAGTGTGACTTCCTGTGCACCAGAGCCCCTCCTCCCAGGTGCCTGTTAGGCTGGGGGCCGGCCCAAGGGCCAGCGCTCCCTGCCTTGTGGCCTCCTGGGCACCGGGGCACTCCCTCCGGGGGCCTACGAGGCAGGAAGCTAGCCAGCTGGAAGACCGGTGCTCCCCGCCCGTGGCTCCCTGTGCGCCGGAAGCCCTCCTTCCGGGGGCCTACGAGGCCGGGAGTGAGCCACTGGTCCGAAGACCGGCGCTTCCCACCTGAGGCTCCCCGTGCACCTGGGACCCTCCCCTACTGAGTACTGTTTTAATATATGCCACAATTCACTTATTCATCCACCTATCAATGAGTAGTTTTTCTTGGCTATAAAGAAAAAGTTCCTGTGAACATTAGTTAAGTTTGTGAACCAAGGTCCCACTGTATTCATGATTATTGCAACAATATGGAATACCATTGATTATTGTAGATTGATCCTGCATTATGTAACTTTGTTAAAATCACCACTTAGTGTAGATGCCACAGAATTTTCTACATGGACATACTATGTTTTCTAAGAATAAAGATAGTTTTAGTTTTTTCTTTCCAATGTTGAGTTTTGTTTCTTTTTTTAAATTTTATTTTAAAGAGGAAAGATAAAAACAATGATACAAAATTTCAAAACATGATAATAGATTAACAAAGGTTAATATAGTGTTATTGTTATCTTCAAAGTAGTTGCTCAGATTACAAGATATAGGCATAAAAAATTAATCAGACAATTTAAGCATAAACCATTCTTTTTAATGAACTACTAGAAGTTAGTAACATAATTATGTTAGCTATCTTGTATATATATATATGTATGTATATATATTTTTTCTTTTCCCTTCTTTTCTTCTTTCCTCCATGCCAATTGTTCTTTCCTTTTGAGTAGTTTCTTCCCCTTTCCAAGTATCTATTGTACTTCTTGGATCTTATTTACTCTTCCAGTTTCTTACACTAGAGAGACAGTGCGATGTCCCTACATGCGAGTTTATTTCACTTACGAGTATGGTCTCAAGTTGCTTCCATTTACTTAGTAAAAGCCTCAAGATTATCCTTCTTTTTTAGCTGAGTAGTACTCCATTGTATAAAAATACCACATCTTTTTATCCATTCCTCAGTTGATGGGCATTTGGGTTGTTTCTAAGATTTAGCTATTATAAATTGTGCTGTTACAAACAAGGGAGTACATATATCGCCATGGTATGATGTTTTTAATTTTTCTGGGAAAACCCCTAGCAGGGGAAGAGCTGGGTTGAATGGACCTCTTCAAGTACTCTGAAGAGGATATCAGAAAATGGAAAGATATCTCTTGCCTATGGATAGGAAGAACCAAGATTGTGAAAATGACCATACTTCCAAAACTGTTACACAGATTTAATGCAATCCTGATGAAAATACCTTTAGCATACATCACAGATCTAGAGAAAATATTCCTAAGATTTATTTGGAACCAGAAAGAAGAGATCTAGAATACCAAAGGCAGTCCTGGGCAACAAAGGCAAGGCAAGAGGCATCACAATCCCTGACTTAGAATTATACCACAAAGCTACTGTGATAGAATTATCATGATACTGGTAAAAAAGCAGACCTGAGGATCAGTGAAACAGATTAAAAGATGCAGACACAAATACAAACACACTCAGCCACCTTATCTTTGGTAAAGGGGCCAAACGTTCTCTGGAAGAAAGATAGCCTTTTTAATAAATGGTGCTGGAAAAACTGGCTTTCCACATGCCAAAGACTAAAACGAACCCCATATCTATCGCCATTCACTAAACTAAAGTAAAAATGTGTCAGAGATCAAAATATTAAAATGATAACACTAAATCTACTGGAAAACAAAGTAAGTAGAAATCTTGAAGACATAGGGGTAGGCAGAAAGTTCATGAACAAAAAGCCCAAGCTGTATGGGATGTACTTCAGAGAATGAACAACTGGGATCTTATCCTATTAAAAAGTTTTTGCACATCAGAAGAAAAAGTGAAAAGGAAACCCATACAGTGTGAAAAAATTTGGGCCAACTGCCCCTCAGACAAAGGATTTCTATCTAGAACATATAAAGAACTGAAATAAATCAGGTCCTCCAAATCCAAAGACCCAATCAAAAAATGGACATCTGAGACGCATACACACTTTTCAGATGAAGAAATACAAATAGCAAATAAGTATAAGTTTTATTTCTTACTCTCACTTGATTATACTTGTTATAATTCTATTACAATGTTGACTAGAAGTGGTCACAGTGGATATCTTTGTTTTACTCCTGGTCTTGTCAGGGAGTGAGGCACATTCCATTTTTCACTTTTAAGTATGATTTTTGCTTTGACTTTTTGATAGCTATGCTCTAGCAGGTTCAACAAGTTTTTGCTTCTACTCAAAATTTGATCAACAATTTTATTAGAAATAAATGGTGAGAGGCTGGGGATTTAGCTCAGCGGCAAAAGCGCCTGCCTGGCAAGTGCAAGGTCGTGAGTTCGGTTCCCGGTACCGGAGAAAAACCAAAAAAAA
>NW_004955433.1:11064443-11071931 GCF_000276665.1 Chinchilla lanigera
TTTTTTTTTTTTTTTTTTTGGTGTTTTGAAACAGGGTCTGACTATGGTAGTGCAGGCTGGCCTCAAACTCACAGTAATCTTCCTGCATCAGTCTGCCAGTGCTGGGATTACAGGCATGTGCTACCATGCCCACCTCTGAGTAAAATATATTTTAAACCAACATAAATTATTTAAAGTACTAGGAATTCATACCTCTCTTTGTTTTCCTTATCTAATGTGGCATCACATTTCTGCCTCCTAAAAATACTCATGTAATTCCTGAAACTATTCCAAATTGCCAGTGTTTGGCAGAATAATTTGAAATTACATTTGAATATTTTGAAACTGGAACTTCTACTCACATTACTTTTCTACTGAAAGCTCCACCAGACCTCAAACAATAGTAAGTAAAGAACAAATGTGCTTTGAATTTTCTAATTTAATTTCCTGCCTCTTCTCTATAAATGCTTAGTCTTCTGCCTTACAAACCTTGTTGCCTGTATGCCACTCTTACCTGCATTTTGAGCCAAACACCCAACCACTAAGTAAGTTGAAACTTTAGGCCAGCTCTTACCTTATCTATGCCTGAGTTTCCTTATTCAGACCGTGGAGGTGATAATAGAGTAGTAATATCTGTACAATTAATATATGCAAATTAGTGAATGTGTAGTGCCTGGCACATTAAAAAGCACAGTATGTTTAGTATGACCATGCAAATGATGACGGGGCATTTAAAACAATGGTGCATTTTTCCTATAGTTTATATTCCTAATGTTTAATGTAGTGCTCAGCACATGTACTAAACTAATGTGTTCATAAACATAGATATAGCAACTAAAAGAGTTTGAGAATGTATTATATCATGTATTTCTTTCCTTCCTTCCCTCCAATAGGAGAATCCAAGTGAAGAAGATGCTGCAATTGTAGATAAAATATTATCTTCTAGAATTATAAAAAAGGAAGTAAGTAATGATGCATTACATTTTGCACTATGTTCCATGTCCTGTTTAAGAGTTACAATTACTCATTTTATTTTTGTAGATAACACCTGGAGTGATGATTGATACAGAAGAATTTTTTGTAAAGTATAAGAATTAGTAAGTATTTGAGAAACAAAGAACTGCAAAGGTATTTGATTAAATATAATATATTTAATACATAAATATATTGTTACAATTTTGATTTCCATTTATCTTCATTTTAATGATAATTTTTATCATGTGCTTTAAAAATGCAAACTCTGAAAACATTTCATGTTAAAATTGAATTTTTAAAAGATATTAAATATTAAAGTAAAATGCAAGAATCTGTAGAATATTGTATGCTTTAACAAATTATAGACGCATGTTTAACTTTTCAGATTTTATTGTAAGAAATTTCTGATCTTAAATTGTTGTACCATATTCAGCCAGATATGGTGGCGCCTGCCTCTTACTGAGGTTGGAAGTTCACAAATTCCAGCCC
This sequence comes from Chinchilla lanigera, assembly GCF_000276665.1. Taxonomy (NCBI): domain Eukaryota; kingdom Metazoa; phylum Chordata; class Mammalia; order Rodentia; family Chinchillidae; genus Chinchilla; species Chinchilla lanigera. The sequence goes on from NW_004955433.1 coordinate 11,065,887, forward strand.
AGCCTGGGCAACATACTGACTTAGTAAGATCCTGTCTCAAAATAAAAAATTAAAAATGGCCAGGGATATAATTCAGTGTGAAGTCCTTGGGTTTAGTTCTCAGTGCCACCAAAAAAACCCCAAAGTGAATTATTTCATAGGAGTCACTAATTGTGAGAAAAAACATTTTCCTTGTCATTTTCCAACTTTTCTCAGTACTTTGATGAAAGCTTTTAGATAGAATTATGTTGGTTTTAAGACAGTTTATCTTTCTGATTATGGCAAAAGCCATACTAGAAAAATAAAAGATACATTATACCTTGCTCTTATACTTGGTCAGTTTACCCTTCTTTTGCTAGACGGCAAGTTGTAGACTCTTGGGTTACACTCTCCTTAGGATATTGGGATCACAGTGACTTTATTTTAGAAATTTTACGATGTCCACCAAAATTAAATGTAGTGATGAACTACCTATTTGTAGTGTTGAAGGTAATACTTTGTATTGGGTCTTACAGTTAAATGTTAAATATATTTCATTCTAATATATTGCTTTTATGCAAATTTTAGCTCCTATCTTCATTGTGAGTGGGCCACAGAGCAGCAGCTTTTGAAAGATAAAAGGATCCAGCAGAAAATCAAACGATTCAAATTGAGACAAGCACAAAGATCACATTTTTTTGCAGATGTAAGAACAAATAAGACAATTATGTATTGAATTCCATAAATATGTAGTAGTATTTATCAGAATTTTAAGTATTACTTTAAGTCTTAGGCTTCCAATATTAATATTTGACTGTAAATCCTATTTCCTAAATTAGCTTGGAAACTACCTCAGACAATGACCCTGATAATTCAGAATAGTAGATACATTTATTATATTTTTAAGTTAACATGTATTTCAGTATTTAGAGTTGAATATATGTTAACATCACAAAGAATTTTATCAACAAGTTACTTAGGCAAAGGAAGTGATATTGTGCCAAATAAATTTTCCATCAAATATATTGCATATTTTCCACACCATCTTCGCGTGTGTGAATAGAACATCATTTAAAAAGTTCACTTACCTTTTTCTGTCCAACTAAATTTGATCTGATGTCCTTTCATGCTCTTAATTTTTTTTAATTGGTTATATTTTTAGAACAGTTTTAAATTCACCTAAATTTTTTTAAGAAAATTTAAATCTTCGTTTTGAAAAAAGAATTACAAAACCAGTACAAATTCCCACATAAATTTTATATTGACTTTCAAATGTTAACATTTTATCATATTTGTTTTTCCTTTTTTCTTTCTTTTTTTTTTTTCTTTTTTTTTTTTTTTTTCTTTCAGTACTAAGGATTGAACCCAGGCTGGCGTTGCACATGCTAAACAAGTGTGCTACCACTGAGCTACATCCCCAGAACTTCTTAAAAATTTTTTTTGACACAGGGTCTGGCTAAATTGCCCAGGCTGGCTTCAAACTTGGGATCCTCCCACCTCAGCCTTCTGAGTAGCTAGGATTAAAGGTGTGTGCCACCATGCCTGGCTCATATTTGCTTTATCATATGTATTCATTCTGAATGCCTTAGTTTCCTCCCCATCTTTATCCAGCACACACATTTTTTTTTCTGAACCATTTAAATGTACATTCCAAATGCTTCAGTATGTTTTTTCTAAACCCAAATGCATTTTCTTTCATAAAAATAGAATTAACACTGACTCTGTACTATTATCTCATTTGCAGACCTCATTGATATTTCATTAATTGTTCCAGTAGAATTTTTTATAGCAAAAAGTGTGTGTGTGTGTGTGTGTGTGTGTGTGTATAGTTCTCTTTCCTGAAATTCATCCCAGCATCAAATGTTGATTTAGTTACTATGTCTTTTTAAATCAGTGTTTGTTTTTCATTTTTTGAACATTTTTTAAGTACAGGTCATTTGTTTTAGAAACTGTCCCTTACTTTGAGGTTATATGTTATTTTCTCATGATTCATGCTATCCATTTTTTTTAAAAGAGAATAGCACTGAAATGATGCATTATCCTCATCAGTTAATTATACTGCGTGGTACATCATACCTGTTTCCCTCATAGTTTTATATCTAACCAATAGGTAGTTAAATTGATCTCTGGATTAAGATGGTATCTGTCAGATTATTTACCATGAAATTATTGTTATTTCCTTTGTGATTATTAAAACTACCCAAAAATGTGATGATTCTAATGATCTAGTGGTTTATGAATGCCCCATGCCTCAAGACGCTTTTATCTGCTCACTGTTACAAAATTCCTAATAAGCTGAAGATTTTAGAATAATTTAGGTAAGGGTTGGGATTGTAGCTCAATGGTAGAGCACTTACCTAAACAGATGCACAAGGCCCTGAGTTCTATTCCCAGCCCTGCTAAAGAAGAAGTTTTTAATATGAAAAGGTAGTTTGTAATGTTTAGTTTTTTATAAAGATTAATTTTCTCTCGACTCAGGTACAATATAAAAGCTATATAAATCTTTTGTTTTAATTGCTAAAATTTCTTTTTGTTTTCTTTTGGGTTTTTGTTTGACTTTATTTGATGAAGATTGTAGAAATAGTAATCCAAAAATACAGTGAATATTTAAATTTAAAAAAAAAATTACAGCACAACACACATTGCCATTAATTCCTCTCAAAATACTTGGCACTTTCTGAAGCTGTTCTGGAGGTCCTGTTTTATGGGTGTCTTTATGTGTTGTGATAAAAAAAATATGGTGAATGCTGTGGCTGAGTGCCTTCTAAAAGAAAGGCAGGCTTATCAAAACATGACTGTTTGTCTTCATTCATTGGATTTGGCACTGTGTGACTTCTAGAATACCTTATTTGAATAACTTTATTATTTACAATATTCATAATTTCCTATATGTCTTTGCTAATTAAACTGGAAGAATTTCACTTACTGAAAATGTAATTGGAATCAAACTAGTATGTTTGTTCTATAGTGAAACACTAGTAAATACCTCTTTATTTCTGTTTTTCTACTTTGTCAGATATCAATTAAGTTTTTTTCAATTTTAGATGGAAGAAGAACCATTTAACCCAGACTACGTCGAAGTAGACAGAGTGTTAGAAGTCTCTTTTTGTGAAGATAAGGACACTGGAGAGGTAAATATTTTGTAAAAATAATTTTAATTTAAAAATCCAAAAGCTTCCAAGTACTAAATTTTTAAAAATTATAGTCTGAAAACACTAAAAAAAACTTCATTTTTATGTGTTTTTAAAACACTATTTTTATTGATGTAGGTTACTATATTTAAACTCTTTATAGCAATTCTCTTTTTAAGTACTTCTTACTACTCTCTTTCAAAATGATAAAACAGAAAACTTTTTTGCAGCCTGTTATTTACTACTTAGTAAAGTGGTGCTCATTGCCATATGAAGATAGTACATGGGAACTAAAAGAGGATGTAGATCTTGCAAAAATAGAAGAATTTGAACAACTGCAAGCTTCAAGGCCTGACACAAGACATTTGGTAAGAACCTTCATAGCTTCATAAAATCTTTATACTTTGTTATTTAGTAGGGTTAATTTGATATAAACTGTAGGTTTTGTTTGGTTGGTTGGTTGGCTTGTGTGTGTGAAGGGGTGCTGGGAATTGAACCCAGGGCTTCAGGCATATTGAGACACATTCTACCACTGAGCTATATTTACAGCCCTAAGTTAGAATTTTTAACTTAGTTTTTGGTACCAAATTAATTCTGTATTCTATTGAACTGCCAAATAATGGCACATGTATATTAATATAGCTACGCTGGTAGGGTAAATTTGCATTTTTTGTTGTTGTAAACTGGTGCATTGAACATCAAGCCCTTGTAACAGTTGCTATAAGACAAATGACAAGTGTAATTGCTTAGTCAGAATGCATTATATATTTCCTTGATAAGTATTGATAAATATTCTCTTCCACATTTTCCCTAGAAAAGTTTCACTTAACAGTTCTATCTCATTTCTGAATTTAAGTTTCCTCATCTCTTTCAAATCATTTATAGAAATCTTAAAAATATTAGTTGCAGCTTTATTGTACTATTGTCAGTTCTTGACTCAAAGAAAAAATATATGTGTATTTTTAATTTTTTATAAACCAGTCATTTCTCAAAAAAATTATATAAACATTATCTACTTCCATAGTAGCTTTTTTGCCTCCTTCAGTGCTGGCGATTGAACATTGGCTCTTATGAACCTAGGCAAATATTTTATCACAGAACTGTGTCCTTAGCTCCACAGTTGCTGTATTTTTTAGAAGAACCTTTTATGTAGAATATTATTAAAAATCTACATAAATTAGAAACACCGATATCTTACTAGCGCTTATCCCCTACCCCAATCCTCTTTAATATATTATTGACTTTTATAGTGTGCTAGTTCTAAGGCAGAGCAGCATGAAAGGAGAAACACAGTTCCTGACAGGGCAGGCAGGAAGCAGCAGCCTCCTTTCCATTTTTATTCCACCCAGGCCACAAGCCTGTTGGTTGATGCCACCCACATCCGGGGTAGGTCTCCTTTAATAATGTAAAATCAATGACAGTGCTAATCTGTCTTACTTAAATAATGTAGGTGAGTGATGTTTGTACTAGTTTGTTATTGTTAAATAAAATAGCATACAAATCATTTATAAGTATTTCTAGACATTCTGTTAATGAAAATTTTACCTATCCTACGCTAAGGAAATTTTCATTATTTTTTTGCTGAAAAGTAACCTATTCAGAATATTATTTAATATGGAAATTACTTTAAGCAGTAACAAAAATATTATGTTAGTTGTTTAATATTGATTGGCTATCATTTAAGAAATGTTTTCTTGGGCTGAGACTGTACCACTGTAGAAGAGTTCTTCTGTAGCATGTACGAGGACCTATATTCAATCCCTGGCACCAACCAAAAAAAAAGTTTTTAGTAAATTTTAATAGTATTGGGTAGCAGCAGAGCTTTGTAGTCACCTTTTTTGTATGCTCATAGCATGTTTTGTTTTTCATTTATAGTCATCAGACACCCTGATTATCCTGCCAATTTTTAGAAATGTAATTTTGTTCATTAGTAAATGTATATAATTTTAAAGCAAAATAATGGGAAATCTTTTGCCTTCTGTACCACAGAAACTTATTTATCTTACTGATATCTAACCTCTGTTACATTTAGACTGGCAGTTTTATTTCTCCATCTGTCCAACTTCCAGAGAGTTTTATCTTAGCTAGAATGAATTCTGTCTAGAATAAATTCATGACAGCTTTTTCTTCCTCTGGAGGAAAAATTATATTTTGTTAAATAAAACTGTATTTGCAAATAAAGAAATATTTTGCTATAATGTTATTCTTACATGCTTCCAGATTTCTCTTGAAAGAAATGCTTTGTACCATTTATGTCAAAGTGACATTATATAAAAAGTGTTATCCACAAATTGTCCTTTCCTGTTTGCCTAGTAGGGGAGAGACTCCCTCAGAACAGATCCTTTTCCACTAAATGTTGTAAAGCTAGAAAGCAACAGATCCTTTTCCACTACATGTTGTAAAGCTAGAAAGTAAAGGAAAAGTTAATCACCAACAGCACAAATCTGTTTACTGGCCAGATAATGAAGAAATTGTAGCCTCACCTCCCATGTCAACTTGTCAGACCTTTGAGGTTGGGGAAGCCGTAGATACAGAATTTTTAAAAATGAGGGATGGCTGGGCATGGTGGCACACAGCACTTGGGAGACTGAGGCAGGAGGATTACTGGGATTTTAAGGCCAGCTTCTGAAGTGTGAGACCCTCTAAAAAAATGAGGAAGCAGGATAGGCTAATAAAGAGCAGGAAGGTTCCTGTCTTTTCTGGAAATGGGTGGAAGAGGTCTGGGAATTTAGGCACCACTTGCTTTTGTTCTTGCATGGTTCATTCTGGTTAAGGTTATGACACTGAGGGATGTGTCATTTAGTATGCAAATAGAGTTATATAATAGGATTAGAACAAATGAATGGCCATCTTGGATATAGCTGGTTTGAATTGGTCTGCTTATCAATAACTCAGAGCCCTAAAACAGATAGAAAAACATATCAGTTGCTAAGAGTTCAACCAGGTTCCCTATTAT
>NW_004955433.1:11076701-11084787 GCF_000276665.1 Chinchilla lanigera
AAATGGTGAATTTTTCAAATACATTTTCCACATCTGCTGAGATGATATTTGTGTTTTTAAATTTGTTATTTAACATTAATTTTCAATTTTAACCCACCTTTTACTTTGGTGAAACATTACTTATTCATGGTGTATTGCCTTCTTTATATTTTGTTAGATTCCATTTGATAAAAATTCTGTTAAGAATTTCTATACCTCTTTGTTTGAGGGATAGTGAAGTGGAGGTTTCTTTTATAATGTCTTTTCTGGGCCAGGAATATCGCTCAGTGGCACAAGCATGTGTATATAATACCTGTTCTTTGTCAAATTATTATATCAAGGCCTCATAGAATGAACTAGAAAGTAAGCCTTCCTCTTCCTCTCTCCAGAAGAATCTGAGTATAATTATTTTGATTTTTAAATGTTAAGTAAAATTTCACTATAACACTGTACCGTTAGGCATCTATGATTATTTTAAAGGCAGTGCTTTCTATAATAAATTGTGCAAGATTTAAACGTGATATATACATCATTCATTGTTTTTTGTTTTTTTTTAAACTTCAAAGGACCGTCCTCCCTCTAATATTTGGAAGAAAATTGATCAATCCAGGGAATATAAAAATGGCAACCAACTCAGGGAATATCAACTGGAAGGACTCAACTGGCTCTTATTCAATTGGTACAACAGGTATGTGGTGTATTTTAACAGAAAAATAAATGAGTATGTTATTCTTTTTTTGTATATAGGCCTAAATATGTTAAGTAAAATAGATACTGATGTTGTTACATTACTGTCAGCATGAAGTGTTCATGATTTTAATAGAAGTTACCTGAGAAAAATATGTAAATTACAATTCAGGATATAGACTATACTGTCTTCCTTTAAATGTGTGTTGACCAAAGGTATATTGATTAGGCTGCTGGGTGTAGTGGTGCACACACTTGGGAGGCTGAGGCAGGAGGATCGTTGCGAGTTTGAGACCAGCCTGGGCTACAAAGTGAGCTCAAGGCCAGCCTGAACTGCATAGCGAGACCTGTCTCAAAAAAAACCAAAAAAAAAAAAGTATATTGATTAATGATTAAATTGGAAAAAAAATTTTGAAATAACTTTCCTACAGTCTTAAAATGTCTTTTACAGAATGTTTTTCAACTTATACTTTGTCAGTAATTTATACTACTCTGTCAGTAATTGATTCTAGTTAATTCACTCTGAGCATGTTGCTCTTACAGGAATTACATGTGTCTATTATTTCATGTATTAATGAAGTAAGTCAGCAATTAAGAAATAGAATTTTTAAAAGGGAATGTAGTAATGAGTTATTCTTTTGCTATTATTTTCAAATTGTTCAAAATGCTTTATGGAAAAAAATCTCATGTTCTTTAATGATATGAAATATAATTACAGAAGCAGCAAAAAGTACTAAACTTAAGAAAGAGCTATAGTAATGCATCCATGGTAATAATCATTCCTCTGTGTTTTTAATGTTTACATGATTCTTCTGAGTTGTTACTTTTACTAATGGTGAATCGGATAGTGTGAGAATCACCTTCAACCCATATAGTGCTCCCTCCCTGTTTTTTATTATTATCTTTTTTTTCCAAGAGACTCATCCAGATAAAATGGTTAACTTTTTAAACTTATCTTCCCTCATCAGTTCTCTGCCCCATTTCCTAAATTCCTGTTTTAAACAACTACTGCTTTCTTTGACTGCTTTTTACCATAATCCTAACCCTTCATTCTTTGTATATAACTGCATCATAGAGAACCCAGGGAAAAGAGGTTTCAAATTCTTCATAATTCTTGCCTGACCTTATATTTAAGGCTAATGGAAATCTCCATCCATGGTCATTCTTATCTGTAATTTTATGTATCAGAAGTTTGAAAAGCCTTCCGGGACAAAGATTAATCATGCCACTTCAACTCTTGACGTGAAATCTCTGGTCTTTTTAGAACTTAACTTCCATCAGTTATCCTGATTTTAGGTCTTCAAGCTATCACTGAAGACTATTGCCATCTCTTCAGTCTGTGAACAAATTCGGGGTTTACCTGTCTAGAAAAGATGATAAACCTCTTCTTGATTCTCCTTTTCCTTCTAGCTACTTTCAGGTCTCTTGGTAAATTCCTAGGAAAATCTCTAGATAGAGTAACCTAGAGTTACTCTCCCGCTTTCCTCATCTCCAGTTCTCTTTTTAGCTTGTTATGGCCTGGATTTCGTTTCTGTTGTCTAAAACTCTTAATTTGCCAATTCATGGGACTGTCTTCAGCCTTAATTTACTCTCTTCTTCACTGCAAAGAAGTTTCCACTTCTCCTTTAGACTCTCCCCCTGTTCTAACTCCGGTAGCTTCCACACTGTGACGGTCTATCTCTCCATTACCTCAGTGACTGTAAATTGCTGGTTCCTTTTTCTCTCACTGAGATATTTTCCCCCCATATTCTTTAGTTCTTTTCTCATATCACGTTTGTTTCTCCACAGCCATATTCTACACTCTACCTTCATGACTTCACCCAGAACCCTTACCTGCACCTACATTCGTGTCCCTCTCCAGGCCCCACCCCCACCCCATGCTGGGGATTGAACCCTGGGTCTTGCACGTAGTAGGCAAGCACTTTATAACTGAGCTACACCCCAGCCTGACTTTAACCAGTAATGTTAGGCGTTAAACGTTGGGCCCATATTTCTGTTTACATCTTGCTACTTGAAGGTCCAACTTAACAATTCTTTAAACACAGCAGGTTCATAATTAATCTTATCTGCTGTTTCTTACATATCAAATACTCGTCCTCAATATTTTCCATCTTGATTAATAAGAACACAATTCATTTAGTTCCTCAAGCTGAAATCTGGCAGTGATCTTATACTCCATACATCTAACTCATTCTTTTCCCTCAGTACATATGCCCACACTTTCTTCTCTACAGCAATACTTTTCCCAGTTATCACCCCAACTTCTGGTCACGTCACTCTGTGCTATCCATACTAGTACCAAAATAAAGCTTCTAATACAAACCTAACTGTATTGGCTTTCTTTTAAGATTTCCAGTAACTTCCATTTCAGAAAAGAACGATGCCTAATGTATTTATGACCCTTACTTACCTCACTGACTTTTCCTTTCTTTATTTGTCCCTGTTAACTATATTAAGTAACTTCTGGTCTCCCAGTTGGTCATGATTTTAATACTTCTGCTCAATTGCTTTGCCTTTTGGTAAGATCCTACTCATAATTGACCCCCTCTCTGCAAAGGTTCTCTCATCTTTTCTGTCCACAGTTTGTTGTTTTTTCCTCTGTGCTTCCGTAATAAACTTTACTCTGTTAAATCTTCACTGACCAATATATCAGTCATCTATGGAGCTTATTTTAGAATTATATTTAATTTGATTCTACTCTAAAAACATTTAATGAGAACGTATAAGGGAGCGCCTTGGGTATCTGTGTTTTTTCAAGCTTTATACTCTTCTAATGCACAGCTATGGTTGAAAACCAGTGCTATATTTGTGCTTCTAGAGTAGCACTTTGCATGACTATTTATGTATTTGCATGTCTGCTTCTCTAATAGATACAAGTCCCTGGAAGGCAGAGAACATGTTCTATTTCTTTTGTATCCCATCTTCTCATACTGTCCTGAGATAATAGAAGGTATTTAATAACTGCTTCCTGAATAAATATTTGCCTTGCTCTTGCCTTTTCATTCTTTTAAAAAGTCAAACACTTTATGGGTATTATCTTTATTTTGAAGCTACAAAATTCTTTAGTTTTCCCTTTGCAGGATTATAATAATATTGTAATCTTGAGTTTACTCTGTACTTCAGTAACTTTTATGTTTTTATTAATTCAAGTATTTTTATTTGATCTTGATTTATTGTATTTTATTTTTAAAAACATATTAAAAAATAATCCCAATCTACACATGGATGATATATTTGTTTATTTCAGACGAAACTGCATTTTAGCAGATGAAATGGGTCTGGGCAAAACTATTCAATCAATTACATTCCTCTACGAAATCCTTCTGACTGGTATAAGAGGACCTTTCCTGATTATTGCACCACTTTCTACCATTGCAAACTGGGAGAGAGAATTTCGTACGTGGACTGATATTAACGTTGTGGTTTATCATGGGAGCCTGATTAGCAGACAGATGATACAGCAATATGAGATGTACTTCAGGGATTCACAGGTGTGTTGCTAATAATTTTGCTTAATGGATGAGAACTAAAAATTAAGCACTACATACCAATTATTTTCAAGTTTAGGATCTATTTTAATTACATACTTAGGCCTTAGGTTGAGTACTTTCATCATATTTATCTTATAATAAAATGTAGCTTAAAAAAGCAACGACAAAATTCAGTTTAATGCTGTATTTCTCTGTAATGCAGTATGTTGATTTATACAAATATAGTAACTACTAATAATTACTAATTGTTTAAAAATACACAATCTGTCATCCTCTACTTTTTCTTTTTTTTTTTTTTTTTTTTTGGTTTTTCTCTGGTACCGGGAACCGAACTCACGACCTTGCACTTGCCAGGCAGGCGCTTTGCCGCTGAGCTAAATCCCCAGTCCCTTACTTTTTCTTTTTCTACTTTTATGTTTAAATCTTCAATGACTAATACCATGGGCCTAAATGGCTTATTGAAGTGAGAATGTAGATTCTCTTTTTCATTAACTAGATTTTGACTTTATTATTCATCTGTTCTGTTGAAAACTACCACCTTTGGTGTTTTGGAATCTGTTATCTCAGTTTGATTCCCTTTAGTGTTTTATTATTTATTATCATGTACTTGTAGAATTTTAAAGTTATATGTTATTAAAATGAGTTTTGTGACCTATGTGTTTATAGAAAGTGCAACAAAAATCTCAAAACTTTAGGAGACTTTCAACAAACTTACCATTTTAATATATATGTCATGATTTTAGCATAAATATGGTTACCAAAAACTTGAATTTTTAATGTATAGTGAACTGAATTAGTATGTGAAATGTTATGTTTTTATGACAGATGTTACAGATTCTAGTATGTTAAAACTGAAGATATAAATTTCAAAAGCTGGTATTTCATTTAATAAGATAAATAAAAATAACAGAGTTAAGTCTTGCAAATGTACTTTAATGTATGTTGATTGAATATTTTCTTCTGTTTTCTAGTTATCAAACAGATTAAAATCAACATAATATTAATTACTGTGCTAAAATTTCCCCAATTGTTGTTCTGAGACAGGTTGTAATAATGTAAGACTAATGACCATTATATTTTTTGGTACTGGGAATCAAACTTAGGACCTTGCGTTTGCCAGGCAGGCACTTATGCCACTGGGCTATATCCCTGGCCCCTACTAATGACCACTAATATTTGTTAAATATTATGCTAACAGTTTCTTATATTGTTTCACTTAATGTTTGTAATGATGTCCTTGTAAAATAGATACATTTTTCCCATTTAATATATGAGGTATTGATGTATTATGTACATTACCCTAAAACCACAGAGCAAAGCTGAGATTAGTACACCAAAATGAGTGAGACTCAGGAGCCCAGTCTACTTAAGATCTTGAACTTCATGATATCTTACATCACCACTTATTTCTTCTCAAACTACCTTTACCAATTCCTTGTCATCTTCCTGATCTAGACTTTGTATGACCCAGGTCTCAGTGTTGTATGTCTGTACTCATTCTCTCAAAGGTTTCATTCGTATGCAAAACTTTAAATTACAACTGTACTGGTAATTCTCCCAAATCTGTATGCCAACTCTAAATTCTTAGCTAAATTTCAGATTGATATCTAAATGCTTCACAAACAACTCCACTTCGACATCTCACATTTGCATGTATAGAACCAAAATCATGAACTTCTTTGTGTTAGCAAACAGCAGCACTAAAGCTAAAATTTTTATTGTCAAATATCAGCCTTCTCTTTATTTTACTCCATACTTATCACTTAGGAAATTCTGTGGATCCCACCGTGAAAGTACAGTGTACCCTAAATCACCCACTCTGATGACCTCCAAAGATAGATTACTGTAACAACTTTTTAACTTATCTCTATAATCTTGGCCTCTTTAGACTGTTTTCACCAGTGCAGCCAGAGAACTCTTCATAAAATATCTTCCCTCAAGTCTGTTCAGTAGTTTGTTGCTCAGAGTAAAAGCCAAAGTCTTCATCATAGTTCTTTAACACCTATGCTGTTCACCTCACTACCACCCCAATTCAGTCCTCCTTCCTAGATGTTATATGAGTATTAACGAAGATATTCCCACGGTAGGACCTTCACACTTGATGCTTTTACCGAGAATGCTTTCTCTTCCACATACCTAGATGCTGACTTGGTTTCTTCCCTCATATTCAGAGTTTGGCTCCCGTGTCACTTCTCAGCAGTGCTGTCCTAACCACTCTATGTAAAATTGCAGTGGTTGCCATTGACTCTGTAGTTTCTATTCTGTATCCTTTTAAAATTGTATTCCACAGCTCTTACTGCTAAGTTTTTTTAAGGAATTAGTTTCTTACTGGCCATGTCCTGCATATTAAGATAATCGGAATATAAGTTCCATTTGAATAATTGTTTAACTGATGTATCTTCAGCAAGTAGAACAGAGATTGGCACATAAACACTAAATATTTGCTTACTAAATCATTTGGATGGCCAACTTTAATATTCATTACTTATTTGACCCTAAAACTAATAGAGTTTTTAAATTTTAAGTTAATTTAAATTTTTCTTAAAAACATTTTACCAGAGAACACTTTTGGATATGTTTTCATTGTTGTTATTTGTTTCTGGTAGGGTCTTGCTATACAGTCCAAGCTGATCTGGAACTCACTGTGTAGCCCAGGCTGGTCTCAAACTTGTGATCCTCTTGCCTCAGCCTTCATAGTGCTGACATTAAGGCATGCACCACTACACCCATCTAATTAATTTTAAATGATACGAATATGAATTTCTTTTGACAGTGTATTTGAAAACAGCATTCTAATACAGTTTTAATGTTGAAACTCCTTTTAAGGAACTATCTGTGCTTGCATATGTAAAACTTTCAGTAGAAAGTGGTTTATAGCAAACCACTTGCTATGTCATTAGATATGTTTTTATGTTGTTTGACAGGAATGGAACATGCAATTAAGGTATTATACCACATTCTTGCGTTTGATCATTACTAGGGACGCATCATTCGAGGAGCTTACAGATTCCAAGCTATCATCACCACTTTTGAAATGATTCTTGGAGGCTGTGGAGAGCTTAATGCAATTGATTGGCGATGTGTGATTATTGATGAAGCACATAGGTTAAAAAATAAAAATTGTAAGCTTCTAGAAGGTCTGAAACTCATGAATCTGGTGAGTAGTTTAAAATCATCATTATGACTTAATTTAGTTCTTAGGCTATCTATACAGTTAGACAGGTAATGCTAAAAACACTTCAGGGAGGAGCTGGGTGGGACAGTACTGGGATTGAATTTAGGACATTTATACTCTGCTATATCCTCAACTTTTTTTATTTTTTTGTTTGGAGACAATGCTGCACTAAACACTAAATTGCTTAGGCTAGTTCAAACTTTGATCCCCTTACATTAACTTCCCAGAGTCCTTGTATTATAGACATGTTCCACCCTGCCCTGCAAAATACTTGTTTAGGAAAATTTAAAGTACAGGTATATCTGGATCCTACTTGTGATAAATGAAATTTTTTTCTGCTTTAATGAGTAACAGAAAAGCATTTCTTTAGTTTTCTGACACTTAAAAATTTTTAGCGATTTCTCCCAAAAAATGTTAGTAATTAATTTCTAAAATTAAGAAACTTTTATAAATGTGTATCATTGAAAAGAAAGTAAATCCATGTTTCAAGAAATAAATTAATAATGATTTCATCATTTACATTACTTAGATCATTTACAGTAGAGAAATAAAGTTCCCGTACAATTCTATATATTTATATTGGTTAAAATAATGGAATTTTGTTTTTTAAATTTTAAAAATTTTTATGTTTTCAGTACATAATGATTATAGTTATCATGGAGAGTTGGTATATGAATATAATATATCTTAATTCTTACTTACTGTCTTTCGCCTCCCATCCCTAATCCTTCCTTCCACCTCTTGGTATTTTTTT